>NW_024342469.1:1809126-1878345 GCF_902729225.1 Pteropus medius | reverse complement strand
GTGTGAGTGTGTGTGTGTGAGAGAGAGTGTGTGTGTGAGAGTATGTGTGTGTGTGTGGTCAGCCCTCGTTCTCTAAAGAGGGAGGATTTACACTCTCCCCTCGCAGTCATGGGGCTTTGGGGACCTCTCGCCATGTTCATGTTCAAAAAATTCCGTGGGTATTGATCTGCAGTGCCCAGCTGACTGAGGCAGAGGCGGTATTGTCTGGAGTTGTGCTCCTGATATAATAGCTCTTAGCTCACAATATTTTCTGCAATTATTTAAAAATGACAATGCGTATCGAGTTAGCGATAAATCAGAGGCAATTTAAATAATGTCATCAGGGGTAGAGAAACATAAATTCTGTAGGTTTCATCCTGGCCTCAAAGGCTGTGCAGTGTCCCCCGCCCGGTGCCATCTAGGGGTGGAGCCGGGTCCAAGCGCTGGTGGGGGCTGGAGCACAGACCCCGCCCGGGGCACAGGGGAGGCGGGGCTGGTGCCGTGGGATGTCCCTGGCCTTGAGGCAGCAGGCGAGGGAGGAGGCCGCTCTGCCAGGTGGCTCACGCTCGTGAAGGTCCAAGCCACCGAGTCCCCTGCCTGGCGCCCAGGACCCTCCCTTTGGTGTCCCCTGCTTTCTCTCTCTCCGCCTATAGGGTGACCTGCACACGCTGAGAGCACCTTGCCACCTGCTCGGATGAGAATCGCTTCTCCAGAAGCTCAGTGGGGTACGTGTGGGTTCGGGAGCCCCCGGCAGCCTTGCTGAGGGCGATGGTGACCTCGGGCCGACAGCTCATTGCTGAATGGGTCCGAATCCAGCGGGTGGCGGGGAGGAAGCAGGTGATACGTGTTGCGCCCAGTCACGAGACGGGAGCTCCAGCTGCCTTCTGTCCGGCCTTGGTCAAAGCCATGTACCTGCAAGTGACGGACATGAAGTTGGCGGGAGAAAACGAGAGGTCGGAGCCGGTCGTGGGACTTCGCGTCCCATGGGATGCGGGCGGGGATGTGGGCTGGACCCCGGGAGCTGGCCGAGCCTCTCTCCACATTCCTCCTGCTCGCCCTGTGCGTGTCGCGTCCCTGCCCTCCTGTCCGGCTGTGGGCCCCGCTCCCTCTGGCCTCCAGCGGCTCCCGACCCTGATGGCTGGAGGCCCGCGTTCCTGAGGAAGGGTCCGGGGCCCACCCAGTCCCGGCGGGATGGTGCTGCCTTTGCAAAGCGACGGCCTCCGTCCCTTCCGTGGACCCGCTGCCGTTTGAGGTGGTCCGCGTGGGCTGGCACACTTTCAAGGGCACCTGCTCCACAGACGTCACTTCATCGCATTACCCGGAGCCTGGAAGTTGGCTTTCTGCCAGAGCACTAAGCGCCGCGCTCAAGGCGAGCCGACAGGTCCCACCCCAGCAGACCTGAGCCTGTGGCTGCCAGATGCAGGGGGCGTGGTCCGCCTGCCACGCGGTCCACCTGCCATGCGCTGCCCCCACCGTGAGCCTCCGTGTCCCAGCTGGAGGACTCAGCACAAGCAAAGGGCCGGGGCACCAGGCTGGCACGGCGGGCCGGGCGCGGCCTCTCTGCGGCGTCTCTCACGGAGTGTTTCACCTCCAGTGTCGTTAGGCAGGGACCGTCCCCTTTCCCGCTGGCGAGGCCAGGAGTCCGCAGGGCAGGGCCGTTGGCGGAGCGCCCAGCACAGGGAGCAGGACGGGCTGGGGATGCGAGGGCCGAGTCCGCCTCAAGAGGAGAACACGGCGGAAAATCAAGGCAGGCATCCGACCAGGCCATGCAATTCAATAACTAAGAAGACGAGAAATTTTTGTGCCGTAGAACCCAGATGGGCTTCCTCCGTCCATCCCATCGACCGAGCCGCTGTGTCGCTTGTCACGTAAACGCTCCCAGGACTCGGATTTCTCCGCCGGGATGATTCGAGGGCCGGTCTGCAGGATGCCGAGGCGAGAATGTTGGCAGCTCCGTTCGGTCGCCGGATTGGTGTTCCGTGCGTTTGATTTTCCCGCAGCGACACCGAGTGTCTGGAAGACGCCTGCCGTCTCCCCGAGTCTCCCCTTCCCTCACGGCCCGACTCCCGTCGCTGTGGCTCGAGCAGCCTCACTAAGGTTTAACGACCCTCAGCCTCAAAGCCGATTTTCTTCTTTCTAACTGGCTCGCAGTTCTTTGCCTCCGTGGGTCCAATTTCTTGCGCACCTCGATGTTCTTAAAACATTAAAACCACTCTGATTTTGACTCCAGCTCTTTGGTCTTGAAAAGAAAAGACAATAACCACGTTTTAAGCTGTGAACTTCGATGGTCCGGGAGTAAGTGCGAGGGGACCGACCCCTGAGCTCCCGGCGCCCAGGTCCCACCCTCCCCGCCACGCTTCGCACGCAGGTGTCCTCGGAGCCGGAGAGACGCGGCTTCACGTGGCGACTCCGCCTGAGACTGGGTGCTCCCTGGAGAATGCCTTCGCATTCCGGTCTCGGTTTTCTCGTTAAACGACGAGAGACTAGATTCCCATCTGCGTCAGAGGACGGTTAGAACAAAACGAAATAACATGTGCAAGACAGCTGCACCCTTTTGAAAATCCTCTATAAATGCATTTTCTTTATTAACGAAACTAATAATTATTATTGCAATCTATCCTTCTCCCAAGCATTTATTTGCAGCCTACTGTGTGCCAACTCCCTGTGCTAGATGCCGGAGGAAGGAATTGGGTTGAAATTGCCTCCTTGTGAAATTTATAGTATTCTTACAGGCTTGCTCTCCCAGAAGCAAAATCACTATCCAGCACTTGGGACGTTGCAATAATACATTTTAATGAAAACTTAATTAATTTGAAATGATTGCTTTGTTGTAAGTAGAAGGAAAGAAAAATCATTAAAAATTGGCAAACGGGAGAGAAAAATACTTTTATGTAAGTGCATAGGAGAGACATAGTGAGGCAATGAATATTTCTAAAATAAGAAAACATAACACTTGAGTTGGTGAAGTTATTTCCTTCATTCGGGGGGCCGTTTCAACTTACCCCCCAGTAAAAATAAGAGAACCAAACTCTGCAGCGCAGGCAAACGGGCAAGCAAATCGGTGTGTTCTCTTTCGAAACTGTTTTCTGATGCGGTGTAGCCGCCTGGGTTCGTTTGGGGCGTCGAGTGTTTATTTGTTAGGTTTGGTTCTTGTGGTTCTTTTGGAAAAAGACACATTTCGAGGCCAGAAGCTCAAGGAAGATACCGCAGCCCGTCCGTCCTGCTTGTGTCCCAGGCACCGAGCGAACGGGGGTGGCACTGCTCAGACGTCCTCACTCGGGGACTTTCCGTCACCTTCTGGGCCCAGGGACGGAGGCGAGAGGGGCGGCTCGGTGAGCCAGAGGCAGGCCCGGCGGGCGGGCGGAGGAGCTGGGCTGGAGCCGGGCTCAGCCGTGCTGGCTTCTCTTCTGAGCGAGTCCCAGCCCCAGCCCCAGCGGCAACTCTGGGAGAGAAATGGCCTCGGTTTCCGGTGTGCGCCAGCGTGGTGCGACGGCCTCTACTGCGGCCTCTTTCAGGCTGCCCACGCGATGCCCCTGAATCCGGGTTGGGAAGAGATGCTCACAGCTGTCATCGGGTGCAAGCGGGCTCCAGCCCACCGCTGGTCAGGTGTCTTCCAGGGGAGGGGACACTCTGCACGGGACCGTTCCATGTGACCCGCCTAGGGCTCCAGCCCTCGGCACGGACGGCTGCGTCACCCGCTCCAGGCCACGCAGACCACATGTTCTCGTCACATCCCAGGCTTTCAGGCAATGAGCGACTCTGGGTGTCGGCCGGGAGCTTTCTCCTCTAATGGCCCTTCAGCCTGCAGAAAAGTGCCTGCGAGCGTCAGCAAGGCCACTTATACGTCCTTCCTTTACTTTAGAGTCATTTAGCAAATTTGCTGACATTACCGTGCATCTCTTTAATGCGCCTGACCCAGTAATAAACGTATTTGTAAACACACTTTGATGGTGTTTCTCTCCCCTCTGAGAACTCACAGGTATCTGCCACTTACATTCCTTTCTGTTTCTGTTTTATTTTGGGGTTGGTCCCATTAGCAGGCCAGAGTGCAGACATATGGGTTTTATATTAAAAAAGTGATTTTATGACAGCTTTTCTGTGATTCAGGGGAAGACACAGCCTTAAGAAAAGAGAGCTATCTGGGGCAGAGAGGTTTTTAATTAGGGTGACATTTCGGGTCTGAGTGACGGAGTGTTTCTTGGGTTTCAGAGGCTGGGCCAGCCTTCCCTCGGAAGGGACCCGGCACACACACCAGCCGGCCGGGCCCACCCATCGGAGGATGCCGATCTTCACCCAAACTGGCAGAGGCGCGAGGCGTTTCTTTCCCGAGCACAGAGCCAGTGGTTCGGAACACGAATGATTAGCAGAGGGTCAGGCCGCACGCACTGCCAGGCTGCGTCCCTTGTCCCTGACTCTGGCACTGGTGTCTACGATGGGTCTGCTAGTATGGGCTACTCTCCTTGGCCCCTGGCAGACTGCCCCCGAGGAGATGGCAGTGTCGTGCCACTAAAGTGGGGCAGGGGACGCAGATTTGCAGAGATGTAACCTTGAGGCGAAGCCAGCTTTCCAGCGGACAACCCGACGTAGCAGAAAGAGCACTTCCAACAAGGAACGACGCCGCTTCCTTGGAAGCAATTGCCACTCATTTAAATCTGTAAAGAAGCAAAGAGCACGTGACCTAAAATCCTACCGCTCCGAAATAGTCACAGAGGTGGCACCTTCTCCGGTGACCTGTCCTTACGTAACAAACAGCCCACAGTTAGCGACATTTAACCACCACCTTGTTACGTGCTGATGGCTTCTACCGGTCAGGAGTTTGGAGGATGCCTTCACATTCTGGTCTCTTCTCCATGATGTCTAGGGCCTCGGTTGAGATGACCCATTGGCTGCGGTTGGCTTGCTGGAATCTTCCGGAAGGGTCTTCTCTTAGATGTTTGGCGCCTGGGCTGTGAGGACTCAAAGACTCAACCAGAGGGTGTCCCCATGAGGCTGGGGCCCTCACGGCCTGGCGGCTCCATTCAGAGCTGGACAAGCTGGACAGAAGGTGCTCCAGGGGACAGCCGTGGGGACCACAAGGCTTCTGAGCCGCCTCGGGTCACACTGTTTGCTCCCCATTAGCAGTGAGGCACTGAGGCCAGCTGACATTCGCGGGGAGGGGGTTAGATCCACCCCTTGCTGGAGGGAGAAGATCGGAGCTCCAACGAGACGCCACTGTGGCGTCTCTGAAAAATGCGCCCGGCCCCAGGCGACCCCGTTCCAGAAAACTCTTCAGGCGCGTGTGAAGCCAGCGACGGTTCCGTGGCCACATCAGCGATAGGTGGACCAGCTACAAAGGTGCAGTCCCAGACAGAAATCCTGTAAGAATGAATCCGTTTCGTCGTGCTCTTAAACATACAACCTAATAAATTTCACTCTACTGGAATTAACAGAAGGAAAAAAACACGTACAATGGGAAAACGCTGAGCTGCAGATGATTTTTTTAACCACGAAAAGTATTTGTTCCTAAGTTATCTCTCTAAGAATAAGCACATAAATTACAAAAACCATTTTTTTTTTTGAGTCATTAGTTTTTAAGTTTCTGTCCGGCCGGGGAAACTGTTCCGGGTCTCACGTGTTCCTTCAGCTCCCTTCAGCGTGAAGTCGTGAAGTCACTGGGAGCGACCTGCGGCCAGCACACTGCGTCTGGGCAGGGAGCGAGGGGCCGGTCCGCCCGCCCCTCTCCTGCCTGCACGTGAGAGTGGGCGTTGCTTCCCAGTGGGGTGTCGGTGGCCTAAGGACTCTGGAGCCAGTGAAGCGGTAGCTGGGCCAGGGGGCGGCCCTGGTCCCCCGCCTGGGCCGCAGCTCCCCCCTCCTTGGCTCAGCGCCCTTCCTGGCCCTGTGCGCCCCACTGCCGCCTGCCTGGCGGACTCACCTCCCCAGAGCCCTCTTCTCGGACCCTGTCCTTGGTGCTGCTTCTCGGGCTGGGCACAGAGAGGGCCGGGTCAGGGGTCAGGGGTGTCCGAGCCAAGAGCTAATAAGCTTTAGCCATCCGACAGTCTGTCCCAGCTGACCGAGGACAAGCCCCACACGAGGTCATATGGAATGTGGGACCCTGGCTCCCGGCTTTGCCTGGCGTGTCGTTGTGGGCCGCGCGGCCTCTGTGGGGTCCTCGGGGAGTCGTGGAGTCTGAGGTGGAACAGGACTTAGAGGTCCGAGGTTCTTCGTACACCTTAACACGCCTTTAGGATGGACCAAAAACCTCACCCCACGCGTCTCCGTGCCTCAGTTTCTCCTTGGTAAGATGAACACCTTCGCGATCCCCACTTAAAGGGCGATGTGGCACCGACCAGCGCTCACGCGTGGGATGTGCAGAGCCTGGGCAGAGGGGACGCGTGAGCGCCCGCCCCACCCCCGGGGGGTCGCCGTGGCTACCACATCGGGTTCCGGTGGCATTGTTACTCTAGGTGCATGTCTGGGACCCTGCCTACCACAGAAGGGGACCCCCCGGCCGCCCCTCCTCCCTGCCTCTCCCCGCTCCGAGTGCTGATGGGGGGCTCCGTCTGCCCTCCCGGGGCCCCGCTCCCCAGCTGTTAGCCTGTTCTCCGGCGCTGCGGGTTTGCGACGTTAGTGGACACTCACGTGCTTGCCCCCAGCAGCCCCCACCCGCTCCTGTGCCCTGATGGCTGTTTTAAATGATTTTTACTAAGTGTCTCTAACCAGCCGCCCATAAAATAATGGAAGGACAAGCATTCTCATTAAAGAGGAGTTTATTTGGGTTGTAAATGCGGAAATGCTAATTGTGCCCTAAATGCCAGCGAGGCTGTTTATCACTGCGGATCAAGGGCAGGCGTGATGGGTGGTGGGGGGGCTCCCATCAGAGGCAGGGCCACCGGGGAGGAGATCCGGGGCTCCTACAGGGACGGGGGGCCTTGTCGGCTCTCCCAGGAAGCCGTCCTTGGGCAAGAGGGCCATGTACGTGGGTCGGGGACGGAGACCTGTGGGGGCGCTGGCTCTGGGCGGGCCTGGCCACCTCCGGGGATGCCCGGGCCACCGCACGTGCTGCAGGGCCCTGGCGGTGCGGGGCTCAGCGGCCCTGGGCTGGTGAGGAGCCCCGGGTCCTGGTCCCAGGCCGTGAAGCGGGGGCTCCTCCTGCAGGTCCCCGAGTCAGATCTGAGTGCCGGTCCCGGCTCGCCCCTCGGGAGCCGGGCCACACGGCCCCGGGCCCGTCCTCACCTGTAAATCCGGATAAGAATGCGCGCCTCGTGGGGCGTTGCTCAGGCCAGGGACCACACCCGCGCCCTTCCCACGGCCATTCCAGGCGACTTCAGAGCATGGCCCTCCGCGCCCTTGTCGCTGACCTCGGGGGAAGTCCCTGCCTCCGGCCTTTCGTGTTCCAGCGGAGGCCATGGTCAGTAAATGAGCAAATAGCTGGGCGAGGGGACAGCCCAACCCAAAGTGGCCGGCTGCCACCACTCCACGGGCCGCCCGCTTGGATCACCCCAGCGGGCCCCCAAGGGAAGCCTTGGGGCGGGGCCTTCTCGGGGTCCCACCCGCCCAGCCCCTCCCCCACGGCCCTGCACTTGGCCGGGAACCTGGGACGGGTCTTGAGAGGGAGGGCGCTCTCTCCGGCCCTGGGCGGGTCACGCCTCTGCTTCGCGTGGTCGCAGGACCCCGAGTCGAGGGGTTTTCTCGTCCCTCCGCCAGAGGAATCTCATTCCTCTGAGTCTGTGCTTCTCCCCTTCTCCCAGAAGCCCTGGGCCTTCCGCTGAGGACGGGAAGGAGGCTTTAGATTCGAGGGCTGCGTTTTGGGCTGTTCTCTATGGCCTTTGATCGTCTGGTGCCTGCACCTGTGTGGGACGCAGCTCTCCCGTCTTTCTTGCAGGCACAGTGGGAAGGGCTCATCAGTGGGTGCAGACCACCCCCCGCCTCCCGCATGTCTGGAGCACCCAGCAACGCCAAACTGACCCCCGCCCCTCGCGGCCTTTAGCCGACCTCTTCCCAGCCTCACCCCAACCCCGCAGGCGGAAGGGTTTGCTGTCATTTTCTAGAATGGTCGCAGCGAAGCAGACGAGCTATCTTTCATTCCTCTGAGATTTGTGGAGACGTGATCGACGAGCCAACACATCCTCCGGTTTTGCAAGTGTTTGACAGGTGTGCTTGAAAGTAGAGATTGTTCTGCCTTCGCTGGGCGCCGTGTTCTGTGTGTGCCTTACTCACCTTTTATTATTTACGTTCTTCGAAGTTTATCCATTTGTACTGACGTCTTCCTGCTTGTTCTCTCGTTTCTGAGCCGTGCATCACAATATCCCGTTTGATTGTGGGTCTGCGCAATCTCTCCTTGGAGGTCTGTCAGGTTTTGTTTTCTGTTGTCGTTTCTTGAAGGTCCGTTACCAGCTACACGGACATCGAACCTTCCTGCTGCATTGAAAATTTTATTATGAAGATTCCTCTTTATCTCTAGTTCTTAAGTCTGCTTTAATACGAATATAGTTTCGCATCTTTGGTAGGATTTGGTAGGATATAGCTGTATCTTACCTTGTCTAAAGACAAGTAAATACGCTATCGATAAGTCTTTCTTCAACACCACATGGGTGCGGTTGGGCCTCGATTATTTTTATCCAGCACGTCAATCTTTATCTTTAACTGGACAGCCGAGCGCCATTGCATTCGATGCTGTAATATGGACGAACCTTGAGGACGTTATGCAGAGCGAAATAAGCGAGTCACAGAAAAACCAATACTGCATGATTCCATTTGTAGGAGGGACTAAAAATAGTCAAACTCATAGAGACAGAGGCTAGAGCGGTGGTTAGCAGAGTCTGAAGCGGGGGAGTTTTTAGTTGGTGTAAAGTTTCAGTTATGCGAGATGAAATAGTTCTAGAAGTCACTGCACGGCACGGGGCCTCCAGTCAACACCACTGAATTACGCACTCGAATATTTTATTTTGATTTGTAAAGACCAGTTTCACCGGATGTAGCATTCTTGGTTGGCATTTATTTTCTTTTCTGCGTCTTCGAGATATCATTCATTATTTGTTAGTTTTTGTCGTTTTTGTTGAAAAGTTAGCTGTCGTTTTAAGAAAATCCGTCTTTATGTCTCATTTAAAAATGTCATCTTCGTCTGTGGTTATACGTAGTTTTGCTGTGATATATCTTGGCGGGGTTTGGTTTGATTTTTCCCTGCTTGGGTTTTGTACGGCTTCTCGTTTCTGTGGCTTGATGTCTTTCTTCGACTTTGGAAAATTCTCAGCCATTATCTTTTTTCAGATTTTCTTATCTTCTTTCGGGACTCCAGTGACACGTACGTGAAAACTTTAACTTTCATTCTTTCTACTTCGCACTGTTCTTCTCTGTTTTCTCTCCTTTTGGACCTCGATTCTTTATTCTGGGCGTTTTATTTGGGCCTATCTTCAATTTCACTAATTCTCTCTTCAGCTCAATCTGCTTTTAAACCCACCCACATCATTTTGTTTTCATAGTTTGGTTTTTCAGTTTTGGAACATTCGTTTTTTTGTTTTTTTTTAAAAAGGAGTTTCTACTTCTATCCTGAAGTTTTCGATTGCGTCCTTTGTCTCCTCGATCGTTATAAACATAGTTATTTACAAACAGCATCTAGAGCCCCTGCGATGCCGTTCCTGTTTTCTGCCGCTGCTTCTGGTTTCGTGTAGATCGTCTTGAAGACTCCTGTGCGTAGTTGTCTTGTGCTAGGTGTCATCTTCTAAAACTTGTTTAAAGAAGTCGGTGGAGGCCTAGAGGACGCCTTCTCCAGAGATGACTTGCATCTCTGTCCATTGCTTTTCAACCTTGGAGGCCTGGGGCCCCTTCGGTTCGCCGTTATTCCGAGCGTTCAGCCCTTCAGTGTCCCAAGCAAAGCCGAGGGCCTTCGCCGGGACCCGTTTCTGTTGTCCCAGACCCACAGTTTAGTCTCTCAGCTGCTCCATTGGTCCTTCAGGCAAAGTACCCCCCAGGAGTAAAGGAGCCACCGGCGTAAGGTTTGGCTCCTGGTCTGCTAATTTTCACGATCTCGTTAGTTTTCTAATGATTTTTTTTGTTCGTTTTTGGTTTTGCTATTTTTTAAAATTGAAAAATACATGCAACTTAAAATCTACCATCTGAACCGTTTTTTAAATCTGCAGTTCAGTGGTGTCACATACATTCACAACGTCGCGTGAGCGTCACCGCCGTCCGTGTTCAGACCTCTTTCATCTTGAACGACTGAAACTCTGTCCCCATCGAATGACAACTTTCACTCTCCGCCCCCAGCCCCATTCTACTTCCTGTCTCTATGATTTTGACTAAGTATCTGATCTAAGCGCTTTCACACAATATATATATATATATATATATATATATATATATATATATATATATATATATATATATATATATATATATTTTGTTACTGGCCTATTGAATTTAGCATAGTGTCCTCAAGGTTTCATCCGCGTTGTCGCACATTGTAGAATTTACTTTTTTTTTAAAAGCTGGATTATGTTCCATCGCACATGTATGCCACGTTGTGTGTATCCACTCATCCGTCAGTGAACGCTCGGCTCCCTTCCACGTTTTAGCCATTGCGAGTAACGCTGCTGTGAGCACTGGTACCCGGATATCTCTGCTAGAGCCTACTTTCAGCATTTGGATGTCTACCCAGGAGAGGGTCGTATGGTAGCTCCCTTTTTAATTTTTGGAGGCACTATCATTTTCTGCAGTAGCTGCACCGTTTTACATTTGCAATGATGCACGAGAGTCCCAGTTTCTCCGCATCCTCTCAAATGCTCGTTTTCTGTTTTCTTGATAGTAGCCATCCTCATGGATCTGTGGTAGTATCTCCTCGTAGCTGTGATTTGCATTGCCCTAATGATTAGTGATGTTGAATATATTTCCATGTGTTGACAATATATTTTCACATGTTGACGATCGTATATCTTCTTTGGAGAAATGTCTATTCAAGTCCTTTGCTCATTTTTTAATTGAGTCATTTTTTCGTTATTGAGTTTTAGGGGTCCTGTATGTAGTCTGGATATTAGTCCCTTAGCTGATATGATTTACAAATATTTTCTCATTCCATGGGCTCCGTTTTTACTCTGTCGATAACATCTTTGGTGTTATATCTAAGAAATCATTGACACATCCAATGTCATGAACGTTTTGTTTTGTTTTCTTATAAGAGTTCTATTGTTCTAGGGCTTACATTTAGGCCCTTGATCCATTCTGAGTCAATTTTTGGTATATGGTATGAGGTGAGGGTTCAATTTCATTCTTTTGCATGTGGATATTCAGTTTTCCTAGAACTATTTTTTGAAAAGACCGTCCTTTCCCCACTGAGTGGTCTTGGCATCCTCGTCAAAAATCATTTGACCACATAGGCAAGGGCTTATTCCTGGGGTCTCTATTCTATTCCATTGGTCTATGTGTCTGTCTTTATGCCACTATTACACTGTTTTGATTACTGTAGCTTTGTGATAAATTTTGAAGTCATGACGCGTGAGTCCTCCAGCTTTGCTCTTCTTTTTCAAGATTTTTTGGCTATTGGAGACTTTTGAGATTTCATATAAATTTTAGGATTAGTTTTTCTATTTTTGCAAAAAAATTTAGGATTTTTATAGAGATTACATTGAATCTGTGTTGGCTTTGGATAGTGCCGACATCTGAAAAATATTAAGTCTTTCGATCTGTGAACATGGCATGTGTTTCTATTGATGTCACCTTTAATTTCTTAAAGCGATGTTTTGTTTCACTGTATATGTCTTTCGCCTCCTTGGTTAAGTTAATTCTAAGAATTTTATTCTTCTTGATGTTATTGTAATTGGAATGGTTTTCCTAATTTTTTTTCAGGTTGTTCATTGGTAGCGTACAGAAATGTAACTAACTTTTCTGGGTTGACGTTTTATCCTGCAGCTTTACTGAAGTCACTTATTCGTTGTAAGAGTTTTGTGTGAGTGGGAGGAGCAATCTTTAGGGTTTTCTACCTATAAGAACATATCATCTGCTAGCAGAGATAATTTTACCTCTTCCTTTCTAATTTAGGTGTCTTGTATTCTTCTTGCCTAATTAATCTGGTTAGAACTTCTGGTATTATGTTGAACGTAAGGCTAAAAGTGGACTTTTTAAAAATTTTTTTTAATTTTTATGTTGGGTGGGTTATTTTCCTTCTATTGAATTTTGTCAAATGTTTTTTTCTGAATCAAATGAGGTGATTATGTGTTTTCCCCTTTATTCTGTCAATGTGGTGTATTGCATTGTCGAACCATCCCTGCATTCCACCAGACCCTGGGGCTTCCTGAAACACTTTTAGAGGGTTTTATCTATTAACCTATGATTTGCCTTCTTCATTGTACTGCATTTGCATCAAAGTACAAAATAGTGGTGGGAAAGACCGCCCACATCTTTGAATGATTCCTGGTGGCGACTCTAAACATTAGCTAGTACGCGTCGTATTCTGTGCCTCCAAACATTCACAATAAAACAAAACTGCTGGTTTCACTCAGGAATGTCCTGAATGAAGCAGTAAAAAACGACTAATTCTATTAAATCTCAACCCTGGGATGCCCAGTGTGCTCATGTCCTGTGTGACCAACTGGGATGCGTGCACAGAAGACTTTGAACACGACGGTGCTTGAGTTGCCAGCTAAACTAGCCACTACTTTCATGGAACACTGTTTGTACTTGGAAGAACAACAGACAGGCAATGATTATTCAAATCTGAGTGTTCAGGAAACATTTTCTCAGAAAGGAATGAAGTGAGTCTTGTCACTTCAAGGAAGCCAGTTGACAATATTAATTACTGATAAACTGAGTTTTCAAATGAAAATTAAAATCGAGTAACACATCTGCTATCACGAGCTTGCCAGTTTCCAGCGCTTCTCTGATGAGATTCATGGTGATATTTAATAAGCGAGACTTCTTGATATTGAATAATAAAGTATGTTAGCCTTTGGATGGCCTGTGTGACTCGGCGAAGTAGTAATTTACAAACGGCGAATGCACGGTGTTGTAACTAACTCTACGTGTGACTAAAAGATCGATTCGAAGTGCAGGGCGCGAGAGATTCTGATCTAGCCGGTTTAGGACGGGGCGGCCACATTCGGTTTCTTGTTTCTTGAAGCTTCTCAGTTGATGCTGAGCCAGGGTGAGAGCCACTGCCTTATCCGACCTCCTGATTTTAAAAATGGGAGACACCGAGGCCCGGCGAGGGAGAAGGGCTTCTCGATCCATACAGCGAGCTGAGGCAGAGCTGGCTCCGTGGCTCCCCGTCGGGAATTCTGGGGAATAGAGGAGACAGAGGCTTCTTATTGCTGAGCCACCGAGGGAGGCTTCGATCTGCCTCGGTGCAGGGTGTGGGACCGAGCTGGAGAGTGACCTTGAGGGGATGGGGAGAGCTGGCAGGTCCCGGGTGGAGGAGGGAGCGGGGACCATCTGCTAGAACTTCACGGATCTTGTCTCCCCCAGCAGTATCTTCTGTGGAGTGAGTTTCTCCAGCTGACCTTCTGGGGTGGGTGGGACATGGCATCCGTCTCGCGGAAAGGGTCCCTATGGAGATGAGCCTGCAGGTGAGGGCTGAAGCTTGTCTTGCAGTTGACCCGGTGGGAGGAAAGGGACATCCCACATCAGGCCCAGCCCTGTGCCCAGATAGCCTTGGCAGATGGCCGGAAAGTCCTTTCTGAAGCGGGGTCAGGGCCTCAAAGGTGAACCGATGCCCCCGGGGCCCCCCATCCTGGTCGCCATTCGTCTGAGGCTTTAAGTGGCAAAGCCCTGAGCATCGTCTTGCATATTTTAGTTAATCGTATCTTCACAAACCCCACGAAACCACTGGGGCCCTCACATAACGGATGTGGAATATGGGGCTCACAGGTGACCAGGGATTTGCTGGCCAGTGGCCGAAGCCAGATGTGAACTCAGGTCTGCTGGGTCCCAAGTTGTCCTATAGCCCTGCCCAACTGTCAGGTGGTGGCCACTGGATTGGAAATGGAGCAGCGAGTGCTTTAAGTGGGTGCTGCTGGCTATTTTGGGGACACTGGGAAGCATCTGGGATTTACGTGTCCAAAATATCTCCCGAGAGATTGAGCTGGGGCCCGAAGCTGAGCCCTGGATCTCAGCCTTGGTGACGGTTCCAGATGCCCTCAGGGCGCGTTGAAGCCAGCGGAGGAGCTCCGGCCGTTTCCTGCCCGGCTCTGCTGAGGTCCGCGGCTTAGCTGCCTCTTGTGTGCACCTTACGGTCGTAATCATGCCCCGGCCTGCTGTGCTTCTCAGCGCCTGCAGATGAGGGCGCCATGATTCCGCTTCTCAGACAAAGGCCCTGGGAACGCGGCAGAGGGGCCGAGGAACCGTGGGGACGATGTAAGAGCACGGATTCCGTCTAGGGGGTGTATGTAGCCGAATAAAAATGCGAGCGATCTTCCTGGTCCTGCTCGGCACCCAGGAGAGTCTCCCCTCGTCACCCAGCAGGGCCTCACGTAGGAGCCGGGGTGGCGGGCGGGGGCGGCCCACAGTCCAGTCCCTGTCTCCACCTGCCAGCTGTGTGAGCTTGGCAGTGACTCACCCTCTCTGAGCCTCCGCGGGCGGTGGGAGGATGAACCCATGCGTTGAGGGCGGGTGGCGACGCCCCCGTCTACTGTACCCCGCGAACCCCTGCTCAGCGCAGCTCTGTTCTACTGGATGGAAGACGCAGCGCGAACCGCCGAGCGCAGAGTATCCAGGTGCCGGGGGTCTAGAAAGACAGCGCGACGGAACACTCTGCCCCCAGGGCCCTTTCGAACAGGAATGAGTCCAAAGAGCAGTGTCCTGCCCGGGAGGGACGCGTGTCGGGCGGGTGGCACGGGCAGCCTAGCGATGTCCGCGCCCGGCCCTGTGCGTGCGCTGGCACGGTGCAGAGGATGCCCGCTGTGCTTCAAACATGCAGGAATGATGGGTGGAATGCAACGAACTCTCGCAAATACTTGTAGGACTTGGGGCTGGAAACCAGAAATGTGGAAATGAGGTGCTGGGGTGGGGGCGGGGAGAACCCCCTTCCCGGATTCCGGGTCCGGACAAAGCTGTCGCTTCCGTGAACGGGACGACCAGTGGCACCGGCTGTCGGCTGTGGGGCCCTGGGTCGGAAACGCCAGCACCGCGATGCAGAGTCCGTGTTTATACCGCAGGAGGCTGAGGTGAGGCGTCTGCGTTACGCGTGGCAAGAATGTGCTCGGGGTGGGTCGAAGCCAGGTGTCTCCAACAGATGCCAATGCCAAACCCCTGCCTGGGGGCGCGGCTGCCGCCTGGGGTGCTCGGGGCGCCCAGAAAGCAATTCTCAGGGAAGATGCACTTAGAGCGAAAGAGAAGACGGAGGGCCCCGCGCTCGGAGGAATTCACGCCCGGCAGCCAGAGCCAGCGGGGCAGTCTGCGGAAAGCTTAAAAATATCTCAGTTTTCCAACGAGATGAGGAAACGAGCTCCGAGAACGAACAGGAGGTTGAGGAAAAGGCCCCGGGGGAGCCCGTGGGAATGGCAGAGACAGTTACCGCAGGAAGAAAGAGGCCCACGGCCTCCGACCCGCCCGAGGCGGCCGCCTTGCACCTGCGAGTCGTGCTGTTTCCGGTCCCCGGGCACAGGGCACGCGGCGGAGCTGGGTCCCCTGCCACCTGCCGTCTCCATGAGGAGTTTGTAACCACTGAGGGAGAAGGTCTTAGGAAATGAAAATGGGTGGGGGAGGCACTTGTGCATCCTTGCTCTGCCCGGGCGCCGGGCTGAGGCTTTGGGGTGCGTGGCCTCATTAGACCCTGGCCACAGCCCCTCCACGGAAGTCTGCTGTCACCTGGCTCCAGGTCAGGGGGCTGGGGCTGCAGGAGGACAGAGGGTGTGCAGCCCCGCGGCCTGGGGCGGGTCGGGCTGGGTGGAAGCCTGGGCTGCGGACCGCGGGGCTGACCTGTGATCACTGCACCGTCGGCTCCACAGAGACACACCTGGGGTGGGGAACGAAGGTCCCCCAGCGGGGATGGCTGTCCGTCACGCTGGCCACGACCGGGCTCGGCTCCGCAGCAGGTCAGCTTGGGCACATGAACTGTTTCACGAAGGCTTCTTCTCCTGCATTCCGCTCTCCTCACTGTTTGACCCTCCCCGGCCCCCTCCCCCCCCACTCCCCAGGCCTTGCAGGTGACCCCTTCGATTACGGCACCTGTTTCCCCTCTGAAACCCCGTTTGCGTGCTGTGATTGCTTTTCAGTGCAAAGCTTGCGTTCCTGACCCGGATAACGACAGCTGTCTGGCTCCAGCTGCCCCCCACCCCCTCCCCGGCTGCGGAGCTGCCTCGCTGGCCGCCAGGCCCGGACGTGCACGTGGGACGCGTCTGTCACGCAGATGGATTGGGCTTCTGGGAGCAGATCGAGAATGCATGAGGCTTGACAATTGATGGAGTTAATTGTAATTAATGACCAAGAAGCCCTTTAAGAATTCAAATTTAATTCAAAAAGACACTTAGAAGGGCGCAAAACAGGTCCGACTGTCTTTAAATGCTTCACGTGTAACACATAATTAGCAGAGGCAGGGTTTTTTCAGATGTGCTCTGGGAAGAAAACATGGAAATGTCCTTAAAATATCTCAAAGTACGACCCCCTCCTCCACGAAGGGAGACAAGGGGACGGGATTTGCCGAAGTTCTGCCCAGGTGGGAATCAGGCCGTTGGTCGTCAGCAGGTGCTTTGAGTTTGGTGACTTTAGGTAACGAGGCGGGTCCCCACTCTGCCAAGCCGGGCATCTTGTTTCAAAAAGGAAAGAGATGATCTGGGGAACATGGTGGGGACCCTCATGTCCCTCTCCACTGAAAAGCATTTTAAAAGCCTGGAGTATGTGGGAAAGGAGATCGGAGGCCCCCCCTCCCCCCCGTGGTCACGACGGATCGATCCCGCCAGCCTCGGGTTTAGAGGCGCGGCCTCCGCACCCCAGGGAGCTGGCAGGCTCTGAGAGGCTGGACGGCAGAGTACAGCAGAAATGACCTGTGCCAGTCGAGACTGTCATTGATTAAATAAGCTACCATTTCCTGTTTGTTCGAATACTGGCTCTGGGCATGGAGCCACCACGTCGTGAGGAAGCGCAGTCCAGCCTGTGACTCGGTTCACCCCCTTTTCGGCTCCAGGTTCCTGGGAGAGGCCCTCCGGGGCTCTCTGTGCAGTGCGGCCGCTGCCGGTCACGCGGGACCCCGCGCATTCGAATTCAGATGGATGAGCAGGAGGGACACAGGAGCGGGATCCGCAGGTGGCTCAGCCGCACCGGGAGGGCCCGGCGGCCCCGCGTGGCCGGTGGCCACTCTCCTGGTCAGTGCTGACCCAGGGCATTCCATCAGAGCGGAAACTCCATCGAACTTTCCTCTAGAATGTCCCAGAAGACCCGGCATGAAGTCACAAGGAGAAGAATTTGGAACCAAGGTGGAAAGCGCGTCCTGCGGAGGCCGGGGGCGGCGCGTGTGTGGCTTGCTCTCGAGGTGCGGGGCGGTCTCAGAGACGCTGTCACGGGAAGTGCGTTTCCTGCGATGGCCGAGGGTGGCGTGGGGACACGGGAGGAGGCGGCGTGGCTCGGTCCCCCTCTCTTGCACGCGTGGGACCTGGGCGCCAGGGCCCGGGGAGCCGTTTGCAGACGCTGCAGGCCAGGCCTCAGCGCGCGACACCATGCAGCCACACGGATCGCGTACATGCACGCGGATTTCCCAGCGAAGCAGGAACGGAGCCACGCCAGCCTCCGGTCGCCACGATAAGGACAGAGGCGACCCGCAAACTGTTCCGCCAGGAGCGGGGACAGCCGACTGGAGGAGCTGGCCGTTCAGAATGAGGGCACGGAGCGTCCGACGCCGACCGTCACCCTGAGCGGCGAGCTCCTGCGGGCGGCAGGGCATGCAGAGCAGAGGGCGGCTGGACCGCGGTGTGTCCTCGGCGGGGGATGCCGGAGAGTGCGGGCCTCTCGCTGCCAGAGAAGCGTGGGCACCGGTCAGCGTGGTGGGCGGGGGAGCCCCCCGAGGTAGCATCTCGCTTTGAATCACCCAAGTTCCCAGAAAGCTCCTGAGCGATGCGCTTGCATCAGGCCCGGAGGGTCAGGGCCTGAGACAGGAGAGAGGAGCCTGTGGGTGGGCTGAGGGGCCGGGCAGGGGGGACGGGGGTGGCACCCGTGCGTGGGCTGTCCCCGCTGCTTCTCGTCCCCTCATCCGCGTGCTGAGATTTGGGTCTCAGGGCCAGGACCTCACGCCCATCCTCATGGCGTCCGCTGTCCATTGAGGTAGAAAGGGACCAGAAGACCATGGTCGAAGTCCGATGTGGGGAAGGGCTCCGCTGAGGTGTGGCCTGAGTCTGCCTCGGTCAGTGTCGCGTCCTTGCCGCAGGCTTCCGGCGTGTGCTGGCTCCTGGCCGGAAGGCGCCCTGCCCCGACCCCTGCACGTCTCTGCCTCGCCACACGGGGTCGAGGGCCACTGCTCTCCGCTAACGGCATCTGCGAGGCCCTGTTTCTGAACGAGTTCCCATCCCGAGGGCACCAGGGACGAGGACAGGGACAGCACACCCTTTGAGGGACACGCCTGAACTCAGGACTGAGGGACAAGTCAGAAGCGGGAGTCACCCTGCGCTCCGCACGCAGGGTCCCCACAGCCGCCCCAGGACCCCCTTGTCGTCCCTGTGCCCCGGCTGACTGCTCGCCGTCCCTTAATCACCGGGGAGGCGAGCGTCTGGTCACGCGTAGGGGCCGCTGGCGCCTCCTCGTCCGTGAGTGGCCCAGTTGAGCCCGAGCCCAGTTTCCACCCGTTTCCGACTTCCTCGTGGATGGACCGATCGATGCGTCCCGAATTCTTTGCGTGGCGTCACACCCGGTCCCGGTCGCGATGACCGCCGCGCTTTTGTGCTCACATTCCACGGGAGAGAGACAGACCATGACTCAAGCGCACACCGCCTTAGAGGGGCAGGTGTCCGGACGGCGCGGGGAGTGTCACAGCCACAGACGTGCCCCTCCCGGGCCGGTCGGGGGCGCTGGGGAGACGTGAAGGGGGCCGAGGCCCAGGAAGCCCGGGTGGTGGCTTTCACTGTCGCCGTCCAGGAAGCCTCGCTGGGCGGGGACGGTCAGGTGCTCCGGCCCCTTTGCCTCCCGCCGGCCCTGCCCACGGGGTCCCCTCCCCGCCCCCCACGTTACCTCTCCCGTCACACGAGTCTCGCTCACCCTTTTGTTGCTGGAATCGTGCCGCCGAATTAGTATTTCGAAGCTTTGCTGATCTTGTCTATTTATTGTTCATTTGCTTTCTGTTCATCATTATCTTTTCAAAGAAATAATTTCCTTCCTTCTATTTTCTCTGTTCTTCTTTTTCTAGCTTCTTACGTTGCATGCCTGTCTTATGAATTTCCAATCTTCTTCTTTTCTAATATAGCTAATTAGGGCCATCCATTTTTTTTAATGTGCTGATGTACCTGCATCTTACAAGGTTTGAGATTTCATTATTTTGTCATTTCTAATTTCTCTTATTCACCATTAATTTAAAAGTGCGCTTTTAGTAGATTTTTTCCACATGCACGTAGTCTTTCTAATGTTTTTGCTCTATCTAATTTAATTAAATTTTTGTCTGAAATATTAGTCTGCTTAATCTTAAATCTTTGAAATTTGTTAAGACTGCTTTCTGGTCAATTATGTGCTAATTTTTGTAAATGTTCTGTGTGTGTTTAGAAATAGTGTGTATTCCCCAGTCGTTCTTACGTTTCTGTTAGAATGAGTTCGTTAATCGCACTACCCGAATATTTAGTATATTTACCTATTTTTATCTGTTTCATCTATTAATAGCTGCGTAAGATAATAGAATTTCCTTGTATGACAATATAGTTCTGTCAGCTTTAGCTTTATATAGTTCGAAGCTACCTTATTAGGTATGTTATTAGCTATGTGATTTTTGAAGCTATATCATTCCTATTTGGAATTGTTACATATTTGGCATATTTAACTCTTTGTCATTTTATAGTGACTTCTTCTCTATGCATTTTGCCTTAATTCTAAACTGTTTGACAAAAACATACGTAAACGCAATATAAATATACCTAAATACGCAGAATAACTATATATAAACAAATAGATATATTTACACAGATACCCTGCGTTCCAATTCTCCTTTGTCAATGTCCGGCTGGTGCCTATTTCCCACGCTTTCCTTCCATTTTCTCTGCATGCCGGAGTGTCACGAGGTTTCCCGTGAGTCGCGTAGCGTGCGGACATCCATCACCTTTTCCAATCTCGTTTAACCAACTTCATCCTTTAGCTGGGGCTCTTCACACTCACCGCGCGTGCTGACGATCTCGATTCACCCCATCGTCTTTTCCCGCCCGTTTCTCGTCCTCACTCCGTTCCCCTCTGGCTGTTTCTTTCCGTGCTTTGCTTGAGTTTTTTTTACTCATTCCACCTTTCCCCACTCCTACTTGGGAGGTTTCGGCCCTTCGATTTATTTTTTTGTTGTGACCTTAGAAACCTTTATCTTTATACCGGAGTGAAAAGCAGCCAACGTATCTACCCTCCTCTCCAACGACTCAAGGGCCTTGGGAGACTTTAACTTCCAGAATTCATCTCTCTATTCGGGGGCTATGTTGTCCATTTTATCAATTTTTAGACTCCGTATGTGACTTTTAAGTTCCCGAATTGGGCTCAGAGACTCTGGGCGGCTTATTTTAGTTCGGGTTTATTTATGTATTCTCGGTCTCTCTTTCTTCCCTGTCTCTCCTGGATTCTTCTGGACATGGTTTTACGTCTGTCCGAAGCAGATCTGTTAGAATTTTCTCTCGTAAGGCCATCGATGGCACATTATCCTAAGTTATTCCGTATCAGAGAATGTCCTTATTTTGCCTTCGCCGTTGAACGATGTGTGTTTCTTCCCGAGATTCGGTAATTTTACTCTCTCTGAAACACGCTGAAGATACCACGTCCGCCTTCTGGCATCTTCTTCGCTGCTGAGAAATCGGCCCTCAGTCTATTCGTTACGTTACTGCTTTGTAGGTAACACGTATTTTCTTTCGCGCTGCTTTTAACATCTTCTCTTTGTCTGATATTCTCTTCTCTTGTTTTGTAGTTTAACTGTGATGTATTTAAATGTAGATTTCTTTTCTTTTGTGCTTTGTTAGACCGCCTGAGTCTGAGGATTAATACTGTTCCTTCTGTTTCTGAAGATTCTTATCCAACATCTAATAAATATTGCCTCTGCCTTATTCTATTAACTCCTTTTAAAATTCTGATTAGCTGTACCTTCTCCTATGAACCTGCCTTTTCTGTCACATCTGTTTGAGTTTGTGCTACATTCTATCTTCCAGTTCAATAATTGTTTCATCAGCTGTGTATAATCCGCTGTAACCTGTCCATTGAGATTTTAATTCCAATTATTATGTCTTTTATTTTTTATTTCTGCGATTTTTCAAATCTACGTGATTCTTTCTTATAATCGCTTGTACTTTATGCAGATTTAAAAATATTATTTTTAAATGTGCATATTTTTCAAATCTACATGATTCTTTCTTAAAATCGCTTGTACTTTATGCAGATTTAAAAATGTTATTTCTTAAAGAACAATTTTGCACACTTATTTTATAATCCGGCTTGTAGAAATGCAGTAGCCGATGTCTTCGTGCTGTGACTCTGATAGCTGTCGTGCACGCAGCCTGTCCACTGTTTGTTTGGTGGCTTTTGGCCATGGCTCATGACTTTATATGTGGACGTGATTTGAGCTCTCTATTAAAAGTGGATTCCGTTGAAGACAATTTGTATTCGATTCTGTTAGGGACCTTGGGCTGCCACTGGCTCAGGAAAGGACACCTTTAAAACAATTTCTCACTTGAGTTTTTTTTTCCCCCCTTTTTAACAGAATTGGTATAAATTCAGGCTGGAGGACTGGCTTGGGGTTCCCAATGAGCAGGGGAGCTTTTAATTTTCCATCCACTCGGCCCCAAATTGGAGACAAGGTAGGTTCTTTTTGTCTTTTTCTGAGGTCTCTTCCGGTCACCCTGACATGAAGGGCAGCCCTTGGAGGTCCAGCTTCATGCGGGGTCGGCTTACGAGACACCCCTCCCTGTGCCGGCCTGGGGTGTCCCCAGTGCCCCGGGCCCGTGCTGCCGTGGCACCGGAAGGTCAGGACCTGTGGGAGTCAGCGGACCCCCCGGCGGCACACAGGCGAGCCCGGTGTCCCCGTCCCTCTCCGCGATCCCGCGTTCACGTGCTGGGTGGTGTGTCGGGGTTGGCTCGCTCGCGGCATTTCAAGAGGTTTCTTCGAGCAACGTTTTGTTAGCTGTTTGTCGTAAGCGTTGTCATTTGTGTACTTTCTGTAACCGTGTTTTCTTTCTTTCGTTTTACTACCTCTGCTTTTTCCTCTGTTTCTGCTTCCGTTCTGCCTCTAAGTCTCATAAACATAAACTCGCACAGATTTGCACGAGGTGAAATCTCTGCAAAATATTAACAGTTGCACCATTACTGTAACTTTGCCTAAGTGGCTTTTGTGCTGTAGATGTCGTTCTAGCTCTTTCTTTCTCCCCGCCCTGCCCAACTCTGTTGCACAGACCCCCGCCTGCTGGGCGCACCCCAGCCCATCGCTGCTTCCCACCGCGTGTGAGTTCATAAGGGTGCCCACCTCACGTTGTGCACCCATCTCTGCAGATGAGCACCCGGGGGAGACGCTGCAAACATCGAACTGGCATTTTAAACCTCTTCTTTGGAGGCAGTGGACGCTGACTGTGGCGGGCGTGGGGGGGCCCTCGACTCGGCTTTGTGACATCGAGTCTATGAATTGTCCTTTGTGCTTCTGAGGCGATCGAGTGAGTGAGCAGCTCGGACGGAGGCAGCCGAAGCACAGGTCCTGGGGAGCCCCCAGCATGGGGGAGCGTGGCCCTCCGTCTTCCTCATCTGTGTGTGTTCGCTGACTGACCTGGGATCTGAAGATGCTCGTAAAAGTCACCCATGTCCGCACGAGGCAGAGGGAGCCGGGTCTGATGGATCGACGGACCCAGTGGCCATCGTGTGCGGGGGTGGGGCTGTGCGGGGTCAGAAGTCCGACCGCGGGAGGGTGACGGAGCCTTCGTCGGACGGCTTTGGCTAAGTTGTCCGGTGGCAGCACACGGCCCTCACCTCTCTGTCGTCGCGACAGGAGATCCATCTCCTGGTGTACGCTGGACTGTTCGTGGCTTTGCGTCACGCATCTTTTTGATTCTGGGAACCAGGTAAACGGAAGAGCTATGAATTGGGGTTTTCCGTTCTTAAGAAAGGAAGGGCGTGGCCAAGCTCACGCGAGTGCACGGCGTCCTCAAGGCCCCCGCTCACGTTTTCTGGGCCACTGGGGTGGGGCGGAGACACCCCAGACGGCACAACTCTCTGACGGGGAGCACAGTGCATCCTGGGAACACGTGACGTAATCTACAGCAGAACCTGAAGACGGTCCCCTCCGGGGTGACGAGCGAGGCCAGCAAGCTGCAGGAAGGCTTACGAGAGTAGGGTGGGCACAGCATGGAGCCTGCGATGTAGCCGATTCTGGCCCCCCGGGGCGGAAGGGGCCATCTCTAGGAACCCGTAGCACGTGGGAGACCACGCTGGCACCGCGCTGCAGGACACTCCCAACGGGCTGTGACCGAGCGTGAGGACTTCCTTCACTCCCTCAGATGCTGCTCAGCCTCAGGTCCTGGTGAAGGCTGACAGGGACAGGAGCTGTAGATTTAAGGAACCGGCTCGTGTGGATATGGGGGCCGACGTCTCCACTGTTTGTGGGGCCGGCCGGCAGGCTGAAGACCCGGGAAAGAGCCAGTACTGTGGTCTAAGTACCGGGGCCGTCGCTGGCAGATTCTCTCCTAGTCCGGGACTTCAGGTCTTTCTTCTATGGCAACCTTCAAGTGATTAGACGAGGCCCACCCACCTCGTGGAGGGCAATGTGCTTACTCAGTCCGCCGATTTAAATGTCAGTCTCATCCAAAAACACCCTCAGTGACACACCCAGAATGACGTTTGACCAAACATCCAGCTGGGCCAAGGTGACACGCGAAATTCGCCATCATGCACTCACGGATGCCGAGGATCACCGGCTGGGAACAGGGCTGTTCTGTCCCTGGGTGGGTGACACTTGGACCTGATGTGCCGACCTGGCTCCATTCACGCCCCCAATGAATTTCACGGGTCCTCTGAGTATCTTGTGGTCACCGTGCCTTGGTCTGTCCCCTCTGCAGACCAGGCTTCTCGAGTGCAGAGGCCAGATCTCCCCGGGCTGGCTCAGGGTATGAATCAGTGTTTTGTTAACCCGTTTCCTATCTGCCCCGAGAATACTCGCTGGCGGGGCTCAAGGCTGTAGCGTTTACCCCGAGATAACTCGCGGATCACAGTCCTAACCTCACCCCTGGAGTTTGCCACGAAATATCTCGTTTTTATTATTACTTTCACATATCTCTAGCATATCACTAGTCTTTGGAAACAAATGACCTCATTCTAGTTACGGCATTCTGGTTTTAGTAGCGGTATTTCCATTTACAAAATCTAGTGATTGTCGGTCGCCGAAAATGTCGAATCCTAGAAGACGTGGCGTCCGTCTGTGTGATGTTATTAACACTGGCAGCGAGCAGCACTCCGTTCGAACCGGGAAACGGGTTACACACACGCAGATTTTCTTGGGAGCGACTACCCGCCCTGTTGCTGAGCAAGCTCATTCCCCGCCTCCCGCCCCGTTACCCGTCCCTTGAACACGCGGGTACTGAGCTCAGAGGCCGTGCAGGGTGCCCTGCTGGGCAAGAGAGGCAGGAGGCGGCGCAGGTGCAGGGGAGCACGGTGGGGGAGGATCGGGCGGGGGGGAGTCAGGCCCTCACCCGCCCCTGGACCGCAGCTGCTCCTCCTCCTCTCTCCTGCTCACTGGCAGCTTTGTGATGTCCAGGAGGTGTGGTCCTGGGGGACGGCCCGCGTGGGGACGAGGGAGCCGCCCTCCCCGCTGCATCACGGGACAGAGGTGGGCAGGGCACGTTGGTTTTCATCGCAGTGGCTTGCGCTGGACGCTGCTCCACGCTCAGGTCCGCCCCACGCCTACGCCCCACTTGTGAAGTGAGGAGTCGAGGTGCCTCTGTGCCCCAGCCAGGCGTCCGGGCTCTGCACGGCCGGCCGCCCACGGCCACCGGCCTGGTCCCCACCCGGGCCCTTCCACACCCCCCACTGCTCCGGGTCCGAGCACGCTGTGCTGCCCAATCTCACCGAGGCTCTCGATCTGGAATTCACTTCTCTTCTGTGCCTGACAAAGTCCAGTTCACGTTTTGAGAGTGTTCTAGAAGCCTGTGGGCGCCCCGCTGGATGGAGAGTCTTCGGTGGAGCCCCCTCGACAGCTTGTCCTTCCCCGATAACAGCTGCGTGGGCTGCGTCTGCCCTGCTCACCTGCGTCCTCACCTGTGGGGTCGGAGGGTGGGCACGAGGCCGTGTTCTAGGGTTCCGTCCCCGGGGCCTGAGTGTGGCAGGCCCTCCGTCCGTCCACGCTTGCCCATCGAGGGGCGAATGGGGTGGCCGTGCCCTATTCAGAAGCACTGGAGGTGGAGCCGCTGGAAGAGACACCTGTCCCATGACGTCCTCCCCTCAAGGGGCGGCCTCCAGGAGTGAGAGCTCAGGAGTCCCTGGGGGGGGGGCAGGGCTTCTGCTGGGGGCGGGGCTGCTGGACGCCACGGCCGCAGGGCCCTGGGAAGATATTTATTTGTCTCAAAACCTCAGAAATGGCATCCTGTTTCCTCTCTTCCATTTATGAGTAAAACGTCCTCTTAGGTTGTTCAAAAAAGCAAGTTTTAGACCATTAACTTTTTTTATTGTACCTTTTATTGGTGTTTAAATAACAAGGTGAGAGCAGAGCACGATGCAGGGTGATTATGAAGCCGTAAACGGGTTTAGGGTCCTCGTGGGGGCGCACGCGGCGAAGCCAGAGCCAGCGGGCGAAGGAGGGGCTGCCCCCAGTCAAGTCACGGCTTCTCCCCGCCTTTCCTCTCTGTGGAGTGACTGCCACAAACGCGGGGCCGGCGCGGGGAGCCCGCAGCCGCTGCCGGGGCTGTCGATGGGAGGGGGCGCCGGGGCGGAGCCGCTATCCCGCGGCAGACACCCCGTTTCTTCCAGATGGTGCAGAACGAGCTTGTGCTTGCGCGGCCGGCAGGAGACGGAGGGCTGGTTGGGTGTCAGAACCCGAGCTTCTAACCTCAGCTTTCCAACCGCCGCGGGGGCGCTGGGCGGCTTGGGGTAGGTCCCTCGACATCTCGGTGTGGTGGGAAGAAGGCTAATACCTGTCCCGCAGGTGTGCTGCGACAGGCCTATGGGATAACGAATGTAAAATTGCCTTGGCCGTGAAAAAATGTGTACCAATGTCAACTGTTATTTAAAGTATCATTTAATCACTCTTCTTCTTAAGACTAAGCCTCGTCGAGAAGGCGGCCACGACGGAAGTCCGGGCGAGCACGCTAGGCGCCTCGATTAGACCTAAAGGATCTTAGATGATTCCTGGTTTGTCACTGTCTGCTTTTCCCCTCTGTTTGGAAAGCGCCCAGCTAGACGCCTTGGTGACGGTAGCACCTGCTCTGCCAGCCGCCACCTGCTGTCTCCCTGGGTCCCCTTGGTGCTGGCAGAGAGCCGCTCGCAGCTTCATGATCGTCAGCCCTTTCGGGCGCAGGCTCTATGCACCTCTGGTGCTTGTCGCGTTTGGACGTGCTGCTGGTCATCCTGGGGGGGACATTCGAAGGGCGAACTCACGTCCAAGATGTTGGGATGCCCAGAGGCGCTCGGGACTCTGCACGGCAGGCTGAGGGCGCGCATAGCGTGTGATGCCAAGACCTACACCGTGTCTTCATGAGGGAAACGTCACGATCCCATTGTTCTCTTTCCTCGTGGGCACCTCCGGCGTTTAGGACTTCAGGGGAGGTGTTGCGGCCACAGGAGGGAGGGCTAGCTTGGGACGCAGGAGAATAGTGGATCCTTGACCAGACGCGTCACACCGAGACGACTTGCTTCTTGCTTGCTTTAGCTCCCACTAAGTACTGAAAAGTACAAGAAATCGATTTCTCAAGCTCCTAACTTGTTGTGGCAAATCGCATGTCGGTTCTCAGTGTTCGTAGATCCGTTTAACGAATACTTGCTGGGTCCTTCCTCGGTCTGGCCAACGGGAGACAAAGATGACTAAGACGTGGGTGACGGTGACACGTGATGTGACAAATGATCGAAACCAGTTATACACAGGGGCGAGTCATGTGGACACAATAGGAGGAGCTTTTTAATTCGATCCTTATTGAGCACCTACTGTGTGCTGGAGACTAGAGCTGAGTGATGAAAAAAAACACAGACACAAACCCCTGCCCTCATGAGGTTTATGGTGTAGAAAAGAAATGAAATAAATTGGAGATCGAGCTAATTTGGTAGAAAGCTGAACTGAGGAAGGGGGATAGGAGTTGGGGTGGCGTTGGGGCAGGGCGCCCGGGCAGCCTGTCTGAAACCGGCCCGTGAATGAAGGCCTCGCAGGGAGTGAGGGAGGGAGGGAGCGCCGTGGCACCGAGAGGATCCGGGAGAGTAAAGTATCTCTGGGCAGCGTAACAGTTTTAGGCAGCGTCCCGGGCAGTGTGGAGGTGCCCGTGGGGCCTGAGGCAACCCCAGAGATCCAAGGCTCAACCTGAGGAGTGAGGGGCAGGATAGGCAGAGCTGAGGGTGGCGGGGGGGGGCTGGAGAGCGGGCCAGGTGTGCGATTTGGGGGCCGGCTCTTCTGAGCGCTTCCGGTTGCTCAGCGAGACTCAGAGCTGGGCCATCGGGTGACGAGCAGGACTAGGAGGACGTGTTGACGGGTGAGGGGGGAGAAGGAGGTGACAACGGTTGTCCAGGAAAGTAACGCCAGGTCTTTCAGCGATAAGGGGGAGCGATCGGGGCAGGAATAGACAGGTGCGACAAGGATGGGTGGCAGGTGGGCTATTCCGACGAGGGAGGGACGTGCCCTGGGAGTAGGAGGGACCGGTAAGGACAACAGCGGCCTCGACAGCTGCCCGGCTCCGGGCTCCGCAGCGTGAGGCCGTGAAAGGGTGGAGGAGCCAGGAAATTTTGGGTGCTGAAGCCTGGCGGGGACTCTGAGTTCACCGAGGGGACAGCAGAAAGGCCCGTTGCCTGCGGCAGCCTCGACGTGCTGGTGCGTCCTGGGAAGATTCTGGGATTTGGAGCCAGTCAGATCTGGGGCTGAAGCCCAGATTTACCGTTTATTATGAGTGAATCTGGGTGAGTTAACAGCTCTGGCCTTCTGGTTTCCTGTGTGAAACCGGTAAATAATACTCCCTCCCAGGATAGTTACCGATGTTAAATAATAAAATATACACTTATTTGGTGACCGGCAACTTTTTTTTTGTTGTTAGCTTTTACCTACCTCTTTGGGTCCAGGTCTCTCCATCCGTAAATGTATGGTAATATACATTAGGGCCGTCACAAGAATTCAGTTAGATAATATGCTACCTATTTGCTGGTTCGTAAGAGGCACTCAGTAATTTTTCAAGTGAGCCTTAACCTTTCTAAAACAGATCCTTGTATATAAATTAGGGAGAATACACCTTCCCACAGAAAGTTTTCCAAATAACTGTTCATCTGAGTACAGTCCTACTTCACTGTTTTTTTTTGTTTGTTTGTTTTTGTTTTTTTTTTTTCCCAACCAGCAGGTAGGAGGGAAAAAATGAAGGAACACGAGACAGTTTCCAAATCTACTGTGATAGCCGCGCTCCATCTAATTGCGATGATATTGGAGTTGATTTAATTATCGGCATTGAGGAAACTAAATTTCGCTTGGCGCACGTGTGTTACATGGAGATCCGAAATAACTCCAAATTCCAATAAGTGATTAGTTCATTATGTAGACTAATCGCTTTTACAGTTATAAATAAATTCAAACCATCACCGATCTGAAGTACACACCTGTGCACTAATTGCTTTTTCTGAGAGCTGTTTCCATGGTGGCAGAGCAGACATGCTGCCACCCACAGACAGGATGGGACAGGTGGGTCCCAGAGATGCTCTTCGGAGCGGGCACATTTGTGCCGGGGCTGTGGCAAGACCGAGCCTCAGCCCCGCGAGCCTCTGGACAGCGCCCCCCTCAGGATCCCGCACCAACTCAGATTCCAGAAGAAAGTTAATCAGGTCTGGAAAGGATTTAAAAACAAACGCAAAGGCTGGCGCGGGCGCGGGCCCGCTGAGACTTTAAGCAGCATCCTCAACACCTCGCAGCAGATAAAGCAACAATATGGAGCTGGCGCCTGGCTCCTTGGAGTCTACATCTTCAGCTCTCCGCGCGATGGCGATTGGAAGAAACACGGCTTTCTCGGGAATACTTTCGGAAGAAACTAATGACCAAAAACTCTGGATGCTTTAGTTAAATATGTGCATTTTAAAAAGCTCGCTTCTGCCTGAATTTGCATAATGGTCCTTTTCCACGGGCCAAAGTTCCCCTTTACTCTGTTTGATAGACTCGTCGCTGCCTTATTAAAACCATAGGCAGCAGAATGAACTCCGAGGCGCCTTTCTCCCACGTGCCTTCTTCGCGGATTACTCACCTGCGACCTCTGTGGTCGGTCCGCTTCCTCGGGGGGCTGCAGCTTTTTTTTGATCCAGATGTCTAAGTGGAGCTTTGTTGCCTGAAGACCCCAGGGGCGGGGAGGACAAAGCCTGCTTGAAGGCGATGACCTTCCTTTCTGAGCCCGGAGCACGCACACGCTCTGTCGTCAGAATTCAGAATAATGAAGGCTATTTCTTTTATTTTCCTTTTTCCTCTTCCCTTTTTATGCTGAGATAATTTCAGACTTGTTGCAGCAATAACACCCGTCACGCGGAGACTCCATTCATGTTTCAATAATTGTCCCAATGATGTCTTGATGGCAAGGAACCAAGCCAGGACCGTGGCCGCCTCCTGCGGTGTCCCTCGAGTGCCTTCCTGCGGTGGTTCCTCAGTCTGTCCTTGACTTCCACGACCTTGGTGTTTCTGCAGATTGAAGGCCGGCCATTTTGCTGAACGTCTATTGATTTGAGATTTCCTGATATTTCCTAATGGTTAGACCCAGGTTATGTGGCTTTGGCCAGGACACCATATCTGCCATGTTGTGTACTTCTCATTACCTACTGTCACCTGTCACGTGAGGCTGGCTTCTCTCATTCCTAAGGATGTCAACCGTTCTCGTTAGCTATCAACGTGTAATGAACCACCTCGATGCCTAGCAACAGAAAAAACTTGTTTTATAAACTTGATGGTTTCCGTGTATTGGGGATTCAGGAAAGGCTCAGCGGGGAGTTTGGATTTGGGGCCTCCGTGTGGTGGCGGTGATGTGGCAGCTGGCAGTGTCGGCTGGACACTGTTCCCTCTCTTCCTGTAGTCTTGGGGCCTCTCCACACACGGCGGTTTGGGCTTTCTCCGAGCGTGCCGTTGCTGGGCTGCTGGACCAGGGCCTGGTCACTGGCTTCCCTAAGGTGCGCGCTCTAAGAAATAAGATGGACGTGCGTGACGTCTGTATGACTAGCCCCAGGCGTCACTTTCCCGTACTCTCTTGGTCACGTAGACCGATCCACGTCCGAAGGGAGGATGACCGTCAGCACATAACGGGAGGAGGGTCCGGGCCGTACAGGAAGGGCCCGTGGGACGGGAGGTGGTGCCCGAGGCATCTGTCGCGGTTATTTGTTTGAGTCAGCGTCTGCCGGGTTTCTTCGCCGGAAGGTTTCTGGATTTTTTTCGTTATTGTTTTGTGTTTGGTTTTTTGCAGCTCACAAGTGTCCCGTAGGGAGACACGTGAGACCGTGCGAAATACTCTTCCTTCTCTTCCTTATTCCACTTTGACCGTCCGTTTTAGCGTTGCTGCTTCTTGCTCGAGTTGCTTATGACTACGTAGGTGGATAATTGCTGATTTTCCTATTTTATCATTCTTTCTACTTTACTATTTGCCATCCTTCTGTAAAAAAGAAACCACTCCGCTCCTCATTAGGTAATTCGTTAGTTGATATCAGTGTAGTAGATACTGACACATGCTTGACATACACCGATCGTGGGCTCGGAGGTTCCAGTGCAATTCAAAGGACAGTAGTCTGTCGCCATCAGAGTTTACTTTGATGTTGACGCGGTCCCAAATCTGGTCAGTGGGAGCCCTTCCAGCTGGCTTCTGTGTCCTTTCGAACAGCTTACTCGAGGTATAATTGAACGTTACCGAGTACATGTGCTGTGACCATCCCTGTGCCCGTGTTTCCATGGACACGCGCTCGCATCATCTCTCAGGCAAATGCCTCGCAGTGGAAGGACAGGATTATATCACGGGGGCGGGCTCGGCTTTCTCGGACACTGCCAAGCTGTTCCGGAGTTTCCAGCCCCAGCGTGGGGTTCCTGTTCGCCCGCAGCGCAGCGTCCTCGGCGCGTGCGAAGGTCAGTCTTGTTAATTTTCCTCACTCTACCGTGCGGCTCGTGATGGTATTTAGTATTGAGTGCATTTCCCTGACGACGAGGATTCTGAGCATCTCTCCGTGAGCTGAGGTGCCATCTGTATGTTTTCTTCCTGAACTGTCTATTGTTAACATTTTTGCCTTTTTTTTTTATTAGGTTGTTTATGTTCTCAAGTTTCAAGAGTCCTTTACTCATTCCGGATACATGTCTTTTGTCTACTATGTGATCTGCAAATATTGTCTCGAAGTCTGTGGCTTGTCTTTTCATCCACTTAAGAGCGTTTTTCAAGAAATTTAAATTTATGTTTTTTTCTTTTTTAGACTCTTTTTTCGGTGTCATATCTAAGCAAACCTAGCCTAACTCAAAGTCAAAAGACTTTTTTCTTCTGGACCCTTTATAGTTTTTAACCATACGTTGAGTTAATTTTTGTGTACGGTCAGGTGTGGCTCGAAGTACATTTCTTTGCATATCCACATCCGTTTTTCTAGCACCTTTTGTGAAAAAGATGATCCCTTCTTTACTGAATTGCCTTTACGTGTTTACAGAAAATCTGTGGTATACGCATGTGTGGTTCTATTTCTGGATTCTGTTCTGTTCCGTGAATCTATTGGCTTAACTTTTTTGTTAATCTATTTGTCTATTTGTCAATACCACATTTTCTTCATTAGCGTAGCTTTGCCATAAGTCTTGAAATCAGGAAACTCTGGTTGTCTTGCTTTGTTACTGTTTTGCAAAGTTGTTTAGTTATTCTAGGTCCTTTGCTTTTCCACAAAAATTTTAGATCAGTTTGTCTACTTCTATGAAAAAAAAAACCTTATATTTTTAAAAAAAATTGGTATCGTGTTTAATCTATAGGTCAATTTGGGAAGGACTGGTATCTTAACAAGACTGAGTCTTTCGATAAGTGAACAAGGTATAACTGTATTTATTTGTCTTCTTTAATTTCTCTTGGTGCTGTTTTGTAGTTTTCAGTTGTTTACGTATATTTCATATCTTTTGTCAGATCTCTCCCTAATATTTTATATTTTTATGCTATTATCAATGTTATTTTTTTTTAAATTCCAAAGCGCGGTTGTTTGTTATTCATATATAGACATACAATTGACCTTCCTGTTTTAATCTTAGGTCCTGTAACCTTGCCAAACGTACTTATCAATTCTCTTACGTTTTTATTTTTGCCCATTTTATCCAGTTTTCTATACAGACGATCATGTTGTCTGTGAATGAAGATGGTTTCTATCTTTTCTAAATGGGGGGGGCTTTCATTTCTTTTGCTTATCTTATTTCACTAGCTACTGTCCCCAGTAGAATGTCGATTACAAGTGGCGAGAGCAGAAATCCTTGTACTAACGCCACACCCGGTGGGTATAGAAGACTGGATTGGCAGGTTTCTCCTTCCAGTGCTTTAAAAACATTGCTTCTCTGTCTTCTCGCATCATCGTGTATGTGTGCGTGTGTGTGTGTATGCGCGCGGTGGTGACGTTGAGGTGAGTGCTGTGACCAGGTGTGTGAGCAGATATGCGGTGAGTGATGAGTGCGTGCGTGAGTGAGTGCGGATCGCGAAAGTGCGCGTGCGTGGTGCGCGGTGTGTGATGGCAGGAGGCGCGTGGAGTGGAGTGTGTGATGTGCAGAGTGATTGCAAGGAGTGTGATGAGGTGGCGCGGAGTGCGGATTTGTGAGTGTGTGTGTGTGCGTGATGAGAGTTGAGCATTTCTCTCTTCCGTTGTTTTTGATATAAAATCTCTCGCTTGCATCTTTTCCGAGGAGACATTTGCTATCATGCTCACTTTGCTTCTTTGCGCATAATTCATCTCCTCTCTGGCTGCTTGCGAGATTTTCTATTTAACACTGGTTTTGAGTAAATTGATTGTGATGTGCCTTCTGGTTGTTTTCTTCATTTTTCTTCCGCTTGGGGTTCATTGAGCTTCTTGGATCTGTGGGTTTATAATTATCATCCAATTTGGACTATTTCTTCAAACATTGTTTTCTCCACCCCCCACTCCAACATCCTCTTCTTCAGGTACCTAATTTACACGTGTATTAGGATGATCGAAGCTGTCTCAGAGCTCATAATGCTCTGTTCATTTTATAAAAAATCTTTTTTCCCTCTGTGTTTTATTTCAGTTAGTTTCTATCGCTATGTTGTCAAGTTTACTAATCTTTCCTTCTGCTTTTAATCTTATCCGGTGTATTTTTCATCTCACATTTGGTAGTTTCATCCCTAGATATTCCATTTGAGACATTTCGTTTTCCATCTTTCTTGAGCATATGGAGTGTAATCATAATCACCGTTTTAATGTGCTTCTCTGCTAATTTTATTGTATGTGTCAGTCTGGGGTTAGTTTCAATCGATTATTTCTTCATCCTGGGTCATATTTTCTTCTTTGCACGCCTGGTAATTTTTGCTCGAATGACAACCATTATGAATTTTGCCTTATTTTAACCAGGATATTTGCATTCCTAGAAATATCCTTGGGCTTTCCTTCCGGGCTGCAGTTAAGATACTTGAAACTCTTTGACCCTTTCGTGTCTTGATGTTAAGATTCATAACATGAGAATTTGAGCAGTGCTCAGTCCAGAGCTGATGATTCTCCACCACTAAGACAAGGCTCTTCCTGACATCAACTCGATGTCTGGTAAAAAATGAGATTTTCCATTCTGGCTGCTGGTGCAGGCACTACTCCCAATCGTGCTTGTGTGTGCGTGCGCACGTGTGTGTGAGTGTGTGTGTGCATGTGTGAGTGTGTGATAGTGTGTGTGCGTGTGTGTGAGTGCGTGATTGTGCGTGTGAATGTGCATGCGCAGTGTGTGTGATTTGTGTGATTGTGCGCGGTGTGATAGTGTGGAGTGTGTGTGAGCGTGGCGCGGCGTGTGAGTGCATGTTATACGCGATTCAGATCTGGATAGATGGCATTAGCAGAGTTGCAGAATTCAGGCAGATGGTACACAGCAGTTGCAATGGCGCGCGGTGCGCATCGCACGCGATTTTGCCGGTGCGAGCTGCCGCGGCCGCTGGCCAACAGTGGGTGAAAGGCCGCCATCGTTGCGCGTGCGGGCGATCTGGCGGCGGGCGGAGCGGTGGCAACACCGGCTGGCGGGCGATCCAGGGGTGCGGCGAGCTGCGCGACCGTGCGAGCGCATCGCGCGTTTTCGCGCAATGCGCGGCGTGATGGGATCGAGCGCGTAAATGCCACGCTATGCGGCGGCAAGACCACCGCGCGATAACCGCGAGTGTGCCCGCCGCAAGGAGTGTGTGTGTGCGCAGGGAGTGATTGTGCGTGAGTATGTGAGTGTGCGTATGCTGTGTGAGTGTGTGTGCCTTTCCTCTGTCTTTGGATCATTTCCTCACATTCGTGTGCCCACGAGTCCTCAGCTGAATTTTGGGGGGGCCCTCTGCAGACCTCTGGAATCCCCGTTGTACGCCTCTCTCCTGACACTCTGCTAATGAACTCGGGCCGCCTCGAACCCCAGGCTCTCTGCTCTGTCTCCTGCACTCAGGGAGGACCTCGGCTGTGCCTGGGCCCATCCTCCAGAACTGCGGCCTGCAAACTCTTGGAGCTGTGACCTGGGACCATCGCAGGCCCCTTTGCCTGTTCTCACCTCCCACCGTGGCTCTCCTTTGTCGCTTGACGTCTAGTGTCTTGTAAACCATTGTGTCCTGTCTATTATCCAGTTTGGGAGGGTCGTTTTCTGGGGAATATATAGATTCAGTCTCTGGTAGCAGAAGTCATTTCTGTGTCTTTCTGATGTATTCCTGTTGTTTTTCGAACATGTCCTTACGTTCTGGCCCATGGATGTATTTCAGCTTCAATGTATAATTTCAGCCCTGGAGTCAACCGTTTCTCCAAGGACCCTGGTACCTGCCATGGAGAATGGCATGTGGACAAGACTTAAGCACATAGTACGCTCATTGCTACTGGGATATCACAGCTGTCAGATCCTCTCCATGGAAGAAAGCCTGGAAGTTATATATATATATATATATATATATATATGCATTTACGGGTGTTTTTTATTAGCATGTGTCTACGCTGGAAACCATGAGCTGGAAACCCCACCCAAAACCCCAGGCTCAGCCCCTCCCTCCTTCCATTTCGTTTAAGGTGGAAGAGAGTTTAGAGGTGAGTCCAGATGTGGCATTCGAGTCCCTCGGTGAGGGCTGGTGTGTCTCAGTCGGAAGGGAGCCACTGCTGGAAGGGAGCTGGGCGCCCAGGCAGCAGACCCAGGTTTCAGATGCGCTGCGGCTGGCTGAGCCCAGAAAGCCAGTGATCTGGCTGAGCTTCCGCCCCCTCACCTGTAAAACCTGGACACTAGTACTTTCAACTGCTTCGGTGACACCTCTGTGACAGCAACAGGCCGCCGTGGAGCCTCTGAGGGCTGCCACTATGGGGGAGTGACCTCGAGTGAGGGCTGCGGCCCCCAGGGTCCCTGGCAGGAAAGGGGGTGAGAGCGATGTGGCTCGTGACACCCAGGGAAGAGGAAGACTCTGGACAGAGGGTCCTCGTCTCTGTCCTGGGTGCGCCCCCTGCCTGTGCGCTCTGCTCCTGGTGCAGCGCCAGTCCTGAGGGCATCTGACCCTCCCTGTCACGTTGCCGTCTCTTCGAGGTGACAGGTGCGAGCGTTAGGGGTGGGGATGGGCAGGCGAGGGAGCGGGAAGGCACCGGGGAATCTGCTTACGCAGACTTTGAGAGGGAGCCTCCATCGGCGGATGGTGTGGCTGGACTGGCACTTGGAGAGCGGAAAGCAGAAAGCAGAGCTCGGGAGAGCAGGGTTTTGTGTGCGCCCTGCCAGAGACTGGCCCGTGACCCGTCCACGTGCTTCTGTGGGCCTCAGTTTCCTTATCCGTAAAATGCTGGCTGTGGGCGGGGGATACTGGACCAGTGAATCCCGAGAGCCCTTCGAACACTAATGTCCCTTGTTTAGCCAAGTGCCTGGAATATTCTGATGAATGAATGAATGAATGAGTGAATTTCCAAGTCGCAAGGCCCCAATCTTAGCCAGTCATCTGACGGGTAACGGTTCCTGGCCCACGGTTCCCGCCACCCCCGCCGTCTCTCCAGCTCCGGCAGGCAGAAGGTTTTCCACACTGCTGGGGACGGTCCTGTCCAGCGGTGGCGGTCAGACGTTTTCCACTCCTGGCCACAGAGCTGCCTGCTGACACCGAGACGCACGTGTGTCTCACCAGAGCGGCCTCAGGAGACGACACTGAGTTCGTTCCCCTTGCAGGATGGGGAAACTGAGGCACATAGAGGCAGCAGGGCGTCAGGAGGCCACCCCGTCGGCCAAGGTCAACTTGTGGGCAGGTGTGTGTGTCCCTGTCCCCCTCACCCCACTTCCCAGCTCCTGGGACTGTCCTGCCTGGAGAGGGTGCACAGGGCTGAGGGGACAGAGTGGCTCCTGTGTCAGAGCGGCCTCGGCATTCAAGCCCCTGGGGCGAAGCTCTGTGGTCACTCTGGGCGGGGGGACCCCTGGGAGGGAGGGTGGAAACTCACAGAGGATCGTGAACTGCTCGGAACGCAAAGCGACGTCAACGTGAACAGCAAGAAACCGGTTTCGACGGTCACCCGTTCTCCACCGTGCTGCAAATTCTCGTCCGGTTTCTTGCTTTCCGGAAGGGATGAAGGCAGCCTGCTTACTGTCCGCACTGTGAGCGGGTCATTGAGTCCGCGCCGCCTTCTCCCGGAGGCACCTTGGTGGCCGGGCATCGTTCCGCGTCTGCCTCGTCCACGCGCACTCAGCATCCCCAGCCCCGCGGCCGGGGCTCCTCGGTGTAAAACTGCGTGTGCGTCGCAGGTGAGGGAAATGATCTTTCAAAGGGAGGGACAGAAGATCCAATTTACAGATGTCTCGTGAGATGCTTGGAACTGGAATGACCGCTCCCGGCCCCAGCGTGGACGGATTTAGTGGGCGTCAACAGCCGCGGGAACGGGCGTCAGATGGATGCGGCTTCATACAAGCTCCCGGGGACGCGCACGCTCTTAGCTTCCTGAAGCCCGGGTTTCGGGCACCGCTTCCCCCCGGCCCCTGCGCTGTGGTGGCTCTCGGCCCTCTCTGGAGTAACTTGGGGTGAGAGGGGGCGTGGCCTCTCCTTTCCTGAGTACACCGGGCCCTTGGCTGTCTGGTGTGGCCTCCCCACCTCACCTTGTTTACCTGGTGTCGCAGGTGAAGCTGCTGTCAACCCGTCAGAGGCTGCGCATCAAGTCTGAGCTCCTTCCCGTGTGGCCTGCTTCTCCGACATCATCTCGTGCCACCTGCTCCCTCCCAGGGGGCTCTCGGTCATCACCACGTCCTTCCCCTCTTGGGGGCTTCTCAGCCTGGGACACACTTTTCTCAGTCTGTGGAGGGGTCCCCCGTTCATCTCATCGCAGCTGGAATGTCTCCCCCGGGGGAGGCTTCTTGTCCACAGGGGGGACAAGTGAAGTCTGCAGAGGGGCAGAGCCCTTGGGGACCACCCAGAGCTGAGGACCCACTGCGCGTGGGCCTTTGCTGCCATTGTCTGTAGCCACATGCTACACCGTGAGCCTGTGTCTCTCTGTCTCTCCCTGAGGATGGCATCAACCCTGACCCCCGACCCCGCTCTGCGCTGGGCCCTGGGGGCTCAGGACGCACCTGTGTGAGCAGTGCCTGCCACCAGGGGGCTCTCACGGCACCTGGCCAGCTGGACACTGCCGCCCTGCCCCTCCAGGGTCACGTCAGGCTCAGGGACACAGGACTGCCTTCCCTTGATCCTGCCCCTGCGTCTCGCCTCCGTCAACAACACCTGTCCTCGGCAATGGCACCTCTCTCTTAAGCGAGTGGCCCTGGCTGGCGGGAGAGGAGGCTGTGCTAAGTGCCAGCCGTGTCTCTTAATTTCTGTATTTTACGGTGCTGTGACCTCTTGGGGGGCCTGCTGCCTGGGGAGAGAGGGCCCCCGTGCTAGCTAATTCCTGGAGACATGAATTAACTTGTTTGCTAACATGTCCTCCGTGCGCGAGCTGATTGATAGTCCCCTTGACTGACTCCGACACACCGGCCAGTTCCCTAAATCACCCGGGCCAGTACCTGGTGCCCCAGGCCCTCTGACTACCCAGACTCGCCGTCCTAAGCCTGCTCACCACGCCCCACCCCTCGTCCCCGCGGGGATCCCCACAGAGCCCGGGCCGAGGCTCCCCTCACGCTTTGCTGTCTCCTGAGGGACCCCTGCCCCCCAGTGGCCCCGGGGGTGTGCGCCTCATTTCTGGGGAGCCGTGGGTAACGGCGCCCACTTCTTCCCGAGGCATCGGCCTCCACGTCACCGCTCAGCCACCTCGACAGACTAAGAGCTGAGCTCGAATCGCACTGTTACTCGTGGCCCCACGTGGTCTGCAGCAGAAATGAACGGACAGCGTTGAACTTTCTAGAAAGGCTGGCCTGGGGATGGGAAGCCGGGCGGGGCCCACGGGTCCTGCGCAGGAGTCTCCACCCTCACCCCGGGGGCAGGTTGCCCTTGGCCGTGGGACGCGAACGTCCCTGGCACCCCGCTTCCCGGTCCCCTCCTTTTGTCTAGGGAGCTGGCAGCGCCCTGCGCCCCACGCCCCCAACGACTTCGCTGTCTCCAGCAGACGAGCAGCGTGCGGGGCAGAGCCCGGGGTTCTGGAAGGCAGCCCGGCCTGACAGCCGCCCGCAGCTCTGCCGTGCGGAGCCTTCCTGCCTCGCCGATGGAATCGGCGCATCCACTTATGATAAAAAGTAATCAAAATTCAGCGAGTACCAGAGCCAGCTCTCCCAGGGAAATGCGACGCTGCTGTTTGTTCTGGACCCCCCGGGGGCCCGCGGCGGGCGGGGAGCTGCCAGGGCCGGGCCGGGTGCTCCTGCCCGCCCGGGGCTGGTCCCACTGACGGCTCGCTGGCTGCTTGTGCTTCGACGGCTTCCGCGTTCGTGGGGCAACCCCGTAAAGAAGTCTCTTAAAATGCATCTTTAGAATTCTGGCGCTGTCGCCTCCAATAAAAGCCATAGCAGGGAAATTTCAATAAGATAACTCAAGAACATTTAATTTTCTGCTCCTTTGGATTCGCTATCTTATTACAGCCATTCAGTTAGCTAATAAATGTCCAATCCTGTCCAATCTTCACAGCAAGCGGAGAGGCCGGGATTTGAATAATTGGATGGAATGTCTGGGGCAGCTTTTAGCTGACTCTGCCGACAGAATTGGTGGGTGCAGTGTCTGGCCCTGAGGCCGGGGCCGCTTCCTCTAACCTTGGCACATCCCCCCGCCCCACCCCGGGGCTCTCTGTTTACCCGGAATGAAGGGCCTGTGCAGGAGGCGACGCTGGGGTGTCATTCTCAGAGGGGAGGAGGCGTCTGGGCCGGGACCCTGCGAGGTGGCCCGGTGAAGCCAGCCGCACCAGAAAGGCTTTGTTTTCTGGTTTCAACATCCATATCCTGCCCAGCCTGGTGGTGATGGACGCAGGCTGAGCTGTGGCCGCTGGCCTGGCGGTGCTCACCTCGGACAGCAGACAGGTCAGCCTCCGTGCAAGCAAGGACTGTCCCTTTCCGAGGCCTGGGCCCAGCCAAGGCGCCTGTCCCACGTCCGCTGGGCCTTCGGGGTCAGGCTGCCGGCTGTTTGATCACATTCTCTGGCTTCCGACCATTCTGCAGGCCCTTCGATGGGGCCACCGAGGCTGGCGTCAGCTGCAGCCATTTAGAGGGCCCTCCCCTCCTCTCCCCTCCCCCACCGTGAGGCCACGCTTGGCCTTGGGGGAGCCCGGCCGCAGGGCTGTGCTTCCGGGCCAGAGCATCATTGTAGCACAGAGGCAGGTGCCCTGCGCATGGGGTGAGCTCTGCGTCTCACAGATTGCACAGGGCTCTGAGGTCGCCCACCGGTCCCAGTGGGACGGGGAGAGGCTCCCTCCAGCGCACTTCGAAGACGCCTGTGGTTCAGGTTACGCTCAGCGAACGTGAGACTGGTCCCCGAGGAGGGCTGAGCCACAGCTCCCTGCTCCGGGGACGCAGAGGCAGGAAAGGAAGAGCTGGCCCTCGGCTGCCCACAGTCTGACGGTGGAGGCCGGCCGGGTCCCAGCAGCACCTCCCCTCCCCCGTCCCCGAGTGCGACTGTCAAAGAGCAAGAGAATCTGGGCCTTGGGTGGCCGAGCCCGGACTCTGGGCTGAATGAGGACTCGTGCAGAGACGAGATGCGAATGGAGGACAGTCGGCCGGGACCTGACCCCACGCTCCGTGCCAGGCGAGGTCCCGGCTCGGCCCGGCAGGTCGCAGTGACGCAGGGGGCGGCTGCAGGAGTGAGCGGGCAGCTGGGTGCCCTCGTCGGGCGCGAGGTCTGGGAAAGGCCCCGTCCTCCTTGTGCTGGGACGCGGGTGGCTCCTCCCTGCTCCGGGTCTCTGAGAGGCTGAGTGGCAGGTGCCACACGCAGGCCCTTCCTGTGGATGCGAGTCACACAGACGTGAGCCGCGAGAGCCCCGGATTCTGGGCCGAGCGGCGAGTGCGGCCGAGGCCGAGGGTCCCCAGCCTGAGCCTTGGGTCTGAGAGTGACGTCCGCATGTGCCGAGCAGGGCTGCGTGTGTGTCGCTGCTGCCCGGCCCGGGCTCCACGGGACTCGCCTCTCCGTGGGGACACAGCTCCACCCGGGGCCCTGCGGCCAGTGGGACAGAACCAGGACTCGTGCCTGGGTCCTGATTCCAGACCCGAAAGAGTCCTCACCACGGGCCCTCCGGTCAGGCAGCTTTGCCAATAGCTGCTGACGTCAGGGGAGGGGTGGACTGGGGTGGTATGTGTGCCACGTGACTGTGGTGGCCTTTTCCAGACTCTTCTGGGGCCCCGAGCCTGAGGAACAAGTGAAGGATGGCAGGGCGGGCAGCGTCTGGTGGCTCAGTGGGTCAGGCGGGCTCCTGGCAGCCATGGGGTCCAGTCTCACACTGCCCTCAGGATGTTTCACACGGCCCATGGTCCGGCATTGCCCCGGGTGGGCGGAGACGGGGCACCGAGAGGGCGGGAGCATAGGCTGACCCGGGCTCTGCGCCCAGAGTCTGGTCCCCGTCACCCCGGTGCACAAGGCCCAGGTGCATGAGGCCTAGGCGCGTGAGGCCCAGGTGCGCGAGGCCCAGGCATGAGGGTGAGTTCAGGTGTATGAAAACCAGGTGTGGAGGCCCAGGTGCTACGAGGCCCCTGGTGCATGAGGAGGCCCAGGTATGTGAGACCAGGTGCGTGAGGCCCAGGTGTGCAAGGCCCAGGTGGGCGAGGTCCTGGTGCATGAGGTGAGGCCCAGGTGCACGAGGCCCAGGTGTAGCGGGCTCCCTCAGTGGATGCGGCCTCCACGTGCAGACGCGGGAGCTCGTGGCCCCGGGCCCCCGTGTGCGGCAGGCCCGTGCGTCGGGTCTCCGTTGTGCTACACGCAGACTCAGCCCGCAGCTCACACACCAGCCCCAGGTCCGTGCGCCAGCTCTCTGCTCGGGGTCTCACAAGGCTGCAATGAGTTGTCACGGCCAGGCTGTGGTCAGTTATTTGGGGACGGGCAAGCTGGTCCAGCGTGTTGGGGCGCAGGGCTGGGCTGGGGTGGGGTGGGGAGGCCGGCCCCCTGCACCCCTCCCTGCGGATGGGAAGCACCCTCCTCCTCCTCCGACTGCGGCCTTCCTGTCAGCCGCAGCCCCCGGCATGGGCGTGGAACCGAGGCCGGGGAGAGACACACTCGGGCCTCAGTGGCTTCTCTCTCAGAGGCTGCGGCAGGGGCTGGGGCCCGGGTCCGGCTGCCTGTCCAGTCCCGATGGCATCTCGGAGCACGCCCAGGACCCCCACTGCGGGCGAGCCGCACAAACGCCACGTTTGCACGGTCGGGTTTTCCAGGAACAGCCTCGTGAGCGGCCCGAGGCGTCAGGCGCAGTCGAGGATTCCGCCCTGCGAAGGGCGCTCAGTGCGCAGCCGCCTCTCTCGCTGTGTGTTGGGGCCCGGAGAGCGATGGCTTCATTTCCCCCATAACTCTTGGGGGCACAGTCCCATTGTTCACTCGGTGACACAGACGCGCGGCCATCAGTCACCCGGGGAGGGTGAAAGCGTCCGGCAGCTCAGGGCCGGCGAGCTCGGCCTGCGGGGACGTGAGGCGGTTCCGGCGCCGGCTGGCTTCGGCACATCCCGGGGTCTGCGCTCCGGGCAGCATTCTAGAACATTCCGACGGCCCGCTCGGCGCCACCCCACAGAAGGCCTCTGCCACACTTGTCCCAGGAAAATCGATGACCATAACTTTGCCGTCGTCGAGAGTGTGGTGGCGACCTCACCGCTGGCCGGCTGTAGGAAATGCTGAGCGGAGCGCAGCTCGCGAACGAGCCGCTTGTCCGCCCGCGATGGCCGCCGGCCCCTCCGCCACGCGCCGGCCGGCGTGTCGCAGCTTCCCGGGGTCTCTCGCTGGTGGCGGTCGCGGCCTAGAAAGCTCTGGGGACAGCAGCTGCCCTGAGCTGAGCGTCTCCGGGGTCTTAGGCACCGTGTTTATGCTTCTAACTGCTGAGGGCGTGTGGGCCTCGCACTGCCGTGCTGGGGACAGGCCCAGCCGCCACCTCTCTGCGGGCCCCACGGCGGATTCGGGGCATTGGGCGAGGGGCGGGGAGGGGGGCCGTTAGCCCCGGTCTGCCGTGAGCCACCAGTCCGTGCCGATTTCCACCAGCAGCCAGAGGCAGGGCAAAGGCGGGGCTGGCCAGGCCCTGGCCCCTGTGTCCTCCCGCTGGTCAGCGGGCATGGCCGAGCCGGCTGGCCCGGGGATGCTGACTGCGTGGCACCAGTGCATGAAATTGAGGCGGAGGGCGCCAAGGCGTCTGACCGCGGGCCGTGTGCGTCCGCGCCGGGGCCGGGGCGTCGGTGCTCACGTCCCCTCCCCATTGTGACACCTTCCCCGGAGCTCCAAATTCACCGTCTTGATCGGGAGACCTGTATGACTTTGGGCCGTAATTAACGGCGTTCTCCGTTATCCGCTCGCATATTAAAGAAATATTTCCCCAGTCCGCGGAAGGCAGAGCTCGGTTTATAAAGAACGGTCTTGGCAAGACACCCGGCGAAGTTTCCTGTTGTTCAGCAGAGCAAGGCGGGGTGGGGGCGCCTTGCTGGGGGCGGTGGCGCCGGGGGCAGGAGCTGAGGAGGGAGAGCCCCGAAGCCACCCCAGACGGGGAACGACCCACAGCTAAACAGCCAAGAGCTCAGGGGCGCGAGGGAATTGTCGTCTCTGTGGCTTAAGAGCTGAAGTAGGGGGCGTGGGAGGACAAATGGTGCGGGGCAGGGGTGGGGGCGGGGGCGGGGGCTTCTCTCTCCCAGTTGTCTTTCACCCATTCAAGGGAACCCGCGAGCTCTTGCTCCCAAGCCTCGTGCTCACTCCCTAGAAGGCAGGAGGACGGCCCCAGATGTCCAGGCCGGTCCCAGAACCTGTGCCTAGGTGACCTCACGAGGTACGACGTCACTGAATTAAGGACTGAGTGGGAGTTTTCCTGGATATTCTGGGGTGGGGGCGGGGAGGTCATCACAGGGTCCTTATGAGAGGGAGGGGAGGGGACAGGGCCTGCGGCCGCGGGGCAGAGGTCCCGGCTGCGGTGCGGGCCCCGCGGAGCGCGGGAGCGGGAGGGAGAGCACCCCGTGCCTTATCTCGTTCACTCGCCTTCCGTTTTGTGCTGGCGGGAGCGGAGGCTCGACGCTGCGGCCGAGGGGCTGGGCTGGCCATGTGGCACGTCCACTCCTGCTCCCACATGCAGGGGCCTCGCTGTGTCGTGCCCGATCCAGACACGGGATCGTGCCTGTGGGCCACCGCCCCAGCTATGGAGCCAGCTTTGGCAGGAGGCAAGGCTCCCCCTCAACCCCGAGACGGCCCCCAGCATCACCCCTCCCCCGCCACACCCTCCATCTCATCTCAGGGGACCCGTCACCTGCTGCGACGGGCTTGGCCGATGGACGGTGAGTCCCGGAGTCCTGACTTGGGATGCGGCCAAGTGCTGAGGACCGTCCCTCCACACTCATCTGCGACGGTCCCCTTCCCCAGGACACTGGGTTCAGTTCCTGCCACGCACCGATTACCAGCAAAGACACTTTGCCTGGACCGTAAGCCCGGGGGAGCAAGGCCTGCCTCTCACGGGCTGCGGCGAGGACTCTGTGGCCGGCGGGGACATGGGGCCCAGGGCTCGGTCCCGCCCTCAGCAAAGCCAGCCCCAGCCCCTGTCTGTCCTCTTCCACGCCCCCAGTGGGTGGGCAGAGTGCCTCGTCCCTGTCATCGCAGCCCTGGGAAGCCCGTCCCACAGGCCTGGCCCGGCTCGTGGGAGGGGCTGAGAAGGAGCCGGACAGGAGGTTGTGCTCACCCCGACACCCGAGGAGCCTGGGGGGCCTGCTGGCGTCTGCTCAGGGCGCCGGCGACCCTCTGGGGTTGTCCCGGCATTTATGATGTTTCTCCAGGTAAGAAGGGACCTGGATGCTCTGACCTGCTCCCCAAGAGGACTGTCCCGTGGGCAGCACCCCAGTCCATGCGGCCAGGGGACGCCCTGGCGGGAGGTGGGGGCAGGAGCAGGAGGTGGAGTCCTCCGGCCTCTGGCTGCCGACCCTCCTGCCCCGTCCGGAGGCCCAGCGCCCGCCCCTGCCCGCCTGGCCCACCTGGAGCCGGGCCGGCCGCTGCCTCCCAGCACTGGTCAGCTGGTGGCTGGCAGCCCTGCCGTGGCTTCTGTAAAGAGTCCCCTCCATTTCCCGGTTCAGCCTCTGAGTGGGCGTCTGGTGCCGGCCAGGGGCCCGCTTTCCCGAAGCGGCATCGTGCCCTCTCTGCCGCGTCCGATCGCCGGGAGGACTTCCTCTCTTCCACCCGGCTCGCTCGCAGTCCCTCCCCCAGGCCTGGCTTTGGCTGCTCCGCTGCAGACGGCCTTTCCCGCCCTCCCCGCGGGCCTGTCCTCGGTGGCCGGTGCCCTCCCAGGCCCTGTGCTGACGGCGGGCTGCTGGCGTGCGTGTCGGCCCCTGCACGGGCCCCTGGACCACTGCCTGTCACTCGGCAGCTCCACGGGCCTCTCGGCAGGACTGCCCCGGGCTGAGTGTGAGCCACCCTCCTTTGGCAGCCTGCCCGCCAGGGTCGACCCGCTCACCACCCACCGGCCCCACCCTAAATGTCGCCTTGGGATAGAGCCTCTCGCTCAGCCTAACCTGGTGTGGCAGTGCCAATGTGGCTGCCGTAAAATCATCACGACGATGGCTATTAGCTCTGTGGAAAGCCAGGAGGGTCCTGGGGGTCCCATGGCCCGCCCTCCCCCGGGACTGTCCCCATGGCATGGCGTCGTGACAGTGGGGGGTTCAGTCGCCCTAACTGTCTCCATGAGGGATGCTGCTCTTCACTAGATCCCACGTCTTCTCGGCTCATCTAGAAAAGAAGGCCCCGGGAGGCAGAGGCTGCTGGACGGTCAGCCCCTGGGGGGCAGGGGCAGCGGTGTCCCTGTCCCCTCCTCGTAGGGGCCAGGCCCAGTAGAAGCCGTCTTTTCAGAACAGTGTTGGCTTCTCGGGTGCCTGATGAGCCGAGGCCGCTGGTGAGGGGCTTAGGACAGGCAGGCCCGTCCCCAGGTCGGCTGCTCTGAGCGGGGTGCCAGGGTGGCTGTGCGCGCCCCTGGGCTGTGATGCCACCCCGGGGTGGCTGTGCGTGCCCCTGGGGTGTGACGCCGCGAGTTCCAGCCAGCCCCGCCCTCCCCGTGCAGCCCCCTACTCAGCCCCCGCCACCCCCCACTGCCGCAGGTGCCGGTCCCTGGGAAGGGCGCCCTGATCTACCACCGCGCCCCGACCCACCGCCGCGCCCACACTCAGGGGCCTCGGATCACGCTCAGCCGGGGGCTCCGTGCCCGCGGGGCCGGCAGCCCCCACGGGGACCCCCACACTCTGCGCTGGCCCTGAGCGCCCCGCAGCCTGAGGGGCTGTGAGTCCCTTGGGGGGGGCTCCGCCCGCAGAGCCCCGCCTGGTCCTGGCCCGTTTCCTGCCGGCGTCACGGCTCCTGAGCCTTCTTTCCCGGGCGCTGCAGCGGAGTCTCGCGAACGGATAATCGGTTTCGGTAATAAGTTAAAGGGGTTCACGTTTGTCTCCAGAACGTCTGCCGCCGCCACAGGCATTTTTCACAGGCTCCGGGGCTGACTTACTCCCGCGCTCGGGCCTCCGGCTGCTTCTGAGCTGACTGAGCGTAGGGCACAAGACGAGGCGCCTCTCGCGCACCCGCCCCGCATGTGGGGACGAAAGCCCTCGCGGGGGCACCTGGGCGGCTGCGGGACAAGCTTGGGCGAGCGCCTCGGGGACGTGCTGTGAAGGACACCGTGGGGTGTCTGCTCCTCTCCATCGCCTGTTTAAATGTCACTTCAGAGCCAGAAGGCTTCTCCTAGAAATATAACGCCCGGCTTTCAAGACGTGGGGACGATGTTTGTCAAACATACCAGACCTAAGCCATCGAAATGAGTGTCCCAGAGCCGAGCCCAGAGACTTACGCGTCACGACTAACCCGGGATTTGCAGCTGTCGGGAATATGCCGGTGTCCTGCGGTGAGCGTGCGTCTCGTGGAAGGGACGTGGTACACCCTACCTTGCCGGATGAATGAACGAAGCGAGGCTGTCCCCTCCGATCGTTGGGCTCCCAGCGCGAGGATGCGCGTCTCGGGGAAAACCAGTCGGCCTTCGCTGGGCGTCCATGCGCCGCTTTTTCGGGACGCTTCCCACACGCCACACGCGCTCGGTCAGTGCCCGGGGGAGACCGCCCGTCACGCGTGGCCGTCGGGGCCTCCTCGAGTGGGGTTTAAGCCCGGCGATGGCGGAAGTCCCGAAGGAGCCAGCTCCCTTGACGATTCCTCGCAGAGCCTGTGAGCGCCCGTGGGGCGTCCCTTGCTCGTGGCGTCTCGCTGCTGGACCGCTCTTCGGCTGAGAGCTAAAGTCGTTGGCTGGCGTCAGGGGCTGCCGTGTATTCAACCAGCCTCTCAAAGCGCTAGCCTCAGACGCGGCCGAGTGGCTCTCACTGTGTGAAATGCATGTAAATCGGAGAAAAAGCGATTTGTCTCCTGTGTCTTGCTCACGCGTCCAGGGAAAGGAAGGCAGCGAACCACACTACTGGTTCTTCCATTTCCTTCCCCCTTCACACCAGGAAAATAGAGCCGAAGTGATAGAAATTAAATTCGTAAACAGTGTGTTTCCGCTGTAAGCGCTCAATTCAGATCCACTCACTGGCGTAGGGAGGAAGTTTTCTGTTGGATGTGAGGACCAAAATTTTGTCATTTATGGATAAAAGCAGCTAATCGACCATTCACCCTGCCCCATCCATCCATCCACCAACCAACAAACCAGCCCACCAACCGAAAACATACCAACCAGCTCAAAACCAACCAACCGAAAATCAACCCACTCAAAACTAACCAACCAACCAAAATCAAACCAACAAACTCAAAACTCACCAATCGACCAACTCACCAACCTACTAACCAACCCACCAACCAAACACAAACCAACCGACTCAAAACCAACCAACCCACCAACCCAAAACAAATCCTCAGGCCCCAAACCAGCCAATCAATCAAGCAACTAGTCAACCCGTCTTTGTTAGTCTGGACTGACTAACCAGCCAGGGCGCAGGTCAGCACGGGGCTGTGGAAGGGGGGTGCATCGCTGACCGAGCGAATGCCGGAGGCAATCAGAGGACACAAAAGGCCTTTGGCACTTGGCGTCTGTGAGGACACGTCCCTTCTTCTCCACCTACTTCCCTGCCCACTCCAGCCCCGCGTTAGGGGTCTTGGTTACAGACAAGAAAGAGTCTGCTCAGGCTGCTTTCCGCAGAAGGTGTATTATAATCAGCTACATATGCTGTTCCAGGGACAATTCTCTGTCGACGCTACCTGCCCATGGCAAACACGGACGGAGGGCCTGGACGCTAAGCCCGGGTCAGCTGCCACGAAGGAGCCAGGCCCCCACCACGGGCCACGGCCCCTGTGCGTGAGCTGGGTTTACACATCTCAGGTGCGTGTGGCTCTGTGGTGGATGTCATCTGGCGGGAGACCCTTCACTCCACGGGGACGAGGAAAGGTCATCCTCGGAACTCTGAGCTCTGCCCGGTCATGGGGGTCGGCGCTGTCTGACCCTTTTCACTCTGGCTCTGCCACGTCCAGGCGTGTCCTTCTTCCGTGTTTAAGCTTCCAACCGCGCTTTCCTGAGGCTTCTGGAAATGGTTTAATGAGCTCGGCGCCCCCAGGGGCGGGCTCCTGCATTCATCCATCCAAGACACGATTGTCCAATCACGGTTCCATCTTGACACCTGCCCTCTGTGGACCAGGTAATAAAGGTAACCTCCAGTGACACCTGCTATGGGTCAGGAGGCGTGGAGGACGCGGAAAATGGGGTGCCATCTAAACGTGTGTGCCTCACCGAGCCAGGGGACCTATGTGGGCGGCTCCGATTCTTGTTTCTGTAACTGGTGACAAGGACAGAGTTGGCCTGTAAAGTGTCCTTTATCCACCATCATTTTATGTTTGTTTGTCCTCGGCCGGTGCTCAGGCGACCTCAAACTGTGCTCCTGAGGGGTCTGAGTCCTTGGTGGTCCTGCACGTTGGCTGTCATCTTCCGGTAACTTCTGTCACTGTACCTGGCAGTGCCAGGCCGTACCCTAGAGGAGGCCCTGGGCTCCCGACATACAGTCACATCTGGTTTCCCTGATGATCTGGATGCATCGCCCCAGACAACACGATAACCTCTCACCCCAGCCTGCCCTGTGACAGGAAGTACCTACCGTGGCCTGTCCTCAGCATCTATTTTTGGGTCCTCTGTTGGAGAATTCCGCCTTTGGGGACCAAAATCTCTAAGCCAGAAGAGCACGGAGTGGACACAATCTCTCCCAGCGAATCGCTACACAAAGGCACGAGGGGCATCGCTGTCCCTTCCTGCCCCGGGTTCCCCGCCAGCATGTTCTAGGCGAGACGTGGCCTCTGCATTAGCTCCCTACGCCACGTAACCAATGATCACTGACCCAGAGGCTGAGACAGCACCTGCTCCTGCCCCCTGGCGTCTGTCGACCGGGAGCAGCACAGCTGAGCCGGCCCCTCGTCACGATGTCGCAGGCCACATCACGGTTTCGGCAGCCCGCATCCCCTCTAAAGCTTAGGGTCCTGCCAAGCGCGTGTCGTTGGCAGCCTGAGGCCCCATGTTCCTGCTGGCTGCTGGCCGGAGGCTGCTCCCAGCTCCTCGAGACTGCGGTCCCTTGCCGTGCCCGGTCCTCGCCCTCATAGGCCCGCTCATGCCTTGAACGCCCCTTCCCAAGAGCCCAGTCCCTTTCAGGGGCTCGCCTGATTAGGGCAGGCCCACCCGGGGTGATCGTCCTCTGGTTTAACTCAAAGCCACCTGGTCAGGAACCTTGACTACATCTGAAAGTCCTTTCTGCTGTATACTGTTACAATCATGGGGACCGTGTGCCCCCAGCCACAAGTTTCGCCCTCACTCAGCGGGAGGGGATAATGCAGGCTGGACGGGCCGGGACCTGGGAACCTCGGGCCGGCATGGAGTGGTGCGCGCCGGGGCCCCCGAGTCCGGCCGGTTCAGAGCACCTGTCTCCCACGGGCGGTGTTAGTCCCGCGGGAACCACACGCGGCATCCCACGTCTCCACGGCCCCTGAGCTCTCGGTCGATGGTGTACGCGGAAAAACGGGCAAGTCGCCTGAGGACCCGCTCATCGTCCGGTCCCTTTTTTCCCCCTTCCATCCAAAGTGGCTTCTTGGCAAAGGCGAAGCTGCAGGGGATATTGTCACAACGAACGAAGCACCCGGATGCCCCACGGGTGGCGTTGCGGGGGACGAGGCAGGTGGATGAGGCAAGGGCTCATTTGGAGCAAGTGCCTGTTCCTCGGAGGGGGAGTCTCTGCTGCATCCACGTTTGAAGGGCTGTGAGATGACGCACCTGTCACCAGGTGACTGCACCCCAGGTCCACGGTTCAGAGCTGGCCGTGGCGGACGGCGTCTCAGGCTCCCGTCAGCCCCTAGCAGCGCCCTCTCTGCCTCCAAGCCCCTGTGTCCACAGGCCCCCTGAGGGTACGGGGCCGGCTGGGGACAGGGACCCGCAGGGCTGGCACCTGCAGCCCATGGCCTTCGGGGCCACGCGCAGGGACGTGGGACTTTCACTCTCTGAGTCCCGGCTGTACACCCTCCCCCGCACAGAGTCTCCGGCCCCTGCTCTCGGTCCTTGGGGCCCCGGACGTCCAGCTAAACCACGAGCAGTTGCCCCTCTGGCCGTTTGTGTCCGAGGGGACCGAGGTTTGCTGCTGGCAGCTCTGCCCGCTGGGGGTGTCCGTTCTCCACTCCTTGGGCTGGCAACGACCCGCGGTCTTCTCTCGGCTCCCGTGGTGCGTGGCAGGGCCACCAGCAGGCCGGAAATGGGTCTTCCCTCGCTTGGCTGCAGGGTGGCCATGTAGTTTAAGGTCAGATCCAAAACCCATTAGTATCTCGTTTGATCACCGCACAGGCGTGTACTGCGTGCCTGGTCCACGCCACGGTCCTGTCTCCTTGCTGCTAGGGGATGTCACACTGTGGTTCCAGCCCCGGGGGAGCCAGGGACAGAGACGGACGTTAAAAAACTAATAATAAACCACAGCCACTTAAGCAGTGACCATCGTGACGGCTGTGGAAGTGAGGGCGTAGTGTGCCTGCCAGCTGATTAGTGGCCCCACGTGCAGCCAGACATCTAAGCAAGGCACCGAGGGTCCTTTGTCCCTCTCCGCCCCAGGCCCCCCGCCTGTCAGTCACTTTCCCACGTGGGAAGTCGACTCCTGCCCCTTCTGCGCCCACCCCGCTGCCGCCCCCGTGCCGTTTTGGACTCCGGCATGTCTCCCGAGGCCATCGGACCTACGAATGCTTTTCTTCGCTTCCAGTTTACCTTTTCAGTCATTTTCTTTACCAGGCAGCCACGAGGGACTTCCGAAAAACACAAACCTCATCACATCGCTGTCCTGCTCAAGGCGTCCCCTTCCCGTGTGCCTGGGAAGGCAGTCGCGGCCACTTGGCAAGCCGTCAGAGGGAGCCGTCTGCCCCCTGGTCAGTCACCCTTCGCACATTTTCTGTTCCATAAACGCCACGCCACCTGCGGCTCCCAAGCAGCCCACGCTGCTTCCCGCCGTGCTCTCCACGCCGCCCTGCGCTTCCAACAGCTTCTCCCCCACTTCGGTACCTGACAGCTCCTTTCAGCTTTCAAACCTTATTCAGGCCTCGCCCTCTGCCTGAAGTCTCTACCGAAAACCCCAGACAGAGACAATCGCCCTCTGCGTTTCTCCCTACCCCCAGCATCCCGCCGTCCCGGCGTGCGTCACGCAAGACGTGGTCACTTGTTTACAGGGGAGTCGCGTCTCCTATGGAGTTTGGTTCTAAAGTCACCTGGGAGGCGAAAAATGCTCGTCATCAAAATTACCCCCGAAGTTCCCCTCAGCGGCCCGTAAAGAGCGGTGCTCATGCCTTTGTGTCGGTAGCTTTCACGCGTCCCTCTGACCCAGTCGGTCAGTGGCTCACTAGGACCCGTGGTGAGTCTGTCTGTGTCTTCACGGAGGTCGGGGAGAACTCTGCCTGCCTCCTACACAGAGGTGTTGGCGCCCCTTCTTTCGAGGGTCCGGGGCCTCGCTCGGCCAGCTCAGGCTCACGTGCTGTGCGTGGTCTGAGGCCGGGAGCCCCTCTCTGCTTGCCCGCTGCGCCCAGTGACAGACTGGTGTCCGTGTCAGTTAACAGAGCATCTGAGGGGAATGACACGTGACCCTGGCCTTCCCTGCAGATCGTAAGCCCCCGAGAGCAGGAACTGCGTGTCACTCGTATTCAGGGGCCCGGTAGAAAATGGGCTCTAGGTCAAGGCTGGGGCCCTCCCAGACGTGCAAAGGCGGGATGCGGTGGCTGTCACCGCACTGGTGGCAGCGCTGCCCGCCCGCCCGCCCGCCGAGCCGCTGCAGAGCTGCCCTCGATGGCCGGGCCGGGTGGCGTTTCCCTCCCGCTCGGCCCCCTCCCTTTGCGGCCGAGCTCTGTCGCTCCGTGTGGTTATCCGGGGGGCACGCTCGTTATTACCCCAAAGCCTGCCCAGGGCTCACAGATTCGATGGTGCGCTTCACCCCAGGAATACCATTTATTTCCTTATGAAGTGGAATCTCCTGCTGCAGGCTCATCGACGAGCTGTAAATTGGCTTCCTATACATTTTCAAATGCGATTCTTTGAGCTTTATAGAAAACAACACCTAACCCAGGGATGGATGGGGGTGGGGGAGTCACCAGTAGTTTGGGGGTTCGCTCCAACGGGCAAGGACCCAGACACTGTATTCCCAGTTCCTAGACCAGCACCTGATTTCTGTAAAGAAGGAGCTGGTTTCTTGTCTAAAATCTGTGAACCAGGAGACAGCGGTCTGGAGATTTTCCTTAAACATTTTGGCATGGAAGAGAAGGAATGTTGTAAATAGACACAAAGAAAATTAATACTCGACCCAAGGTTATCTCTGACTGATGTGCGGGTTCCGACCTGAACGCACGATTGATGGAAACAGCTGCTCAATCAGGACCATCACCTCCCTCGCCCTATTTACTCTACCCCGTTAATGCGGCCACGGATAAAACTAGCCTTGGGCCATGTGTGTATGTTAATTCGCCAGACTTCTTTTGAGCACTTTGTAATGGCAGCAATTACCGTGCAGGGAGCCGCTTTGTTCCCGGTCAAAGCAGGAAAGCGAAACCTTCTCCGGGCTTCGGGGATGCTTTGGGCAGTCTACGTTTTAATCTATTCCACAGAACCATCTGGAAGTAATCTACACTTCCTTTTGTCTTAGAGCACAGTGCATCAGGTGCAAAGAGTCTTCACTGGTTTAGCCTGGTAGAGAATTCCAGCCTAAGGTCATTCTCCTTCAGGATTTGTGAAGCTACTGCACTGCTGTTTTCCAGCCAAAGTCACTGTGGATGAGAGAATTGTCGGCTGTCCGGCTGTCCTGCTGCCCCGCCGTCCCCGTCCCACGCCCCGCCCGCCCCGTTCCCCAACCTGTATTTCCTGTATTGTCTCTTCGACAATACTTCGTTGTTTTGCTCCCGTTGCCTGATGTGGGGGCCAGGTGTGCATTTGTTTCTAATTTTCCTGTTTATCGCTCCGTGAACATCTTCAGCTTGAGAATTCAGGTCCGTCTTCCGTTCTGGAAATCACGAATCCGCTCCCGTCGGCTCATTCTCCCTTCGCTCGCCATCGAGAATTCAAATCGGACCCGTGTCAGAGTCGTGTTAGTTTAGTCTCAGTTTTCTGTAGCCTCCTAATCACATTTTTATACCTTCCTCCTCTCTGGGCTGCGTTTCTAGGCTAGTTCCCGGTTCCATCTTCCAGTTCATTAATTCTCCTTTCGGCCGCTTCCTCTCTATCACTTGAATGATTAACTGACGTTTCAATTTCAATGATTGTACTTTTCCTCCTGAAAAATCCTATGTGGCTTTTCTTCAAATCCACTTGTTCTTTTTGGACTCATTTTTTTTCCCCAAATGGTTTCTAGTCCTTATTTTATCTCCTCCGTTATTTTAAACACGACGATATTATGGTTTCACAAAGCTGTAACATTTCGGGTCCTTGGGGTGCTGTCCCAAATTATCCTCTGCCCTTGATAAGGGGCTTCTACATGCTGTGGCCGAGTGATTTGCAGTGCCCCTCTGTGAGAAGAGGTGCTTCCCCACCCCACTGGCGTCAGTTTGGCAGAACGAATGTAAGAAAAAGTTGCCACATTTTAGTAGTATCCTCCTTCCGTGAGAACATATCTCAAATAGTGGCTGTTCATTCAGACTGGATTTTGGGATGAGGACACATGGGGGAAGTGCCAAAGCCAACCTACAGCCCTGGCACCCGATCTACAACGTGAGCGAGGCAGAACCTTTGTTTTTGTAAGCCACCGGGACTTGGGGCTTGTTTGTCACGTAGCTAAGCTACTGAAAGCTGGCTAAAATGGGTACTTAGTTTTCATTTTGTGGGGTCTGCTGGAAATCGCTCCTGGTCGGTTAATTACACACGTGGTTTGTAATTTTTTTTTTTATTGTGAATTTGTCTTCCTTGCGAGTTGTTTTTGTTTTTACTGTGGGAGCCTCACGGATTCTGGGTGGTGGGTGTGAGTCTCCAGATATATATTCTCTCTCTTTCCTTGCTTCTGACGAGGGACCTCAGGTGTCCGCCAGTCCGGGACCTCTGTGCATTTGAGACCTTCATTCCACGTGGAGCGTGTAAGTTCGGACCTCATCTCTGTATGTGGCCGAGGCTCACGTGTTTAATTTTCGTGAGCTCCTTTATTCCCCGCCCGGGGCCAGAGCCGGGGCCAGAGCCGCCTCCTTCGTCCGTCCCCTACGTGCTGGTTGGCATCTTTCCCGCATTTCAGGGTGGACTTGCCATCTTGGATCCTTCCTTATGCAGGGGTCTCGTTTCAATGTCCCGCCTCATCGCGAGACCACGTTTTCTGCCCAGGACGGGCATGAAAGCCTGAGACCCTAGCTGCTGGGGCTTCGATCTGGTCACACGTCCTCGCCGTGATCCAGACTGGAGTTCGCGCTCTGTTTCAAGTCTCTGTTTCTTTTTTCTTTTAATCTCGGCTGCATTTGTAACTTTAAAACACGATTCATCATGCTGTTTTTCTTCCCATTTGTAGTGGAGGGGTGGGGAGCTGTTCCGGGCCGCTCTTTCTGCTTATTTACTTGTTTATCTGCTCACTGAAGCTTAAATCCCACGAGGGCAGGGACCACTGGCCCCCTATTGACCGTCACTCCTTGGTGCCCGAAATAGCACCTGGAGCATGGAGGTGCTCAGCAGGAATTTGTCGATTGACTGAATGAACGAGCGTTTAAAAGGAGAAGGTGGGCGGGGGCCAGCAGGGGACAGCGATGGCTTCTCTGTCAGGATCCTGCTCCTTCTGCTTTTCTGGGACTCAGGCGTCGGCAGAATGGGTTTGTGTAGGAGCTGGGAGGGGCGTAGAACACGCCACGTGGGGAGAAGGGGTTTTCTCTCCTGAAAAAGCCTGCGTGAGTGCACGTTTTAGGGGATGGCCTGGGGCTTTCTTACCCTTGTTCCCATGGGAACCGGAGCAAGGCCTGCCCCTGCGGTGGCAGCCGGCGGTGCCACGGGTGAGGGGCACGTAGATGGGCAATGACAAGCCTGTTCGGTCAGTGCTGCAGTGGAGGGGAGCACGGGACACAAGGGGGTGAGGGGGGGGTGGGCCAGGAGGGGCTCCCAGGAAGGTGGCACTTGGCCCGGGCCCATGACGAGACTCTGGGTGTTTGTCGGGTGGACACAGGCGGGGGAGGGGAAGGGCGTTGCTGACGGGGACCCGGCGTGTGGCAAGGCTTGGGGGTGAGAACGTGGGGAGGGGCTCCGGGGATCCCCAGGCTGGGCGGGGCTCTGACGTTTTCAAGCTCTGCGTGTCTCCCTCCCACCTGTAGTTACTAATTTTCTCAGATTTCTCTCATCCGATCTCTTAAAAAAGTGCAGATTCTCTCTTCAGAGGTCATGCATCTGTTCAGCATTCGACATGAAGGGAGTAGGTTAGCAGACCAGGCTGCCGGAGGGGCCGGGAGCTCCTCCCCCAGAAGGCAGCTGGCTTCTGGATGCCCCTAGAACTTTCTGGCGGCTCTGCCACGGGCCACCCCCCGAACGCCCACAGTGGGGCCTTTGGGCAAATGCTCTTTGGAGTCTGAGAGACAGAGGCTGGCTCTGGGCAGACATGGACGCCAGCCCACCTGGCCACTTGGTGCTCTGTGGCCACGGACAGTGATGTCACCTCTGTGGCCACAGTGCCCTCCCCTAATGGGTGGCTAATAGGGCCTTCTCGTGGGTGGAGATGTTTTAAATGCTACGGGACACTGGGTGTGTCTGCCCACGAAGGCCCCCAGCAAGTCTTAGTTTCTGTTGTTGTTGTTATTATTATTATTACTGATACATTTCAAATGAGGCTTCTCTTCTTCTATCTTAATTAACCTATTAAATGTTTCCTGTATTTTAGTCCAGCCTGTCCATGAGCGCCCAGGTAGAGGCTGCTGGCCGGGCGTCCCCTCTCTGGGGTCCCTCCGGCCGACGCCAGAGGTGGGGGCGGCGGGGAGGCGGCTGCAGGTGGGCACGGGCGGGGGTTCCGGAGTCCGGCCCGCCGCCCGCAGGCCGGGCAGGGAGGAGGAAGGACCGAGCGGGAGCTGAGCACCACTCGTTAACTCTGACTCGTAAATGAAAACGCAGTGGAACAAATTAGCGCTGAGCCGAGGGGAAACGGAGTCGGCCTTCCCATCCCCAGCTCTAACTCCGCACCTCTGAATAAAAATTGGAAAAATTCAATTACTATGCAGATGGATTCTCGGTGTCGAGCCGCTCTGTCGTCGTGGTTCTAAAGCCAACGTGAGAAGCCTCCACGGCTTCCGTGTGGCTGGACTCTGCCAGGGCTGGCCCTGCCCCGCGGGGCAGACGGCGACCTGCCGGGCGAGGCCTTCCTGTGGCCAGTGCGCGAGGCCTCGCGCTCTGAGATGGCCCGGCCCTGGACCGCGAGGGCCCCGGGCTGACGGGAGGGCAGGGCCGGAGGGCCAGCCCCGCGCGCCCACCCAGCCCCGCGCCCCGCATTCTCTCAGGCCGTGTCCAGCACCAGCTGCGGACACCGCTGGAGTCAGACCTCACGAAACGCACGCACACAGACGGCTGCGTGAGTCCGCAGCCCCAGGGCGGTTCAGACCCGGAGCGGCTGAGCAGGGCCGTGCGGGGCGCCCGGGGTGAAGAGGCTGAGCCTAGAGGAAGCTCTGGCGGTCAGCCTGGCCCAGCCGAGGTCTCCCCACCTAGCGTCCATTTCAGAGTGCGCCTGTGTGTGCATGCATGTGTGCGTGTGTGCATGCATGCATGGTGCATGAGTACGTGTGTGTGGGGATGTGCACATACACGTGTGCATGCGTGTATGCACGTGTGTGAATGGGCGTGTGCATGCATATGTATGCATGACTGTGTTGGTGTTCACATACACGTGTGCATGCATGTGTGAGAGTGGGTGTGTGCGTGCATGTGTGTGAGCATGCACATGTATATGCACGTGTGTGAATGGGCGTGTGCACGCTTATGTGCCCTTGAACTCTGCCCAGCATCAGGCAGGGACGGGGCCCTCACGGCGGGAGCCAGGCTCACCTGTGGTGGCACTGTGGCTGTTTGTCCTGAGCATCGAGATACATGATGCTTTCGGCTTGCAGGCTCCATGCCAGGGTCCCCACGCCTTGTGAGTCACGGGCCTGAATGCAGTCCAGACACTGGTGTGACAGGGCCGGTCACCTCCGAGCACTCAGAGCTTTCCACCTGTTCTCCTGGGTTTCCGCCGGGGGCACGTGGGGCAGGTACACGGCCCACGTGGGTACGTGTGACGATGTGTGAAGGCAGAGCCCCGTGCGTGGCACCCAGGAGGACGTGGCACCCATGGCTGCTCTCTGGTGGCAGGGCCTTCGTGGTGTGGCGGTGACCCCTCCCCGGGCCATCGTGTTCTTACATTAGCTCCTGCTCGGACCCGCCTGAGGTTCGTGCCTGGGCAGCTCCTGGGCCCATGGCAGTGTCCCCCGTGCTCCGCTCCGCCTGTCTGGTGCCCGCCCGCCTCGTCGAGCCTCGTCGGCCACGTCCTCCATCCCCGAGCTGCGTGGCGCACGACATCCCCTCTCACCCTTCTGCCCGGCCCCGTGTGGCCAGGGTGCCTGCTGGACGGAGAGTCCCCGGGACAGTGGGCTCAGCACAGTGTGTCTGTTTCTGGTCGAGTGCAGATCTTGAACAATCAGGAGTCCCACAGGTGTTGGATAAACCAAGGGAAGGAAGGTCGGTTTGGTCTCACCAATGGAGCAGGAGTTTTGGGGCTTAAAACTGTGGATCTGCAACAGGCAGAGCAGAGTGGCCCAGGCCCTGCTCCCAGGGGCTGCTTTGGGGATCCCTGCACAGCGCCTCACACAGCACCCCACACAGGGACCTGCAGAAGCTGGACGAGGTGGGAGGAGCGGTTGGACGCTGGCCGGTCCCTCTCGCCAGGCCTGGTTGTCAAATTTCAGGAGCTTGGCAAGTCAGTCGACATCACCTCGGTTGTTGAAAGCGGCCGCAGGGGGCGTCTTGGCACAGGGACACCGGTGAGGTGTGGAGACGGGGGTGCTGTGACCCGGGCCTCCCCAGCACGGAGAGCTGGTTGTTAGACACGTACCAGGACCCCGCTGCTGGGGACCGAGGGCCGCCCCCGCCGGAAGCGCTGGCTTTTTGTCCTGGGTGTCTTTGCCTCTGGCAGCCACGTCCCCTGCCCCTGGCCGGTGGGGAGGGGCCCGCGGCGGGAAGGAGGTGGCCTTCCTATCAGGAGAAAGGCCGGCCGACGCTGCCCCATCGGCGAGGTCCTCCCTGCCGTGACTTCCTGCTGCCTGGGGCGCCCGGCGAAGCTCCACGGGATCCCGCGGGCCGTGCCCTTCCCTGTCCACCGTCAAGGTCTGCTTGCTGGTTTCCACAGCCTGCGTGGAAGCCTCCGCCTCGGGCCCTGGCACAGCCAGGACTTCCTAGGGGGCATTCTGTGACGGGCCGGTCTGCCACCCAGCAGACCACACGAGGGCCCCCGAGCCCCCTGTCCCCTCTCCATCCCAACAGCCCTGGTGTCACCCTGTCATGGTTGCCGTCAGTGTCTGTCTCCTCCGGGCAGCAAGCCCCTCAGGGGTGGGAAGTTGTCAGCTTTGTGCTTTACTGTATCCCCAGTCAGAGCCCCGTGCCTGGCACCTAGGAGGTCTTGTAACCTGTTGTCTGAGCCGGTACTGAAAACGTCATCTGTTACTCCACCGTCGTGTGTGACATCACTCCCGTGTCCATTGAGATTGTGTAATCTCTCAGGGTGTGTGTGTAATCACCCCCACCGCGTGTGTGTGCACGCACCCCCATTGTGAGAATGTCATAATTCCAGAGGTGTGCGTGTCACCACTCCCACTGCTGGGCGTTGTCACCTCCCTCCCGGTGTTCGCCTGTTTTGTGACAAAGATCACCGTAGCTCCGGTCACTCCAGTTCTGGCATTTTTCCATCACGACCTGTTTGTCTGTTCACCCTGAGGTTTGCAAAAAATATAGAATCGATTGTTTTTAATTATGTCCATCTCGTACACTTTACATTACAGGAGCAGCTCAATAATACTTTACAGCGCAAACAGCCATAAGGGCATTGCTCAATATCCCAGAATGGAAGACGAGAAATTCCTTTCTGTTTCCCTCATAAACTATTCTCAACGTGCCGCATCATCCCGATTTAATTGCGAGTCCCCCTTCTGGCTCTGTTCCTTGCCCTGTGCATGAAGCGAGGCCATACTAATTGCTAATCGCGGTGTTTATTACCTGTGGCCCTGTGTCCACGCAGACGGCCGCCTCGGGGTGGGGGAGGGGAGGCCCTGGACAGACCCCGGTGAGCGGGGTCTCCTACCCTCCCTCCCCTGCTGTGTGTCCCCGGGCTCCTGGCGAGCCTCTCTGAGCGCAGGCTGCTGTTCCCTGGATGGACCAGGAGGGCCGGACGGGGTGGTGAGCCAACACCCGGCAAGCATGCTTCGGGCAGCATCTCTGACGAGATCCGGCCTGGTGGCTGTCAGAGATGCGTCCGAGTCCCGCCCAGCTCAGGCTGTTCCCGGCAGGCGAGGTCCCGCAGGTCGTCCCAGGCCCCTGAGTTTTGGTCCCAGCGTGTATAAAACGAGAAAGACCTCGCTTCTCGGGGTCGTCGGTGAGTGGGAGGAGACGAGCCCAGTGGGGTTCCTGCAGTGTCGCTCCAGGGGGGCCTCGAAGGCTCGTCCCACTTTTAAATGGACTCTCGGACCTGAAAGAACCACGCGTATCTTTCATTTGTTAGAATTTCCCTGTGTCCCAAATAAGCCAGGAGTTTGCTTTGACCTTGACGCTGCAAACAGCTCGTGGTGCCTCGGTGGAGCTGGGGTGCTGCTGGGGCGGGGGCCTGGCCGAGAGCCAGAGTCTCCCCATCCTCCCTCAGAGACCCCGGAGAGCCTGTCCTGCCCTCCAGGATTTCTGCCCGCAGCCCCTGAAATCACGGTGGGGGCATCCTCACCCCAGGTGTCAGGATTCTGCACACGAGCCCTGCGGCCCCAGCTGGAGGCACGAGCACCAGCAACTCCCCCGGGGCGGACCTGGCCCGGAAGGACACCTTGCCGACAGCCTAGGCGGCCACCGGAGAGTCCGAGATTCACAGGCCAGGCCCTCGTTTCAGGGAAGAAAAATGCCTCGCAGCTTCTAAAAAGGCCCAGCAGTCCCCTGCCGAGCCCGGCCAAGGCAAGACAGATGCTTCTGGAGAGTGCTAGCCCAGCCCGCTTCACACGCCCACCTTCAGATGTGCGCTTCTCCGTGAGCGCAGATATTGGGCACGGGGCAGAGAAAATAATCCATTTCAGTCCGCAGGAGAGGGCCAGCGGGAGGCCCGGCCTCGGCTTGCTGGCTCGTTTATTTATTTACTCACTATTTGGCAAGGCAGCTCTGCGAGGAAGCGTTAGAACCGGCCTGCAGCTCCCCCTGGAAGCTGACGGCTCGCTGTGTTCTTTTCCGGCAGTGTCCCCCACAGGTGGCCGGGACCCCAGCTCCGTCCTCGGGTTGGGGCATGAGGCCATGGGCTCTTCAATGAGTGGGCAGCCCGGCTGAGTCAGAGAACTAAGTGGACACAGTACGTGTACTGAAAGGCAGGGGAACCCCGGTGTAGACAGATTGGGGTCCTGCCTGGTCAGAGCAGGTGCGCTGAGCCCACCCAGGAGCCCTCCGGCTGCGACCCGAGGGCTTAGCCAGGGCCGACCGACCCGCACTCCCATGGCGGGTCGAGCCCTCGGTTCTCCCCTGCAAGCATGCTCTGTGGCTGCGACTCAGCTGTCAGACAGGGCTGCGTGGTGTCTGAGGTCCCTGTGCCCTACCTCGGATCCACCTTCGCAGGAGCTGTTCCAGCCCACGTCCTCACCTCTGCTCATGTCGTTTCTCGCTTCCCGGGCTCCCCAGGGCCTCCTCTTCCCTCTGTGTCTGGTTACTTGGCTCTTTCTTGGTGTAACCAGCCCTAATCCTCTCCCCTTACACCTTCACACGCTAGTCAGAATTAGCCCTTCCTGCTTTGTGTTCCCAGCATCCTTTGCACCTCTCCTGTAGCTGGTTTTCCAGCGAGACAGAGACAGAGAAGAGAGGGAGGAAGGAGGGGAAGCGGGGGAAGGAGGTTACAGAGGGAGGGAGAAGAGAGAGGCAGAGAGAGAATGAGAGCGAGAGATTCCATTTGTCTCAAGGACCGCTCGAATCCGCCGTGGCAGGCCTCCCCTGACCACCTGTGTGGAGGACCCCGTACCCCCCACTCCCCTCACTCCTGCCCGCTGCTCCTTGGGCTAAGGGGTGGCGAGTGGCCACCCAGAACTGAAGACCCTCAGTCCTGGATGGCTGCAACAGCCAGTGCCCCCACCCCCCATGGACTTTGGAGCCCCCTCCAGTTCTGGGAGAAAGACCCAAGACCCAAGAAAGGCGAAGGGCCTCGCCACCCACCCTGGCGCACAGTAGGTGCTCTGCGGATGTGAACTTGCTCCTGGCCGGGCTCCCATGTCTGGGGTGGTGTGTGCAGGGGTGTTGTCCTGTGGGCAGGGGGCGGGCAGTCCCCAGCGCTGGGCGAGTGTCCTCGGGACTTACGACCCCTTCCGCCTGCCCACTGACTTCGCTATTGGAAACGTGGATATGGGAAGATAATTTGAGTGTATAAATCCGATTCCGATGGGGTTATCGATGGGCAGAGAGAAGGGCACGCAGACGCGTGGCGAGGGGCACACCGATTAGCCGCCCGGTTCTTTATGTGTCCCCGAGAAGTGCTTAGTGGAGGACAGCAAACATCCGTTTCGCAGATGGAGCCCAGAGGGTGAGCCGCCGAGGGGAAGCAGGTTATTAGCGCGCCCACAAACCAGCTTTCACTGCGGAGAGCAGTGAACCCCTCCTCCCGCGGCGCTGGAGGGGCTCGGCAGGCTGCTCCCCCGGCCCCCGGGAGACGGGGGGCCCTCTTGGGAAGCGGGCAGCCCGTCCCCTGCTCACCCCCCACCCAGACGCAGCCACGCCCCACCCCTCCTCCTGCGGCCCGCGCGGTGGTGGCGCCTTTCCATCACCTTGAGTGTCTGGAGGGCCAGCCACCTGCTGCGGACTCGGCGCCACACCGAGAGTGAGGTGGCCAAGATGAAGATGCGACCCCTCCCCAGGGGACCCCAGGATGAGGCCATGACAGCCAGCTGGGTCCAGCACACGAGGGGACAGGACGCACCGTCGGTCCCCAGCCGCCCTCTGAGCCCCGTCGCCCCTGGAGCGGCTCAGCCCTCCCCTCCCAGGACTGGATCTGACCGGCCACTCAGTCCCTGCTCCTGGCCTCTGCGCTGGCCTCTCCCCTCCATCCCCGACCCCTGCGTGTGGAGGCGCGGTCCTTCCCTGGGGACCCACGGCTCTGCCCTGTTCCTTACGCTGCCTCTCCCTCGGTCTCCCTGGAGGGGCTGTGGCTGTCTCCCCCGTGTCCCCTGAGCAGTGCCGTCTCTGGGCACACGGCGGCCACCCCGCCGGGGCTGGCTCTGTCCGCGGCTGCCAGCGGAGGCCAGGGACAGGGCCTGGCGCCCATGAGGGTCCCCTCTGAGGCGAAGGGACGGTGGGGGAGTCTACCGGACACCCGTGCGCCAGGGTGGGGCTCCGGCTTCCGGCTGCGCCCGGAGACTTTCTACAAACGCTGGTTTCCCGGGTCAAAGGCCACAGCACGAGTGGGCATTTGCAAAGGGCCCCTTACCCACCACAAGCCCGGATCCTGCCCCGAGGTATCGCCACTCCCGAGCCCCTTCATGCCTCCCGGCTGTGTGACCAGCCAGGGTCCCCAGGGAGGGAGGCGGCCAGGGCGTGGAGGGAGGCTGAGGGGGCCCTGTCCTCCTCCTCGGGGACAGCCCGCCCCCCGCAGACCGCTCTGTGTCCCTCTGCCCTCTGCCCGTGCTCGACCCAGCAGCTCTTTCCCTGTCCTTTCGCGGGGACACTGTTTTTTATTTTAGTAGAATCGACCCATCTCCGGTCACCTTTAGGCGCCCCCCACCTAGGGGCCCCCCATCCCGAGGTCAGAATGACGTTTGCCTGGGTTTCTGCTGGGCCCACACGGTTTCGGCCCCCACCGCGCGGGCCACCGAGACACGTAATCGGCGAGCGAGGGGAAGCGGGAGCCGATCGGGCAGCGGCCCCCCGAGCCCCGCAATTCCGCGGCCCCTCTCCTGACGTGCGGAGTGTCCGCTTCTGGCCCCTCCTTCCGTTCCGTCCATTCTCGCCTGCTGTCCAGCTGTTCCGGTGAGTGTCACCGCCTGATGCTTCTCTCTCTCTCTCGAAAATACGGAAGGAACGGACAGTAAACCATGTCCCCAACACCGCATCCCCTCCAGCTAGAACGAGTGAATATTCACGGTCCGTCAGTGTCCTGGAGACGCCGCTCTTGCACGAAGCGTGTGGACTGACCGTTCCGGTAAACGCCGAGTCCGCGGTGCTCGATTCCTGTGGCTCTCTGCTCCCCGCTTGAGCTCGCTCTTGGTTTTCGGCTCCTGAAGGAGAGCGGTTGGTCTGCTTGTTCCCGATCTGTGTGGCGTTCTCCAGCGTTTGAGGCTGTGCGTCCCCTCCGCTCCCCATCCCGGGCCTCGGTCTCCTCACCGTAAAATCGGGATGTGAATAGATCAGTCGCATTGAGTTAGGTCATTTGACTGTGGTTTTCATTAGTTCATTCGAACTTGCCATCTTTCTCAGTCCCTTCTTGTCCTCGGGCTCACTCTAAAGTGGCACACGAAACGGTCCACACCCGAGGCCCCGTGGAGGTGAAATCGTCTGGCGTTTGTCCTTTAGGGACTGGCCATGGCACAAGGCGTGTCAGCCCCAAAGTTCGCGTGGCCTCTGTTTCAGGTTCTTCCTTTTTTGTGGCCAGCGTTCCACTGAGCAGACGTGCCACGGGTCTGCGTCTGCGCCACGCGTCTGTCTGTGCCACGCATCTGTCTGTGCCACGCGTCTGTCTGTGCCATGTGTCTGCGTCACGCGTCTGCCTGCGCCACGCGTCTGCCTGCGCCACGCGACTGTCTGGGCCACGCGTCTGTCTGCGTCACGCGTCTGTCTGTGTCATGCGTCTGTCTGTGCCTTCATCCGCGGACGCCTGGGACGCTCCTGCCTCTTGGCGATTCTGAGTTCTCTGCACGGACCTTACTGTAATAACCCACACCGGGGTCCAGGAACAGCCATCGGGATCACCCCTGCGTCCATACCCCAGGTGACAAGTTAGAGCCCCAGGGAGTGACGGCGAGTGGACAGAGTGGTGACCGATGGTCGGCCTCCCCCACCCGAAGTTCACTCCGTGGGCTCACGGACTCGTCCGGCTCCTTCGTGCCCACGTCCCTGGTTCCGTCTGCACTGCCTCTGATGCTTCGTGGAGATCCGTGGGCCAACTGAGTGGCCGACCCCTTGCTCCGGAACCTTCCCGGGAACCGCGCTCTGCCCCGCGCCTCTTCATTGGCCGCACGCGGCCCCATGGCCGTTGGCCGCAGAGCCGTGCCACGAGGGCGGCCGAGCCTCGCCGCCGCTGCACACCCAGGTCGCCTGACGGGCGTCTGTCTCCAGAGCGACTGTTGCCGAGATCAGGTGGCCAAACCCCATGAGCCCTGAGGGCAGGCGGCCGTGAGGGTTTACAGGCTCGTGTGCAGGCCGCCGCGGCGTCACCGCCTTGAAATAAACTCGGAGCGGGTGACGGACTCTGGCGGACCCGACGGCCGACTGCATCACCACCCTGGAGAGGCTGAAAAAATGTGGTGGTTTCTATGGGAACCAACAATGTCACATTTATTAAGTGCCAAGATGAGCAGGAACGGGGGTGCACGCCAGGCACCGCGCGCCCCGCCGGCGGCCTCGGGCGGGAGCGAGGCCTCCTGCTTCAAGGCTTCTCTGTTGTTCCATTTTCTTCCCCACCGGTCCTAACGAGGTCATGCTGGCCAGACGGCCCCAGACAGGAAGCGCCGCTCCCCCCGATCTTGCTCCTGCAGGTCGGGGTGTGAGGGGGTTCCCCTCTGCAGAGGGGCGCCTGCCTTGCTGGGCTCAGGGAGCTGGGGGCGGGGAAACCAGGGCAAGGCCGGAGGCCCCCGCTGCATCTTGGCGAAGGCGGCGGCCGCGGGCGGCTCCTGGGCGCGCGTGTGCATCCTCCGTCCTGCGGGTGTCCTGCCCCCGCTGGCCGCCGCTCCTCCGGCAGGGTCCCCAGGGCTGCGGCCCGCACTCGCCCCGCTCTCTGTCCTCACCTCGGTCCTCCCCGGGTCCTGACACCCTCCGTGTACGCGATGCCCTTTCTCCTGCTCCGGGGAAATGCCGAGCGGCTTCCCAGCCTCGGCCAGCGCCTTCGCCGTTCCCTTTGCCTTCCGAGTGTGGCTGCGGGGGACGCCGAGCTGCTCACCCGGCTCGCGTGTGGCGCGTGACGTGTGCCGGCGGCGCTGCCGCGGGGCCTGCGTCCGGCCTGGGTCCCCGCCTGCGCCCGGCGGGGAGGGGGTGCGTGCGTGCGAGGCCCTTGGAGCAGAGGGAGGCGCGTGCCGAGTGCTCACGGGGCACGCGCTCCGCGCGCCGATTCCTTCCGTCTGTGCATTCGAATCACCGTTTCTCTCCGCGGCATCGGAGGCCGCGTCTCTGAAAGGACCTTCCGAAGCACCGCGCACCTGCCCGTGTCTCGTCCCCTCCCGCCCAGGGTCAGCTCCGTGACCGCGGGGCCTCGACTATTCCGCTCACAGTGGGGACACAAGAAACGCACCCCGAGTGGATGAATGAGGCAGAGCCGTCCGTGCTCCCGCGGCCTTGCCACCCCGCGGACACCCCCACCCGCCCTGCTGGAATGAATTCACGGACCAGACGGGAATCGTGGGGGAGGCAGGTGGACGCTGCTCCTTCACTTCCTGCCTTGGGGGCTGATGGTTCCAGGGACAGGGGTGGCTCTTGGGGACACGCAGAGGCCCTGGTTCTCGGGCTGAGCCCCCGAGGGGCGGGTCCCCAGGAAGAAGCGAGTGTAGCTGAACCTGGATGCAGGTCGGGAAGCCTGTTCAGGTTTCATTTTCCAGCAGCGACTGCTCCGAGCCTCTGCTCTCCATCCGGCCCCCGGCCCCACCCGCTACCTGGTGGAGCCTAAAGACAGGAAGCGGGGAGGGTGGCGGAGCTCAGCTCTGCGGGCGGACCCCGCCTGCCGGACCCGCCTGCCTCCCTCCCCTGCTGCTGCGCCTGCAGTGCCCGGCCTGGCACGCCGGCCGCTCAGCGAGGTGTTTGCGGAAGGAGCGACCGCGTGGGCGGGTCTGTTAAGGTCAGACCACTGAATGCCAGAGGCGGGAGAGGCCTGGACCGCGGTGTCCGGGCAAGGACCGAGTGAGGCGAGACGGTCCGGGCAGCACAGCCGACCTCAGACCCTGAAGCCAGGCAGAGCTGCTCAACGCACAGAAGGCCCCGGAATCCTGGAACCAGGCCTCTCTTCACTTGGAGCCCTGTGGGGCCAGACGAGCGAGGCCCCCACCCCCGCCGTCTGCTAAGGCTCCTTGCCATGTCCAGAGTTGGACCCCAACTCTCTCCCTGTTGCAATAGTCTCAGGTAAAGCCCGTCTTGCTGGTTTTAATGCGCCTGGCGAATAATGTTTTTATTACAATGTGAAGGGGGTGGGGAGGGGGAGCAGGGAAGGGATGGGGGGTCTTCGTGAGGCAGAGTTGCTGGTACCGACCTTAAAGGACACAGGGTGCCTGGCCCTGAGTTAAATGCCCAGAAGCTTTCGGAAGAAGCAAAGTCCAGACCGCTTTCTCTTAGGGCCTGAGGATCTATCTGCCCGGCTTGGGGAGCCCTAGTGTGGGCTCAGGTCTCCCCCTAGCTCCCTGCCCGTGCCCTGCCGGGGCCTCGGCCTCACTGGGCGTGAAGCGGACCAATGAGGAAAGCGGCTGGCATGTCCTGAGCATGGCTGTCCGAGTCCCCTCCAGCACTCACACGCCATGAAGACAAGCAGATGACAGACTGCGAAGTTATATGAAAGCAGACGCTGACCCCAGGTTAGCCTCGCCCGCCCCGAGACAGGAAACCGTGGGCAGGAGGCTGTCATCATTTGCAGAGGGGAGGTGGCATGCAGAGAAGCGGAGGGCCTGATCAAGGTCACACAGCCACTTAGTGGCAGGCGGGCCTGGCTGCAGCCTCCTTCGTCCCCCAGGTGGCCCCTTATCAGCCGCCTGGCAGACGAGCTCCCAGGCCCGGCCCGGCTATCGCACTGGGCCAGCGCCTGACCCTGGACCGCAGCCACTTCGCTCTGCAATGCCATCAGAGTCCTTTATTCCTTCCGAGCTGTGACCCAGAACAACCCCATTTGCGGAGCACAAAGCTTCCTGCCTGCTTGAAACTCGGCAACGGAAAATCGCTCCCTTGGATGCCCCAGCACGCCAGGCTGACAAGGGGGAGCCGAAGCGGCAGGAACCAGGCCCAGATGGGCCGGAGGTGCTGGATCTCACGGCACCAGGCCCTCGGGCCCCTGGGCGCCGAGGGGCTCGGCACAAGGGGCAGGGTTGGTTTGCCTGCTCTGAATAAACCAAGGACGGGCCTTGGGGGCAGCTTCAAAGGAGGATGTGCCTGAGAGCTGAGCCTTCTGGGGACAGCCTAGTGGCTGGGTCGGCACCTGCCCCACCTGGCCTGACGCTCAGGGCAGAGGGCTCCGGGACAAGGGCAGGGGTGAGAAACGCTGGGGCATCAGCAGAGGCAGGTGGGGCTTAAACCCCACTTCCTAGAGAACATCTGGCAAACGGAGCAGACCTCGTGCCGGGTGTGGGTGCTGCTGGGGGTGCAGCCCACACGCCGAACCCCTCCCGCACCAGCCACGACTTGGGAGTTTTTGCTCCACGTCCTTCTGTGGCCCCAGCCTCCCCACTCTTTGAGAGCCAAAGACATGTCTCGCAGTCTGTGTGGCCACAGGGACGAGGTCGGTTGTAGCCATGGAGGTGTGTGTGTGTGACCCCAGGATTCCACCCATGCGAAATGGTTATCATTGATTTTCTATTAACATTAATAGAAATGTTATTTCTATTCATCCATCCATCCACCCCTCCCCGGCAGCAAAGCCCCAAAATAGCCCGGAGGTGGGGATGCTGTTTGGGGAAGCATAACCCTGGTGATTCAGCCTAGCTGCTGAGGCTCCCCCTAGCAACCAGAAGCTTTTACAAACGGCCTTTGGGATAATCTGGTCAAAGAGAAAACCATGCCATGTGTGACCCGCAAAGCACCGGAGAGAATGTCTGGGAAACTTCTCTCAGGCCCTTTTACAGGTGGTAAAATCGAGTATGAACGATGTTTTGATTCGGGGGTAGTCCCATGGGCAGCGAGGGCCTGAGCGGGGTGCAGGGCGTGAGTTCCCTGCTCCAGACCAGGCGTCGCGCCCCTCCTCACATAGCTTTCCAGAACGTGGCCTCGGAGACAAAGCACAGGATTCGAAGTCACACACACCTGGCTCGGGAACCGCTCGCCTTTGCCGTGGGCTCCCGGGTCAATTATGTAACTAAGCCGGGCCTCGGCCTCCTTATTTGCACATGGAGATAATGAGTGCTTCACCGCAGGGCTGTTAAGAAGATTAGACTAAAATCTGAGCTCCAATTTTGAGCAGGAACTGTTAAGTGCACCCCGTCTTGTCTTTCTCCTGAATACAAATGTCAGGTCTGGACAGAACGCGTGCGAGGACTTTGGAAAGGAGACAGCGGCAGGGAGCTGGGCCAGCGGGCGACAGAGCGCGAGACGCACCAAACGGACGAGTTTCCCAGGCTGTTCTCCTCCGGTTTCCCCAGCCTGACCTTAAAGGCCGCGTGGAGCACGGACCGAGGACCAGGTACAGACAGAAAGGGCCTCGAGAAAGTCTTGGCTCTTCGGTCTGTTGAATGGGCAGGGAGACGCCAG
>NW_024342469.1:1791049-1807738 GCF_902729225.1 Pteropus medius | reverse complement strand
AAAAAAACAAACCAAAAAAAACCTGTCAGTGCAGAATTCAATTTTTGGCATAATATACTTTTAAAGAATAAAGGTGGAAAAAGACAGGTAAAAGAATCCTAAGAGAATTTATTGCCAACAGATCTATTCTAATAGAAATGCTGAAGGAAGGTTTTCAGGAATAAGGAAAATTATAACACAGGGAAATTTGGAGCTTTGAGGATGAAGGAAAAACAAAGCAAATAGTGAATATTTGGGTAAATAGACTATTTGCCTCTTAAACTTTTAAAAATAAGTGAGACCACTTAAAGCAATCTAATTGTCTAATGGGATTTTCAATGGTCGTGGATGCAATACATATGAATAATACCACTTAAAGGGGATGGAGAGGAACCTGTGTGATGCTCAGATTTATATAACCCACTTCAAGTGGCAAAATATTATGTTTACATGGACTATAGGTAGTTAAATATGTATGTTATAATTCCTACAATAACCACTAAGATAAACCCACACAAAAGATAGAGTAAGAACTCAATAGATAAAATAAAGTGAAATACTAAAAAAAAGTTTTTGAAATAATTCAATCAGAAAATGGGAAATAAGAAAGAAAAACAGAATGTAGTATAAACCTACCAATGAAAAATAGACTCGAAGAAATGGAAAGACAGAGATTGGAAGTCGGTCATGAAAACCAGCTATTGTAGGTGAAATTCACAGTCAGAAAGTGAATTAATGGTGGCCTGGAGCTGGATTAAGGGGAATAGAGAGTGACAGTAATGAGTAGAGAGGTTCTTTTTGGAATGATGAAAATAGTCTAAAATTAGATTGCTGTGACGGTTACATACTCTGTGAATATACCCAAACCAAACAAATGACTGTGTACTTTAAATGGTCCAATCTTACGGTGTTTTGAATTTTTCAATAATGTTATAAAAACTGATGAATTAGAAAATAAAAACTAGTATAATCAGTAAATCATATATTTTTTAAAAGTTAGAGGTTATTAGAATTAAAAAAGTGACGCCACGAATTAGAAAATCAAAATTAGTAGAATTAGTAAATTATATATTTTTAAAAGTTAGAAATTATTAGAATTAAAAAAAATGACACAATGATATGCCATTGCAAAAACCCGTGTTGAATATAATGAAATAGATGAGTTAACAGTAAAGCATGTGCAAAGGTATACCATGTATGCTCCAATCAAAAGAAACCTGGAAGGATTGTATTAATTCCAGGCCACATAGACTTCTGAGCAAAGAAAATGATCAGGATAAAAAAGAGGAGGATTATACAGTCATAACAGGGCCAATCTACTCCCAAGTTATAGCAGTCCTAAAAAACAGAGCTTCAAAACACATAAAGCAAAACCCGAAAGACCTTTAAGGGGAAATGAACAAATCGTCAATTGTATTTGCGACGTTAATACCTCCTTTGTCAGCAGTTGATTACACAAGTAAACAGAAAAGCATCAACGATCTGGAAGGCCGAAGAGCCCCATCCATCAAAGGATGCAAGTGACGTTTACATAGTGCTCCAATCGACATCAGGAGAATTTCAGGTGAACGTGGAATATTGGCCAAAATAGGCTATTTTATGGATCATAAAACAAATCTTAATAAGTTTGAAAGCATTGAAATCATGCAAAGTATGTTCCCTGAACAAATGAAATTAAATTAGAAATTGGTAAGAGAAAGACAGCTGGGAAATCTTCAAACATTTGACGATTAAACAACGTACTTCTAAATAATAGAGGACGTTTTATGGAAAATTAGAAAATATTTTGAATGAACAAATATGAAAATACAACATATAAAAATGTTATTAAAATAAGTGAGTTTTGTAAGGATGCAGGATACAAGATCAACACAAAAATTAAATCGTATTTTTATATACTAGCAATGAATAATTGGAGAGCCAAATTAATAGACATGATATCACTTCAAACAGTTCCTTACGTAATGAAATGCTGAGCTTTAAATCGAACAAAACATGCAGAGGATTAGTACGCAGAAACAACAAATAGTGATGTAAGAAATCACAGAAGACCTGAGTACCTGGGGAGATGTACCATGTTCATGGATGGGAAGGCTCAATATTACTAAGATTTAAATCATTTCCAAATGGACTTATACATTCGATGCAATTGCAATAAAAATCCTAGCAGATATTTTTTGTAGGCATAGACGAACTGATTTAAAAATACATGATGGGAAGCCAAAGGAACTAGAATAGCTAAAACAACTTTTAAAGATTAGGATCAATTGGGAGGAACCATATTACCTGATTTTAAGACGTACTGTAAAGCTACAGGACTCAGGCAGTGAGGTGAGGCACAGGGAAGAACAGATAGACCAAAGGAACAGAATAGAAAGCAGAGAAGCAGACCCACAGAAATATGTCCCACCGACTCTTGACGAATGTGCCAAGGAGAAAGAATTATCTTTTTGGCAACTGGTGCCAGAACAATTGGACATTCTTATGCAAAAAGGAATCTGGAATTAAACTTTACGCCTGTTATGAGACTCAGAAGGGTCCTGGATCTAAATATAAAAGTAAATGTCTAAAGTTTTTAATGTATAAAATTAGGACTAAATATTTGTGACCTGTTAGGCAAAGAATTCCAAAAGCGTAATCCATAAAAGAAAAAAAAGGGGTGCCATCAAAGCTAAAAGCTTTTGCTCTTTGGAAGACTCTGTGAAGATGCTGAAAAGCGAAGGTGCAGACTGGGAGGAAGTATTTGCAAGTCACATATTGGGTAAAACTTGCGTCTAGAATACACGACGGACTCGCAAAACTCGACAGGTAGGAAGAGCCCAATGAGGGAAAAGAGAGTGTAAGATTCGAACAGATGCTTCGCCAAAGGCAATATCCTGATGGTAAGTGAGCACATGTTTCCCAACATAATTAGGAAACGCACACTAAACCACAAGGAGACGCCTCTACACGCCTACCGTAAACGCTGCTGTCAAAAATCTGACACTGCCGAGTGCCGGTGAGGACACGGAGCAGCTGGAACCTCCGTCTGCCGGTGGGATTGCAAAATGGTACACAGAAGGGCTCTGGAAGACGGTCGGGGTTTCTATAAAGTTAAACACACATTTACCATGGCCAGCGACCTCATTCCTGGGTATTCCCTACAGAGAAGCGAAAGCTCCGGCTGGAGGCGATGTTTCTACCAGCTTTATTCATAATCGTCGAGAATGGAAACGAGCCAAGGGTCCTTTAGCTGATGAGTGGATAAGCAAACCTGAGCGCATCCAGACAGAGAAATATGACTTGGCAGTAAAAAATGAATGGATACGGACACGGCACACATGGAGGCATCGCCGGGGCCTGATGCTGTTGGAAAGAAACCGGTATCTCCGTGTGATTCCGTTTATACCGTCCTAGGCTGTGACGTCATGGGACGGGTGGACATTTTTGCCTGGCAATGCATAAGGTGAGCCACCCTCGTCTCCAAGCAGCACCCACCCCCCACTGTCGCCCCAACAGCATCAGAAGGGCTCCCTGTAGTTCACCCCTATCTTCCTGGGTCCCAGTATCAGAGGGGCCCTGTCAAGTTCGGCTGATAATGGTCGCAATTCCTCTCATGGCAGGACCGTGTTTCGCACAGGACCAAGCTGCAGCTGCCCTCGGACCCCAAAGGAGAGTCCTGAAGGGTGCAGACAAGGACCGGCAGCGTGAGCCCCAGTGCGGTCTGCTGCGGGCGTGGCGGGGTCCCCGGCACTGCCCCACCTGCTCCGGGCTCAAGCCGAGGGGTCGACGTGTGGCCGAGAGTGAGACAGCCCCGAGGGGCAGGAGGTCCGTGCCACGCCCAGCCTGCCACTCCGGCCCTGCTCCTGGAGCAGCCCTGTGTGTCCCGGTGACTCTTCATGAAGCAGGAGTTAGGGAACGAAGCAGAGCGAAATACTATTTTTACTGAATTCCTGCTCCAGCCCGTGCAGTTCCCCCGACTTGCTGGGGGCCCCTGGGCGTGCCGAGCGCAGACCGAGGCCGGCTCACGCCGCTTACGAGGCTGAGCGATGAAGTAGCCTCCTGTCGCTCAGGGGCCTGGGAACAGCAGGTGGATGCTATAGCTGATGATTTTCAATTATCAATCAAATAGACTGAGTTCTCGCTTCTCTTCATAAAAGCTGTAAAAGCACCAGAGTGTAGACGGACTTCTGCTCGGGAAAGAGAGGCGGGTTGAGTGTCTAGGCGGTCGCTTGCACGGTGTGTCTGTCTCTGCCACGCTCCGCTGTATTTGCTGTTGGGAAGAACGTCTGTAGAATATGTGGGCGCCGTGTTATGCCAGCACGCACTCCGGACACAGCAGTCCCGAGTCCCTCGGAGGGGCCGTGCCCGTCCTGACTCAGGCCCTGTAGCACAGGAGGCCGGGGCATTGACACTGGCTCTCTGGGGACCCTGGACCAAGAGGGGACATTCGGGAGTGGATGGCACACAGCAGGGATGGAGGGCAATGCCCGTCCATCCTTCCTGGGAGAGAAGAGGGCTTCCTTTTGGGAATCCGGACTCTGCCTCCAACGTGCTGCTCAACCTTGGACAGTTTCCCAAACTTCTCTGTCCCCGACTTGCTTCGCCTACACGTAATGACAATAATAGCTCTGTTGACATAAGCCATGGATGCTAGTGAGCCAGCCCCTGTGCAGCTGCTTGCCGCTGGCCCTGCTGGCAGAGGAAGGGGCACGGAGCGTGAGAGGAACGAGGGACAGAGTGCAGAGGACCAGCGTGAGAGTCACCTGTGCGTGTGGGGACGAGACCTGAGGACGCAGAATTCAAGCCACAACGGGAGACGTGGGGGATGAGTTTTCTCCCCCAAAGCAACAGCTCATTGATCAGGTAGAGAGAGCTGATAGTGTCAAATTCAAAACGAGGCACAACCGGTGACCCGCGTGAATCACAAGAATACAGGAAAGCAGTGTGTGACAATCCAGGTAGAGGCACGTGACCCCAAAGTGAGCAGCGGTCCCGTGGGCCTCGAATCCTCGTCCGCCCTGTTTGGCGCCCGAAGGCAATGAGGCTCTCTGCCAGGGGCTCGGCAGGTACGTGGGTGGGTTTGCCTGATATTAAGGGACAGCCTGGGTTCCAGGTCCTACAGTCCATCCTGCCCTGTGCAGGGACTCGCCCAGGGGATCGTGTGTGGGAATCACTGGCTGAAGGGGAGCGAGTGACAGCGGATGTCTCAGAGCAGGAGCGGGGTGGCCTCTTCTGCTTGTCCTCAGACCCACCATGGCTGGTGAGCCCATGAGGGAGCTGGAGCAAAGCAGATACAGGAAGCCGGGCCAGTCCCCTGCCCGCCGCCAGGTGGGAACCTCGCGGGGAGCCAGGAAACGCAGGCGATGCACACGGCCACCTGGCATGTTGACGCTCCAGGCCCGCTCGGTAACCTCCCCTCACATCGCACTGGCAGACGGGGATTGGGTGCTTCCCTGGCTGTCTCTGCCAGGAGGGGCGATCGTAGGTCGGAAAAGGATCCACGAGACTTCCAGCGTTAACACAGAGGAATCCATCGCGGAGAGCATCGCGAGACGAAGCTTACTCTGTAGAATTAAAGCTAACCTCCCAGATACAGGGGACTCGTGATGACGGATGATGTAGAAACAGGCAAAAGATAAATATGAGACACGCATGGAGAAATGGGTAGCACGAGGAAGCGAAATGATTAGCACCCATTTTACTTTTCAACTCATTAGTAAGATAAATCAACATGCGTCCTGAATCATGAATCCTCGTCAGGCAATACAAAATCTAACTGACTCTGTTCCTTAGGTCCATTTGTTCGTCACTCAGCAAATCAATATTAATTAATGCCCACTATGTGCCAGGAACAGTCACATGCCAGGAGCGGCCGGGCGAACGGGACAACTGTCCTGTCCTCGTGAAGCACACATTCCAGGAAAGGTGGACTGAATGTGACTCTTGTAGGTGACACCTGTTCTTGTCCAGAACTGTTGGGACACTTATCAAAACTGATGAACTGTGAAGGCCTAAAGAAATTCACAGTCTATTATAAAAGGCAGAAATTGTTTAGTTCTATTAACTCACTATTAGCAAAAAGAAAGAGACAGAGAAGGAGGAAGAAAAGAAGGAAGGAAGGAAGGAAGGAAGGAAGGAAGGAAGGAAGGAAGGAAGGAAAGAAAACAAAGAAGCAATTTTTCTATTACAGACGAGCTCGAACGTTGTTTACTCAAACTTAGAGCATATTCAGCCAGAATAATCCTCAAAGGAAAACTCGCGACCGGGAATCACTTTACCAGAAAACAACATTACAAATATAACAATTATATTCGTTAGCTTTGGGTACATGAGAAACCACCCCAAAACTTAGCGACTCGAGTCAACCATCACATGGGGCCCCGTGGGCGGGCTGGGTCACCCCTCTGACCTGGGTCGGTGTGACTGGTCTCTGTTAGGCTCTTGCACGTGTCTGTGGTCAGCTGGTGGGCAGGCCAGCTGGTCTACAATTGCCTTAATTACTTCCTGGTGGTTGGCCAGCTGTTGGCTGGGACACATTGGTTCAGCATGTGACCTTCCTCCAGCAAGCCGGCCCGGGCTTGTTCACATGATGGTCTTAGGCTTCCAGGGGCAGCGAGGAGACCACATCCCAGTACAGAAGGACCCTCCAAGTCTCTGTTTGTGTCCTGTGTGTCGCTGACCCAGCAGCCAAAGCAAATTGCACGGCAGAGACCAGAGGCAGTGCGGGAAGGGACAAATCCAAAGGCAGGTGATCGTCACAGCCGCTTCTGCTAGCGAGCCGCTGTAACTTTTAATTAAAACGTAGAAGACCATAGAAAAACAAGGTTACAGAGCGGGGAAATTATTAAATAATAAGGATTAAAGCGGAAATGATGTGGAACATAGGAAAGCGGCAGAATTGGTAAATGTATTCAGGAACTCATCCCCGTAACAAAAACGAGAAAACTGATAAACTTCGGCAACCAGAAACAACAGAAAGAATGAAACACAAATAAACACCACGAGAGTCAAAACCAGTATAAAAGAACGAAGATGAGAAGACTTGACGTTATACGAGAATCTTACTGATAATGACGTAGAAAATATTTTAAAAATGTAATACATTTAAAAATGAATGAAATGACAAAGAACGTTTCATAAATGATATTCTGAGCATGTGCACTTTACTAGAAAATGAACTCAAGGAAATCTATAAAACCTGATTAGATCAATAACCGGGTAGAAACTGTGAGTGATACACAAAGCCAGAAGCCGACCACCTGCCATAAACGCCAGGTAGAGGTCAGGCGAGGGACGGAACGACTGGGTAATTGGTCAGACAGGAATGGAAGCCGGGCGTACCCCAAGACCAGTTGGAATTTATAATTGGCCCCTCAGAGAGGTCGGGCTGGAGACTGCACGGCTGGCCAGAGTCCTGTCAGAGTAAACACTCTTCGAGAATGGCTTTCTCCATTTGCCGTGAGAACACAGAACAATAATTAAGTGTGTCCGGGCAAAAAACTCTCACATAAGATGAATTCTTCGACTCAGGTTAGGAGCACAAGAGGCGATGACCAGAGCAAATAAGGAAAGAGTGAGTGTGTATATAAGGGAGATGGCTAACCATCTTTAAAAATTTGGTTTATTGAGTTCTAATTTACATAAAAGTAAAAGTGACCCTCGTTAAATGTCCAGTTCTATGAATTTTGACAACGGCACATGGCTATGCAGTTTCTTCCTTAATCAAGATAAAGAATGCTTCTGCTCCCTTCCAAAAGTTCCCTTCTGTGCCTTAATAGCCAAACCCGTCTCCCCGCCCAGCGCTCCCTGGCAACCCGATCTGCTTACTGCTCTGTCCCCTTTTCTAGTGGGTTATGTCAGCAGGATCCCACGTTACGCAGCCTTTTGCATCTGGCTTCTTTCGACTTAGCATCATGCATTTGGAATCCGTCCACGTCACTGAAATTCATGGGCCTTTGCTGCTCTTATTGCTCAGCCGGTGTCCCATGGTAGGGACGGACCACGCGCTGTTTACCCATTCACCCCAGGTGGTGGACATTTGCTTACAGCCTTTTCGCTGCTGTAACTAGAGCTTCTGTAAACGTTCACATCCAGGGGTTTGTGTGACTGGATGGATCAGCGCCCAGGCGTGGGGTCGCCGGAGTGTTTGCTAATGGTGTGTTTGACTTCAAAGAACTTGTCGAGCTGTTTTCAAATGTGGCTGTGGCACTTCGCGGTCATGAGGGTTCTAGTTGCTCCGCATCTTTGCCAGCAGTCGACGTTATCAGTTTTTTTTTTTTTTACAGATTTTATCTCACTGAACTATTCTTCTAGTTGTGTAATTACGTATCATTTTGATTATAATTTACTTTTCCATAATGCTGTTCCGTATCTTCTCACATGTTTATTTGACAACTGTGTATCTTCTTTGGTGAAGTTTCTATTCAAACTTCTTGCCCATTTCACTTTTAACATATTCTTGAGTTCTAGGAATGCTTTAGATATTTCCTTATTCTTGAGTTTTAGGAATGCTTTAGACATTTTTTCGCCACGTGCAAATCTATTCTTTCAGTTTCTGGCTTGTCTGTTCCTGTTCTCGGCAGTGCCTTTAAAAGAAAAAAATTTCAATTTCGATGAATTCCAACGTATCAGCTTTTTCCTTCATGGTCTATGCTTTGCGTGTCCTATCTAAGAACGGTTTCTCTGATCCAAGGACACAAAGAGTTTCTTCTACTTCCTCCTAGATGTTTAATAGTTATAGGTTTTTAGGTCTACGATTCATTTCCAGGAAATTTTTCTATATGGTGCAAGGTATGAACTGACGTTAATTTCTCTGCAGGTGGAGAAATGACTATCATCCTCCATTGAATTGCCTTGTCACCTTTACCGAAAACCGATTTTATATGTATAAAATATTCTAAAAGGCTCATTCTAAAATTTATATGAAAAATCAAGAAAAGTAGACTATCCAAAATAATTTTGGAAAAAAAGAACAAAGTAGGAAGACTCTTACTACCCGATTTCGACACTTCCTATAAATCTACAGATCGTGACAACATAGTATCGACAAAAGGTAAGACACTAGGTCAAGGCAGCAGAGTGAAGAGCTGCCGGACTTGGGGCGCTAAAATTCTAGAGACGATTTCTAGAGTGAAACAGAGAGAAAAGAGCCATCCCAAAACATTTGGAAATGTTTTTCCCTTCCAGGGAGTTGCTGATTCACTGGCTGTGGCTAAAAGGTTGAGAGGCTGAGCAGAGTTTTTACAGACCCATGGAACTTTGGAGACAAACATGGGAATTCTTGGGTTCAGAAAAATAAGTGTCTCTGGTAAATATTCCAGGATTTCCATGTGAAGAACCCCCTAAGTTTTTTGCTCTGAAGTAGGGGTAAATTGGAAACAAATCAACAATCTCAGCCCTTGCGAAGACTCAAGGTCAACCTTGACTTATCTTGACCTCTCATTGGTTAAAGAGATCTGCTTCCACCTTAACTGCCTGCCAAATGAAAAGTAAGACCTCTGTAGAATAGCATCATCCGGAAGCTCAAACGACTTTACGATGTTCCATGTACAATGTCCGGCATTCGACACAGATAAACAGATATCGATTAGACATTAAGAAGAAAAAAAAAAAGCACTGGAAACAGACTCGCAGGAAATCCAGTTATTGGCTTGGTCAAAATGAATATTAAAATAACTATGATTAGAGCATTCGATAAATTAAAATACAAAGAGAATGCCAGGAGAAAATGTGAAAATATTTTAAAAACTAAAATGAAAATTTCAGAACTGCAAAAATAACTAAAATGAAGAATTCAAAGATATTTCACGGCAATTTAGACACAGCTTGAATGAAAATTAATGAAATGGAAGACAGGTTCGATAAAATATCTAACGTACTGAGAGGAACGTGGAAAATTAAGGAGACTGTGACCCAGAAATGAGGCATAGTGAGAAACTCTGCCCCGTGTGGGATGGTCGTCCCATAAGCGGAGGGAAAGACAATGGGACAAGCACAGTTGCTGAAGGCAACGAAGTAGCTGAAAAACTTCCAGGACGGGCAAAAGACGCTATGTCACAGATTCAAGAAGTGCCAGTAACCCTCAGTGCGATACATCAAAAGGAAAGGACATCAAGGCCTGTCATAGTCGAACTGTCGAAAATAGAAATTTTATGAGGCCCGCATAACCTTAATACTAAACCCTGCCCAGCCCTTTAAGAGAAAAGAGAATTATAGGACATACGGAACGCAGCAGAGCACGATGAATCGAGCCGTGTGGGGGACGGGGTACCACCCCTCGCTGGCGGCGTTCCGAGAGCGTTGGGTCAGTGAAGATGTCAAAATCGTGCCACGTGCTACGCTACAAAAACACAGCAAAAGAAAAACTGCACGAGACGGCGGATGAAACAAAAGTATGTGATAAAATTCAACTCGAAAGTCATACAGAAATATCGGAACGCTAGGAATAGAAACATGCTCATGTCTTAATATGTAAAAGTATGTTTTTAGAAAAACTACAGGACACATCACGCTCGTGCCGTAGTCACACGGAAAGGGACAGAACTGCCTCTTATCCACTTCTCATCAATATTTTACTTGAAATTTTAACCAGAAAAAAAAAAAATGGGAAGCAAGAAAAACTGAATGCCAAATAATTGGGAAGTAAGAAATAAAACCATCATTATTTAAAGACAAAATGATTACGTACGTAAAGAACTGGAAAGAAAATACAAACGAGCTATTAGAATTAATGTGTGAATTTGGCTAGGTTTTTGGAAATAGGTCAATACATGAAAATCAATTGTATTTCCCTAAGCCTGGAAATCTAGAGAACATTATTTTCCCTTTGACTGTCATGCGGTATCAATGAATCATTGGTTATGAATTCACCTACCTTTCTAGACTTAGTGGCCTGATGCATATACCACACAAATTAGAAAGTAAAACGTTTTTAATGTCATTTAAAATATCATTCATAAGAGTACCCAAAGCCCAGGGATAAACGCGTGACTCTCTACATGGACAGGACATCATCGAGGCAGGATAAAGAATACTTAACTACATTGAGAGCCATCTCCCCTGGCTGGTTCATAGCGTCCCGTAAGAGCCGGTGTTACGTGTCTCTTTCCGCGTCTCTGTCCAGTGTCATCCACGGAGGCGGCGTGGCATCAGCCGTGGCGATGGCATTTGCACAGAAACTGGACAACGCCGCGAAGCGCGTTCTCTCTTGCAGAAAGCGCTGTTCACCGCTTCCCAGCACGCCGACGGCTGAATCACGTTCACAGCTCGAAAAGTGAACCGTTGTAAAGAAATTCAGTGTGTGCACTTACATCCGCGGATTTAATGTAACCCCTACAAAAGTTTCAGTCAATTTCCCGAGGACATTAACAAAGTGTTCATAAAAATGTTAAGTGGGAATCTGCAGAACCCAGAATAACCAAGGCCGCATCGAATGAGAAGCACAGAGACTGATTATCAAAGTTTATTATAAAGCGGTGGCGAAGGAGGCAATGGGACGTTAGAGCGATGGGCCAGCGGACAGAATAAGGGGTCCGGGAACAGGCCCGCACCTGTGGGGACGCTTGACTTGTGAAACATATCAGTGTGGGACACGATATGAAATGGCCACATGGAAAACTTAACCTCGCCCCGTACACCACACCGGTCTGCTACGAATTTAAATTTGAATGAGAACACTAAAGTTTATCGAGGAACACAGACAAATGTCATCATAGACAAAGGTTTCTTACACTAGACGCAGAAATACTAATCCAGGAAGGAAAAGGCTGATGAAGCGCACGGACACCAAAATGAGGAAGTTCTGGTTCTTCGAAGGAATCGTGAAGACGGGAAAGATGGGCAGCCGAACGGGAAAACCTTTGTGACGCAGACAGGCCGCAGAGGGCTCAAGCCCGCATTCTGTAAACGGCCGCTGCACGTGCGCGGGGAAATCAAACCTCCACGGGAAAACGCACCGCAGGCTTAAGAAAACACTTCACACCGAAGCAAGTTTTCATGTCATTAGTTATCAAAGAACCGTGATGAAAAGGACCATGCTAACACCCCAGACCCGCTACAGTGGTTAAAATTTTTGAAAATGAAAAATACTAAATACCCTGGCCAGGTCGTGGGAGCTGGAGCCCTCGCACACTGCTCACGGGAGTACACGCCGAAGAACTCATTGCAGTAGACTGTTTGGTACAAAATACACCAGTTCATGCCCGGAATTTCTGCTCTTAGATCTACAGTCTCGGAAATACATATAGACGTGTACCGAAATACAGCAGACAACCTGAACGCTCATGACCGCAGAATGGATGAAAACACGGTGATATGTACACGCAATAAAAAACGAAGTAGCGGGGAAAATATACAAACGATCGTCACCTTTTCCCGCAGATACGGGTCTCACGTACGTAACGATGGATGAAAAAACTCGAATCCACGAGGACATGCGCGGCGTGTTTCCATTCCCACGAAGCTCAAAACCGGTCACCACGGACGGGAGCCGAGAGGTCAGGTCAACGATTCCTTCCGAAAGGAGTTGAAGTCCCTACGACAGAGCCGACGAGACTCGCAGGCGGTCTTAACGGTCTTTTCTTCACTGGGGCGGTCGTGAGGAGTCGGGTCTGTTTGACTTTGTAATAACTCGTTGAGCTGTAGGCCATTTATTTTATACACTTGTCTACATCGATGTTATCACTAAGTTTAAAACACATAGATCCTGTGAAAGAACTCATGGATAAAAGAAGAAATCACGGCGGAATGAAAGTTACCCGCAATCGAATGATAGAATACTGCGTGGTTCTTTCAATGCACCTGATAGCCTTGAATATTTGTACTGGAGGAGAAAGGCTCTAAAAGGAAGAGCTGTAGATCCATATGAAGAAGTAAGAAAAGGAACGGAACGAGTGTAAAGGAAGTAGGAAGAGATAAAAAAAGAGCATAGATCAAGATATTAAAAAATAATGATGCCATCGAGAAATCTACATACGATAGTCACTTTTTGGGGCTAATAATCAAATAGTCAGAGTTCTCGTATGACTTATCAAGAGAAGAGAGAAGATACAAATAAGCTAGTGACAATGAGAAGGGAGAAAGGGGTCCAGATAAAGAAAGATCAAAAAGAAAAAAGAGATACTGTCGATACCTCTGTGCCACTAGTTTTGATATTTTGAGGCAATGACAAAATTCTTAGAAAGATGAAACTTATCAGAACCGACTCAATACAAAATAAAAAGCTTACATATTTCTATATCCATTACGAGTATTTAATTACATAAATATTTCCCTTCAAAAAGAAATAAACAAAAAAGCAAAACTAATTAGCCCAAGTGCGTTTAAAGTTGAGGAAGAAAAAAGGAACACGTTCTAACCTGTCGTATGATGTCACCATAACTCGGATACTAACGCCGGACGAAGACATTACAGGGAGATAAAATTAACAGGTAACTTTCACTCACGAATACATTTCAAAAGTCCTAAATAAAATATTACAATATCCAATCCGCCAGTGTGTAAAACAGACGATACACCACAGGCAAGCTGGAATTGGTCTAGGTGTGAGACATGACTTAACGAGGGAAATCTATATGTGTAACTTATTAAATCGACAGACGAAATAACGCGTATTTTCCCAGTAGATGCAGGAAATTCAGTCGATACAATTCGACCGCCATTCATTTGAAAGACTCTGAGTAAATTAGAAATAGAGATTTTTCTTTGCCTACAAAAGAATATACCAAACCTGGTGCAAACACCATCCTAGGTGGCAAATATTGGAAACATCCTTTAGAATTGGTAGAGAGAGAGAGACACTTGGTATGGCCACTTTTCCTTAGCATCGTATCAGAGTCCTAGACCACACGTGACCACGAGGCAAAGGCGTGAGGCGCAGGCCCGGAGAGGAGACGTCATCATTGCAAATGTCATCGCTTGCAATGACTCTGTCATTTCAACAGAGATTCCAAAAGAATGCACGCAGAGAGTTTTAGAAATAATGAGTGCCTAGCAAAATGGCTTAGTGTAATAATATACACGGCATAGTGCACGGCATCATGGAGGAGGAGATCCCATCGCAAGACTTTCCAAAATCGAGTATTTGCAAATGAATCGGACGGAGTATGTTCGAGACTTTTACTGGGAGAGTTACGCAGCTTGACGAGAGAGACGGAAGCGGACCGAGGAAGGGGGAGGGTGACGCGGGCGCGGACAGAGCAGGATTTACTTCAATCCCCGGGTCGATCTAAAGGGCCCCCGCAATCCGAACCACATCCCCACGGGTGTTTTTGCAACATTTTCCAGGTGATTCTAAACATTCGGTAGAACAGAAATGGCCGGGAACGCCAGAGCACTTCCGAAGGAATGCGAGGACTTGTTCCTTAGGACTTGTGAAATCTGCTGCAGTCGTCACTCGGCCGCCGTTTTGCTGGCGAAGGGCAGACGAACTTGCCGGGGCACGGAGGAGAGAGCTCCCCGGAGACCCGCACAGGCAGGGGGCGTCGAGGGCGCGTCAGGCCAGTGCCACGAGAAGGATTTACTTAAACCGCACAGAGAGAGGCAGAACTGTGTCCCCGTAAGACGCTACGGAAAAACCAGATCCGGTCGGATTAAGTACTTAGAGTTCGAAAACGAACCCTTAAAACTCACTGCAAAACATAAGCTGAATATTTTTTACAACTCGGGGTAAAGTGATTTCCTGTTCAATTTAAAAGTGTTTAATTCTAAAAGAACAGATTGATCAATTGGACTAGATCGAGATCGAAGACTTCGACTATCCCAAGAGCCATTGAAAAAGTGAACAGGTAATTTACGAATTGGGAGATATTTCCAACCTACAAAATTTATAAACTGTTAGTATCATTTCATAAAACGTATGCATCGTAGTATCAAATCCATGTCTATAGAGAAAGTATATGCATATCATGAATATTCATATACCGTCTGACCCGGACATTTGACTTCCGGGTATGACGTAAGAGAAACTTTATGCGGTTTAACGGGAGACGAGCCTAGGACTGTCCGCAGGAAAAACCTGGAAACAGCCCGAATTCCCATCCGTAAGAAAGGGAGGCAGTAAGCTGTGACGTGGTCAGACGCAGGGTGTCACGCCGCAGCTGCAGCAGATGAACAATGACACATGACAGCGTGGTGATCATCATGATGTCATAGAAATGAAAAAAGTCCTCAACTATTTCAACAAGCACAATCGATTTTTATAGGCGTAAATGCAGCTGAAAGACAAACGTTTGCTCACGGTGAACAGTAACGGACCTAATGACGGTTGATAGAGGGAGACAGGGCGTGACACCCCAGGGTCAGGAAGCTGGTCCCGTCGGTCGGGGACGGGCCCGGGTCCGTGGTGAGTGGGCCACACGGATGTCGGTGACAGCCAGGGTCCTAGATTTTGTTCTGGAAGGTGAAACGTGGGTAAATATTACGTCTTTACAAATAAGTAACTAGACAGCCACCGATTGTTCTGGTAACAATGGCCGCCTAACAGCTCGCTCCAAAACCTGGTGGCATAGACGACAAATAGGACGCGTGGGCACCCTGTGGGCCAGGCGCTCAGATGGCACACGGCGGGCTGGGTTGTCCCTGCCCTCAGCATTTGGGCCCTCGTCCGGAAGACGGGGACCGCTGGGGCGGGCACCGCCGGGCTCCTCACACAGCGCTGATGCGGGCTCGTCACCGAGTGGCCACAGGGTGACCAGGGTCCCACACGTCGATCCCGGGCTCCCAAGGAGCCCCACCGGAGACGGAGCCTGAGCGACACAGGCGGAGCTGCGCTGCCTTTTAGGACCGAGTGCCCGAAGTCACCTGGCGCCCTCTGTGTCTCCTGTGGGGATGGTGCGACACGGTGGCTGGCGGGGTGGACGGAGCCCGCCGTGGGTGGGACGCTGCCCACGGCGCACTGCGGGACGAGCCCTGGCAGGCGCCACCCGCCCCCGCGGCCAGCTCCGGAGGACGAGGCCCGCCAGTCACGGCCAAGGGCTGTGACCGTCTCCAGCCTGCAGTGACGAGGTCGCGTGGTGGGAGGACCAAGCTCCGTGTCACAGTGAATGAGGAGGGGACAGAGATGCGGAGCATCTGTGAGCGTTACTAGCGAAACGTACGCTCAGTTACGCTTGTTCCTTTTTGGTCTTAAAATGAGGGCGCAGCTTTTACAAGATGAGAGCCAGAGAAGGCACTTTCGCCACGCGCGAGGAAGGGGGGCGGCGGCAGCGCCCCGCTCTCTCCGCCCGGATTTCTTCCGGGGCCTTCGCCCGGCTCTGCCGAGCTGACGCTCGCTCCCTGGAAGGCCCTGCCCCCCGGGGCCCAGGCGCCCGGCGTCCCCAGCAGTTGACAGTCACAGTGACGGGCGGGCGGCGTGGGCGTTGGGCACTCAGGGCTGGCAAGGCGCGGCCGGGCCGTCACTCAGCTCTTCCGGAGCGTCTGCTGCCTTCCCGGGAGCCAGAACTTTCTAAACTGTCCTTTCATCGTCCCTAAAAGCAGCTCTTTCTAATGAGGTCCCCTGACAGCTCCTCCCGGCGCCCGCGAAGGGGTAGGGCCCACTGTTCTTCAGACGGGCCTTGGCGGGGGGGAGGCGGCGCCACAGGGAGGGTGACAGCTCAGGTAGGGCCGTCGGTCACCTCGTGCTGTCTGACACTCGTGGAGCAGGAACATTGAAAGGAGTGGGATGGACAGGCCGGTCCGAGCGGGCGCCGTGTGGGCCGGTGTTGCCGCCAGCACCCAGGGCCACCAGCGCCG
>NW_024342469.1:1768914-1786820 GCF_902729225.1 Pteropus medius | reverse complement strand
CCACTCCCCCTCCCCCCCTGCACGAGCCACTTCCCGCCAACAAGCTCTGTGACGACGCCTGCAGGACCCAGCGTCCCCTCCGACCCCGCCGGCCGCAGCTCTGGTGCTGAGCCCACTACACCCCGCGGGACCAGGCTGCTCCCCGGGCCTCCCAGCCTCGCTGCCTGTGCTCCCCGCCTCCCCGGGGGGCGGGGGCTGGGGCTTCAGGGTGGCCAGACCCTCTGCCTCGGGCATCAGCTCCAGCATGCCTCCTCCTCCAGGGGCCTCCGCATCGCCTGTGCCGGAAGCCGTCCCGACACTTGCTCACTCGTGGGCCAGTGACGACTTGCTCTGTGCTTTGAGTTCTGTTGAGCCAGAGCATGAGAGAAAGAAGCGGTCATCACAGATCCCCTCCACATCCTCCGCGACGGCCCGGCTGGGGTCCCCCATCCAGCTGCACCTGCGGTGTGTGGCAGGCTCGGAGCTGGGGACGTTCCGCCCCCCCCCCCCGGGAGCTCAGCGAAGCTCCCCTGCTGGTTTTGGGGACGGTCCGCCGGCACCCGCCCAGGCTGGCCACGGCTGACGATGCTGGCCTGGCTGGGTTCGCCGCTTTCAGGCGACCCTGAGTGCCTCAGCGCGGTGGGAAGCAAATCGGAATGGATCAGACGGCCCATGGAATGTTGTACATGATTAACCTCAAATTAAGGACAATACGCGTTCGAATTTGCCAGTTGGTAACACCTCGTGGTCGCTGAAACTCGCAACGACGAATGAGAGGCCAACGCCGCCCCGCAGGCCGAACGCACCTGTACCTGCCGCAGGGAGAACAGCTCTGAAGACCCGGCGGTGAAGTCGGCACCGCGGCTGGGGGAGGGTCCGGGCCTTCACGCACCCTCCTGGCTGTGGGGGCCCCAGGTCCTGTCCTGTAGCCGCCAGAGGGTCGTGGGGCGAAGACCGCTGTCCCCAGGACGAGTTTCCCTCTGGGAGGAGTGAGGAGAAGCGTCCGAAGTCCTCACCACCGTGACCCGCGCCCGGTCCCTTTGTGGGGGCTCCAGCCACGACTACGATCGAATCGGTCGGGGGCCCCTCTCTCCTCCCCTCCTGCCTCCCTAGGGCAGAATGGCTTCCTGGCTGCGTAGGACGGAGTCTCGCCGGGCTTCTGGCAGTGATGTCGGCCAGCGCCGGCTGCTCCTCCCACTGGGACAAAACCATTCACATTTAGCCCGAGTGCTTTGCAAATCCCCACATTTATGCCTCTCGTCGTAAGGAGGTAAAAAGCGACTTTCAAAACCCACATAAACCGCTCGGAGTTCATTCTCTTTCTAGACCGCCCTTCGCGTGAGCACGCGCTGTCCGCCCAGTCGTCAGCGGATGGGCATTTGGGCCGCGCCTGCTTCCCGCCTCCTACGGGTGCTGCTGCCACGGGCGCTCGTGCACTAGATTCTGTGCAGACATCTGTTTCCTTCCTCCTGAGTGTATGCCCGAGAGCGGCACTGTTGGCTCAGCTGCTAACTGTGTGTTGGGCCATTAGTGGGAACTGCCAAAGCGTTTCCGAAGCAGTTACACCGATTTATATTCCCGCTGCAGCTCCGAGGGCACCAGCTTCCCCACACGCTCGCCCGCCACTCACGAGTCTCAGGCGAGGGATGGGGAGATGGACCCATGTCCCCCGGGGCCGGGGAGGATGCAGGATCACGGCTGTGATGAAGCCTCCGCATGTGTGGGCAGCGATGTGCACTCTGCGAGCTTTCCAAAGTCACGTTACTCCGTAGTCACAAGGGCGCTCAATCCCCCCCCCGCCCCCCACCCCCGGAGATGGCGTTTGTCTGGTTTACGCCTGGGGGGGACCGAGGCCCAGAGATCTGGCACGCTTCGCCCAGAGAGGTGTCATCACGCGGGGGGCGGGCCCAGGGTCTCCGTCGTGGCAGGACATCCTGCGGCCTGGAGGAGACTGATGGGCATCGTCCCCTGAGACAGGCTCAGCTCTGCGGGTCTAGCTCCCCCAGCCCCCCACAGGCCAGCTTCTCCACCTGTTGGTGCTGCTCCTTCGTGCAGCTGACGGGTGCTTGCCAGGTCCTTTCAGCTGGTATCACCTGGACGCCACGCACAGCGAATCCTGGGTGTCCTGAGGGAGGTCCTCAGCCCTCCTCCCCTCGCCACCCACCGGGAGAGAACACAGGTCTGTCCGTCCGTCTATCCGTCTGTCTGCTCGCTCGTCACCCCGCCGCGAGCCCATTTCTTCCTTCGGGCTTTCTCACCAGCGCCAGCTCAGCGTGACCACGTGGAGCCTGGGTGCGGGGGCTCCACGCGCGTCCCCCCAGATTCACGTCTGCTCGAAACCTTGTGATACGGCCTCGTTTGGAAACGGGGGTCTCCACACAGGTGATTAAGGGTTGAGACAAGGTCGTCCTGGATGAGAGCGGCTCCTAAACCCAGCGACAGCGTCTTACGAAGGGCAGGAGGCCATGTGACAACAGCGGCAGAGACGGCAGTGTGTGGTCACGAGCCAAGGAGCCCCCAGAAGCCGGAAGAGGCAGGAGGGACCCCTCCCCGGAGCCTCCAGGAGGAACTCGGCAGGGTGACAGCTTGATGGCACGCTCAGGCCTCCAGAACTGAGAAGAATAAATTTCTGTGTTTTGAGCCGTCCGTTTGCCGTCATCGAGTGGCAGTCACAGAAAGCTAAAGGCACAGCAGATCCTTAATAGGCCCTCTGCCAGCGCCCTGGCACGCGTCCTGGCCCTCCTCGGTGAACGAGGTTGGCTGACTAATGACCTTCAACGGCGCAGAAGCTGTCGCAGGTGGAGTCGGCTCCTTGGGCTCCTCCTACCAGGTACTCACCTCTTGTTCTAGCTGTTTCCGTGGTGTTTGCCTCCCCACGTGCCTGCGCCCCCGCCTCTGCTGGCTTCTGGAGGCCCCCAGCCTACGGCACGCTGATCTCCCAGACTCAGCACAGCCGCCCGCACGCATGCATTCATTCTCGGGGGGTCGCTGGGTCCCTGCGGCCTGTTCCGAAGAGGCAGATGGCTTAGCTCCTTAGGAACGTGGCGCAGGCCTGTCACCCTGCATACGTGTCCAAACTCCACTGATTTGGACAAGCCAGTTCAACACAGATTGGCTAACGTCCACCGAGCCCTCTCCTGCCGGGCGCAGTGCCCGAGGTGGGGCATTCGGACATAATTCTTGTTCTCGCAGGGGATGAGGCCGGGGGCCCGGGGCGGGGGCGGATAATGCACCAGCGGATCATGTCGAGCTTTCGTTTTTCATTTCCGGATTAGTTCGTGGTCACCGAGGAACATTGTGATATGACGGGCAAGGGAAAAGAAATGCGAGACCGTTCCTAAGCCCCGACCCGCAAACGGCCGTTTTGGAGACGCGGGCCCAGGTGCGTGCTCACCTGGCGACCTCGTCGTCCACGCTGCTTTGCAACACGGCTTTCTGTTCACTCCGCATCTTCCGTGACAATTAAACTAGACTCACATCATTCTCTACATGGCTGAGTCTGAGAGGTCAGCTGTCTGGTTTCATCTAATTTATTTAATCAGTCTACCATGATAAGATATTCAAGCTTTTCCAGTTTCAAAAGTATTATCATTATTTAGAAATGTAAATTGGTTTAAAATTGTTAAATTACCACCTGTCATGGAAAAATGCCAATAGTGCAGTAAGGCGTGCCCCCCCAAACCGCCTTTCCCCTCATCTCTGGTCTTCAGAAATCACAGCTGCTAATCCTTTTCCAGGAAGTTTCCACGCACCCACGAGCATGCAGGTCTCTGTTTATACATCACTTAATCTGCATAATTCAAGTTCGAGATTTATAGTACACATCTACATCTATCTAGCCATTCATCTATGCACTCATATCTATCGATCTATCGATCTATCATCCATCCATCCATCATCTATCATCTCCGTCTGTCTATTATCTATCTATCATCTATCTATCTATCTATCTATCTATCTATCTATCATCTATCTATTATCTATCATCTATCTAGCTATATCTATCTGTCTACCTACCTACCTACCTTCCTAGCTGTCTATCCACAGAAAAGAAGTCATTTTGCTTTATTTTTCACTCTATCTGTCCACGGCTCGGCTCCACACACGTTTCCACATCAGCCCTCGTTAGTTTTTGTGTGTTGCATTATGGGAATCTCCAAAGCCACGTGACAAGACAAGGTGCTGTAACCAACCTCTACACACCCATCACCCGACTCCAGCGGTCACCTCCTCTCCAGCCTAGCGGGGTGACTGTGAAGGGAATCCGGGCTCCGTCACGTTTCTTTCATAAGCACTTGAGAATCTGTCTTTACGAGGTTCAGTGCGATTATTACATCTGGGGCATTTGACCGTAATCCCTTAAGATGGTAAAACAACCATCGTTCAGATTTCTGCTCGCTTTGTTATCTTCGTTCTGTGATTTACTTGACCTGTGAACAGAAGCAGCTTCACACACTGCATTTGTTGGGGTGTCTCTTAATTTCTCCTAATCTATGTTTTCCCTGTCGATTTTCTCTTAACGTTTTATCTATCGTTTGTCCTGGAGATTTTCATATATTTTGAATTTTTCAGAATTCTTTCCTACAGTGTATTTACCATGGCTTTGGGACATATCGGGCTTTCCTTGAAACATCTGGAAGTACACCGTAGATCGACACTCCTGTACCTTCAACTGCTTCTGGGTACATTTCCTAATAGCAACAGAATCCTTTTTCGTAGCCGTGCTTGTAGAGTGAGAAAGTTAGAACGAAAAACACATGGCCAGCTTCTCTGCAGACTTTCCTCAGATTTCACCAAGTGTCCCAACAGGGGCTTTCCAGCAAAATGACCCCCAGGCCCTGGCTGGCATCTGCAGGCCCCTCTAATGTGGAGCCACGCCCTGTCCACCTGCGTGTTCCACGATGTGCATTTGTGGATTGTGGTTTTCGTGCTGTTCCTCATTTTTTAATTTGTCTGATGTTCCCTCAAGATTCAACTCGGGTTGTGCAGTTTGGGCAGAAATGGACGATGGCGACACTGTGTCCTCCTAAGTAGGAGGCACAGGGCGTGGACTCGCCCCGCCGAGGTGGGCTGGGACCACGGCCAGGGTGATGTCCCCCGCTTCCTCCGCCCGGAGAGATGCTTTGAGTTTGTGTAAATATGCTGTTTCTTCTCAAAGTTCCGTCCCTTAGTTTTAGCATCCACTGATGACTGTTGCTTGAGCAATGGTGATTAATCTACGAGGTGATGAACACTTCTCCTACACATGTAAATAGAAATAAATACAAATATAAATACAGATATAAAAGAGAGAGAGACACACACACGCTAAGACCCACATTTTAAATTCATTGGAATAATTTCTCTCTCTGGGGTCCAGAACCAATTTGGCGTAATTACATCCCTCGTTTCATTGTGTTTTTGATCTGAAGCGTGGCTGTATAATTTCTGTCCGGTCGGCTTTGTAAGAATGTAAAACGTTCTGCCTCGTTCTTTGTAACGGCTGCGTGCTGTTCCACCACGTGCTCGCCCCAGGATCTTTTCCTAATCGGCCCTCGAATGATGGCGTTTTCGAGCATGAACGACGATGCGGCGACTGGGCCGGCGGGCCTGGGAACGTAAGCCTTTAACACAACGACACCCCGGGGGAACGCGCGGGAAGCCTTCCTGAAGGAAGCGACGTTTGAGCCACGTGTTTTAGGATTGGGTTCGAATTAGCCTAGCGGGAAAGAGCATTTCAGGGGAGAGGAAATGGTATGAAGATATTAGGGCCGCTTTCGGGATCGAGCTTAGGGACAGCCCCCCACGGTTGGGTTCGCTGCTGCTTGAGGCGGAGGGGGAGGGGAGGGCAAGGAGGCTGGAGGCGTCGGCCAGGTAGGCGGATGCCAGGCTATGGGGCTTGAGCTTTTTCTGCCGGGCGGAGTGTGGGGTGGGGTTGAAGATTTCCCGCAGGGAGCGAGGTCATCGTGTCTCAGGGGGACCACTCTGGTGATGACGGGAACGGGTCTGGAGACACCCACCACGGTGTCACGTGAAGGCGGTCGGAGTTACCCGTGAGGGATGGATCACGCGGGGCCGGGGCCACGAGTGGCCGAGATGAGGAGAGAGAGAGGGCGAGGGTCAGCACAGAACGGGGTCCTCCCCGCAGACCCGGCCGAGGGTGGGCGGGGGTGAGAGAGAGGGCCGTGGGGTGCTGCTCCCAGACTGGTCTCGGGGTGAGAGTATTTGTGGGGTCATCCACCTGGTATCACAGGATGTGGGTCCATTAGGTGAGCCCACCGCTTGGCACAGCTGGGCTCGGTGCTGAGGCGCCGATTCTCCACGCGGGTGGGGGCCACAGACCCCTCTTCAGAGGTTCTGTTTTAACAAACATGATGGGACCCACAGGGCTCTCTCGCTTGGTGTCCCCTCCTCGGCCATCACCCCACTGCCGACCTCCATGCTGCTTCTTCCTTCGCCTCCAGGTGGAAGGTGAGGCCGCCAGCTGCCCTGAGTTCTCTGAAACACGGAGGGAAATGACCGCCATCTCTCTGGGTCCCCAAATCCCACCATCAAAGAGAGGTTCTGACTGGCCCAGCATGGGTCAGGTGACCACTCCTGAACCAATCAGTGACACGTTATGCAAAGTAGCCACTCTGGCTGCAGAGTGGACGAGGGTGGGCCGAGGGACTAACGTGCCGGGGACAGCCACGCCGGAGGGCCCGGAAGCCCAGTGGGACCAGCATGGAGGGCTGTCCCCAGCCACGGCAGAAGGGTGGCGGGGCGCGTGGGGACCTCAGCAGGAAGGAGGTGGTGTGGGGTCGATTTGGTCATCCAAGGAGAAAACCGCGTCTTAAAGCCTCGGAAAGCGAGCCCTCGCGTGTCGGCCAGCCAAGCGGCACAGTGCCACCGCACGGGGGACAGCAGACACGAATTTCTCACGGGCCGGAGGCACGAGGGCCCAGACGAGCTTCCACCCAGCAGGGCTGCTTCTCCCGAGGCGAGCCCCGCGTCCACGTCTTCTCCCCATGTCCTCCTGTGACCACCCCAACGAGCCCCTTTAATCACCTCTTGGGTGACTTTGTCTCCAAATACAGTCGCTTCCGAGGCCCTGGAAGCCAGCACCTCGGCATGTGGATTCTGGGGGGGCACAATTCCGTCCGCAACATGACTGCGTCGCATCCTGCTGTTGCGGGCGTTCATGAGATTGCCCTGTGGCCGCCCTGGGCCTGGACCCCCAGGGGCAACGCTCAGCATGAGGGAGCCTGTGCCGTGGCGGGGAGTGGGGAGCACTCAGATTTGAAGCCAGGCCCAGAGGGGCGTCTCCAGCACGGCCAGGGTGGCAGCTGGCTGTGCCAGGTGAGGGACGGAGGGGTCCTGCACAGGAGCGGGCCGGCGGGGCCTCCCGTCCCCCACTGAGCTGCCTGTGGCTTGCTCCTGGACTGGCCCCGCTCTGTCCCGCCGAGCCCGCAAGGTCTGAGCCCGGCTGCTGGCAGGGCTCGGGCTTGGGCTGTGGGGACAATGTCTTGGCTTTGCCGCCGCAGGCGCAGTGGGGCGGAGGGGTGCCGGCTGGTGGCTGTGACAGAGGGGGCCGGCACCGTCTGCAGGCACAGGAGCAGGGCGGTGCCATCGTGAATGTGACCCCAACTGTTCCTGGTGAGGCACCCCCACTCCCGGGAGCAGAGGCGGGGGACCTGGGCGCCCCAGGCAGGGAGCAAGGCGGGGAGACTGGACACTCGCGGGGTGTGGCTTCCTCACCGTCTCGGCCTGGGGGAGACCCGTTCACGTTGCAGAGTCAGCGTCACCTGCAGGAAAGGCAAGTGCCACCTCGCCCTGGGCACTCAGCGGAAGGCAGAGTGGCTCCGAACACTGTGTACAGCCCCCCTCCTCCCCCCGTGCCCCAAACCGCCCCTACCCCGACTCGACCGCCAGCGTGTGTGGTGTCGGGTCGTGGGTCACCATGACGGAGCGGAAGAGGAAAGGGCCGGACTTCGGAGCTGAGGGTCCGGCTGGGGCGAAGGCTCGTGGACTCGTGGGACCCTACCAGCAGCACGACCCCCCGGGCTGGGAGAGCCGTGGGTGACCTGTGTCCAGAGGGGCTGGTTGGGATCCAGGAGGAGCCTAGATTGTCACATTTTTAGGTAAGAACTTTATTGTTACTAGGTATGATATTGCAAATCGACAGTTCTCTAAGGCGTTGAGAGCTTGCTAGGTTAGGCTCATTTGTAATTAGCCCATTGCATCAAAGGGATTGCTTTTAAAGATTTGAAATCAATTGGTTTTTTTTTTTGTGGCTGGATTAAGGTATGCAGCATCCGCTGTGCCCTAACAATCATGCCAGAGTCTATGCTTAAGGGTCAGTTTTGTCAAACATATGCTAAGTGAGTTTTAGGTCTGCTTCCGAATTCTGCCATACTGAACTAGGGGAGTCTAAAAATTATAATTTATAGCTCGACAGCAATTTAACTTATTAAAGGTACCACTCATCTCATCTCAAGGATAACCCTTGAGCCCGGCACAGGAGTGGCCCTTATCTGCCATCTGCGGGATGGACCTGGGCCCCGAGGAGTTAAGTGTCGCTGGCGGAAGGCAGAAGCAGGCCAGAGACAAAGTGAGCAGGCACGTAAAACCGGCCCCCACTGCCGGAGAGGTAATGTTTCAAGCAATGGTTTATGATGATTTAGGAGGCAGAGAATTGCTTAGCATATGGTCAATAGAAGTTATTTGCTGTTTTCATAAGCCATTTTTCATATCATTAATTTCTTGTATATGTTTCATTAATTTTCAGGGCGACCCATATTCCCCTCTCCTTTGAAATGCATCGCCGCAGGCTCAGATGTCTCCCCCATGTAGCCAGGGAAGGCCATGCCGCCCATTGCTCTTGGGGTGACTCGTCTGGGAATTGCAGACACATAAAACCTCTGCTGACTGGAGTAACGCCAGAACCACCCACCCCAACGGCCCTTCCGTATCGACCTGGCACACACCCGCTGGGTCCCCTCCCGTGGGCCAGGGCCCGTGCGAGGCGCTGGGGGGTGGAGGCGAATGGGGTGCTGTCCCCAGCCCCCCGTCGAGCTCAGGGCCGCCACGGAGACAGACGTCGACGGCGTTCGCCCTGTGCGCCGTGGCGGAGGTTGGCCCGCCCTGGGAAGCCGACGGGGAGGGCGGAGGAACCCGACCGGAGGCATCTTTGCTTCCTCCGTGGGGGGTCAGGACGTAAGATCTCAGCGGAGCAGAGCTCCTTTTACTCTGAAGAGCGGGAATCAGGGCGACACCGAGTCACCAGGGGTCGAACGTGACAAGAGCTGAGGTGGAGCGCGGGCAGCAGCGGACGGCGAAGGGGCGTGTGGACCAGCGGGCGGAGGCCACGGCCGGGCGCCGCGTCCGACGTCGTGCGGGTCGGGCGTCCTCCCCTCCGTCCCAGCCGCTCCTCCCCCTGGCCATCTTCTCTTCCGTTTCTGTCACTCCCGTGACTGCGCGGCGGGGCGGGGCTGACCCCGTCTGACCCCATCGCTCCCCTTGTTTGGGGGCATCGTGGCTCCCTGGAGTGTAGAGATGACGCTCCAGCCACTCCAGGCACAAGCGGGTTCTCTCCTCCTGCCTCCTGTCACCTCCCCTCCAAGTGCCCCTTGCTTCAGCCACCTCGGCCACGAGGGCTTTCCTGAGAATGCCATTTGCTTCAAACACCTGTGCACTCACCAGCCGCTCAGCTAACAGGTATGCAGCATCCGCTGTGCAGCGGGCGGCACCAAGGCAGGGGACACCGAGGGCGACAGGAAGGTGAGTCCTGTCTCCATGGGGCTGGCTTCTGGTGGGGGGTGTAGCTGAGACACAAGAAGAGCCCGTAAACTGGGGCGTGTTTTGTGGGACAGCGAATTCTGTGGAGAAGACAAAGCATCTGGGTGGGAAAGTTCTGGGTGAAGATGGCAGTTTTAAAGAAGGGGGTCATGGAAGATCACCATGGGTCACTGAGCACCTGACTTAAAGAGGGACTGAGAGGAGGGGCCGGGGTGTCTGGGGGGGGCTGCTCCAGGTGTGGGCAGGTGTCCGGGGAACTGGCCCAGGCTTGGGTATGTACAAACTGCAAGAACCCCAAGTCATTAGCAGTGCCCAGCTGCACTGAGGAGCACGAGAGAGAAGGCTGGCTTTTCTGACTCCAGGCAGGTGAGGAGACCAGCCAAGGCAGGCGCTTCCGGGTCAGGGGGTAGGAGGGGGTTTGCCGTGGCCTGTGGGCCAGTGTGGGGACCAGCTGTCTCCATGTGACAAGCAGGAGTGGGGGAGCTCTGAGCAGAGGAGAGGCACCACCCACCTGCGTTTTAAGGGGTCGCCTTGGCATCACTGCTGAGAATGGGCTGGAGGGGGGTGGGGGAGTCCAGCTGGAAGCTTCGCAGAAGCCAGGGGAGGGGCCGTGGGCTCTCCTTCTGCCCCAGCGTTGAAGGCAGAAGCCTCAGAACCTGTCTGGGCCGCCTGTGGAGGACTTGCTTCTGAACAGGGCTGATGGAGCGGCCACCTCCTGGGACAGGAAGGGCCTGGGGGCATGGGGCCAGCCCACGGAGCGGCAGAGCCAGTTTGGGGCTGTACTTGTTGACGCCCACTGGACATGCGCGTGGATGGGAGGTAGGGAGTTGGATGCATGAGCCTCAAGTCCAGGGGAGGGACAATGGGGCGTTGTCAACATGTGGTGGCACTTACCGCCGTGGCTGGGGAGACAGTGGAGGGAGCGAGTGTGGACAAAGAGCCGGGCCAGGTGTGCCCCGACCCCGCATCTGCACGGGAGCAGGGGACCAAGGGAGACTGGCAAGCAGCGCGGGTGAGAAACGAGAGAGCGGGGTCCCCGGAACCCAGCGAGGACATCGCAAGGTCCGTGGGTGGCCCCGCCACGCAAAGTGCGGCCAAGAACTGGCCACCGATCTGCCACGTGGGGGTCGCGGGGCGCTGTCCCTGGAGCTGACGAAGCAACAGCCAGACTCGGGCGGGGTCAGGAGAGAGGGGCGCGGAGGGCTGGGGAAGCCGGTGCGGACAACCCGCGGGCCCCCCTCCTGCCGGCCAGTGCGCAGCCGCAGCCAGGCCTCCTTGGCGGGGACGCAGGCCCGGCTCTCCTCCCGGGTCTACGCCGCCGCACCCCTACAGCGCACGCATCGCGCCTTGTCACCGTCGCCACGGGAGATGGCCTCCGCGGCTCTCCGAGGCTCGCGAGACACTGAGCACTGGCCTCGTGGTCCTCTTCGCCCGCGAGCGTGGGTTCCAGCGACACCACGACTGCGCCCCGCGTGCCGTGAATTCGGAAGGCTGCAGGCGGGCGCGCCCCGAGGCTGAGAGGAAACAGACCGTTTTCAATTGTTTACTTGACAAATATGACTAAGCATTCGATCAGTTATCTTTCAAATTACCCTGTCAAAATAATCATGACACGGGACAATGCTAACAGTTCCTAGAAGGAAGGATGGATGTTTGCAGCAAACGGCTGCAGCTGCCCTCTGGGGTGTCGCTGATTGATGGGTCACTGGCTCCGAGAGGAGGGAGCTTGCTTCTGCCCTGGGCGGGAGCGCATGCGCGCATTCACACGTGCGCCCACGCGTCTGCACCTCTGCACCCCGCGCGCTCACGTCTGCGGCTGCGACGCCCGAGCCGGGGAACGCGGGGGCCAACCGCCCAGCACGGGCGTCTGGCGTCGCGGGTGGGACGCTCTGCGGGAAGTGGGTCGGGACAGAGAGGATGCGCATCCTCACCGATTACTTGCTTGCCATCCCAGGGCCTGGACCTGCAGCCGACCAATAAGTTCAAATCTTCCGGCATTTTAAAACCGTGGTTCTCCCCCAACCCTGCGCTGGGTGCGGGGGTGAGAAAAATGGAAACGATCGCAACGGGCACGAAATGTCAAGTCTGAGACCGCCGTTCTCACCCTCCTTCTGCATCAGACTGTGTCGCCCCAGGTCGCTGACCCTGGCTCCCTAATCTGTGAAATGCGGAGACTAATACCAGCCGCACAGCCTGCTGGCCAGGGAGAAAGCGAGGACCCGGCATGGCTCCTCCTTGCTTTACGGCCGTGAGGACCGGCGTGTCACTCTGGTCCTCGGTCCTCTCTCTCCTGCTCCGCTTTCTGCCCAGTTCCAAGTTTCGCTTTTAGTTGACAGAACTGCTCTTTAGATTTAATGTCCGAGAAGGACATGACGCTGTGGGGTGGCCCAGTGTACGAGCTGCGAAGGTGATGTTTCCATTCATGTGTCCTCTGCCCCTGTCCGCCCGACGTCCCCTCAGAATGCAGCCGGCAAGGAGAGAGGCCGGGGCTCTGTGGATTGGGGTTTTCCAGAGCTTCCGGCGGACTCCGGGCAGTGTGGGCCTCTGGGACTTCTGTTGTCTGGACAGTGGTCACTGTGAGAGGCAGGACAGCTTTCCTGCTGGCTGTCGAGGAGCCAGCCTGTCACTAGTTTCCCCGTGGGGTCATCTCCCTGTGCAGACGGGGTGACCCGAGTGGCCTAGCTGAGTGCCTGTCGACGCTGGGTCAGTGCAGGGTGAGCCGGCCTGGGTTCCCACGCATGGGATCTGCGGCGCGTGGGCGCTTGACAGGTGAACTTCATGCTTGGCCCATCGACATCTTACTGAAGGCCCCGGAGCCATGCGTGGGGTCGGCTCAGCGCGCCCAGGCAGGAACAGCCCGCCCCGCCCCACACTCACCCTCGGGAGGCCTCGGGGCCGCTGGGAGGGAGGACAGGTGTAAGTCACGGCTACTGGAGGTGCGCCTGGAGCCCAGACGGCTTTCTGAGTGTGGGTCCTAAGCTGCCCTAACGAGCTACTAAGTGTCACGTCGCCGAGGCAAACACGCTCATTTACACCAACGGGCCTGTCCACGAAGGGGACCGTGTCGCGCGACCAGCTCCCGCCCTTGGTTTTTGCACTTAACCACACGGCCTCGCGATGTCTCCAGGCCCTTCGTCCAGCCCGCGGTGGCCCGGGGCTGGCTCGTACTGGCTGGGGAGAGACGGCGGTAAATTTTCGGGAATTTCGCGAGCTCGCTGAGGTCATGTTGGAAGCTCGAAGTCTATCACGGTGGAAGCATGTGCACTGCGACAATCGTCCAGCACTGTGGAGGTCGTTGTGGCACGTCGCCGGGTGATGTCCCTTCTATTGCCAGCTGGCGTACGTTCCTGGTTTTGCCGGGTATCGGTTGCTAGGAAACTTGCTCTACGGCGCCGTACTGGAGCTGCATTGTGGTGTTGCTAGGGAACTTGCTTTACGGCAGCGGCAGCCTCCCTGGAGCTGCATTGCGGGCGTTGCTAGGGAACTTGCTTTACGGCAGCAGCGGTTGCGATATTGCTGCATCGCGAATCTCGGGTAGCGTGTGCCGTAAAAGTCTCGCTTCATGGAGCACGCGTGGCACTTCTGTCGCACTGCGGATGTCAGGCGACATCCGTTGCTGGGGGCCTTGCAGTATGGTATCGGCGGTGGCCGCTGCACTTTTGCCGCCCTGTGGTCTAATGCTGAGTCGTTCTCGAGGAAACTGCTATGCAGCGGTGGCTGTGGCACAGGCCTGTCCCCTCCTAATAGGACTTAGAGTGGAGGCCTTGGCCCGCGGGGTCATTCCTCGCTCAGTGGGCGTTTCGGTCGCTTCCAAGGCTGTGGCTGCCACGCGAACGTCCGGCCTGTGGGCGTGTGCGTGCGGGGGCCGCGCCCCAGCCCCTTCGCAGCCTGACTTGAACATTGCGGTTGATGGGAGCTAGCGGACAGCGTGCTCAGCTCGGTGATGTGTTAACACTTAGTCACCGGTGGAGAATAAAGTTCAAAAGCAGCAGCGGGAGATGAGACTGGAGATTTACGGAGGAGCCAAAGCATCAGAAAGACCGCGGCCTTTATTGGGGGTGGGAACTATTTATGGTTTGATAACAACAACAACAGTTATTATTCTTATTATCAAACCTACGTCTATTGGTTGCTTTCCAGGCCAGTGACTGCTCTAAGGAGTGTTACACGTACAAACTCTCTTGACCCTCAGAACGCCCATGCGAGAAACGCCGTGATTAGTCTCCATTTACAGATGGGAAAACTGAGGTTTAAGAACTTGCCCGAGTCACAGACGTCTGGCACTTAATTTTAGCCATTTGCGTGAGGTGGTTTATAAAGATCACTCTGAGTGCAGTGTGCAGAGCGATTAGAGGGGTCGTGGCCAAAGGCGTCAGTGACGCTGAGTCACGGCACTGATTTTAGGGACGCAAGGAGGGACTCAGGCAGGAGCCGCTGAGCAGTTGAGCGAGCTGGGTGAGATGATGGACTGCACCCAAGGTGGGCAGGGGAGCTGGGGTGGCACAGAAGGATCAGATTCCAGCCATGGGTGTGGGGCAGGAGGGCCCAGCCTGCTCAGGATGGGGGGTGGGGGGGGGGGAAAGAAGGGCAGGCTTGGGGGAAGGTAATGAACTTGGTTTCGGATGTGTAGAGTTTGAACCGCTGTTGAAACACTGGGATAAATCTGTCCACTGATTCACTGGACGAGCCTTAAGCTCTGGCAGAATTCGAGAATGAAGATAAAGATCTGGGCGCGATCTTCGAGACAGAGGTCGTTCAAGTCGTGCCCCAGCGTTTGGTTTCCCAGGAATGACACACAGAGTGAGCCAAACCACGGGCTAAAGGGAACACCACAGGGAACATACGCCCTTAAAAGGGGGAAGAGCAGCCCAGAGAAGCATGGTCTTCTTACTAATAGTGACAGTTTGGGCTAACATGTGACTTTCCAAATAGAGACTTATCAAATTGCTTTGCAGCTAGGTGTTACCATAAGATCAAGTTTGGGAAAATGGGATGTGAGGAGAAATTTTGTGTGCAGTTTTCAAATAGTACAACCCATTTCCCATGTTCTCAGTCCGGAGGTTGGGATACAAGTGTTTCTGCTGGAGCTGTGGCAGCCTTCTTAGACCTTGAGTCAGAAGCCGCAAGCGGAAGAGGCCTTCTGACCAAGACAGAGGAGGGAGGCTGGACCTGACGGCTGCAGTTTCCTCCCATCGGCCCTGAGCCACCTGCCCACCTGTCCACCTGCCCACCTGCCCACCTGCCCAAGCTCTTATGTAGGAAATTCATAAAAATGTTTATCTTATTATGAGACATTTATATTTGGGTGTAATATCCCATCTATATCCTAACAAATACAAGAATCTAGTGACAGTTGTGTGTTTCTAATGACAGTTATAAGTGACAAGAATGCATTCAAATGTGCTTAATGTTGTTTTTTTAAATAAAGGACACATTCTCTCCCATAACTGAAAAGCATCAGGGCAGAATTCCTGCCGGGCGTGGCTGAATCAGGTCCTCAATTAATGTCATCGGCACCCAATAATCCACGTAGGTGCGCCCTCCACCGAGAAGTGAAGCCGAGGCTCGCCCCGACTGCCCGGAGGGTGAGCTCGACTCAGAGACCCACTGCCACAGGCCGGAGTGCGGGCGGGGAGAGAGGGCGGCGTGCCGGCGACCCCCTCCCTTGGGGCGCCCGGCGCGTCCTGGCTGACCAGGGCCCGGCTAACACTTTCTTGTGTTATTTTGTTTCCTTGCATCTCTAAGGCCCCCGGCGTGGTCAGCACCTCGAGTCGGGGGAGGGAGGGGGCTTTCAGTGACTGTCCTCTGCATGGCTTAGTGGGACAGTGGCTGCGTGGTTCACGCTGGCCCATCCTCTTAGGCCACCCTGCAACTGGGGGCCAGCGGCCCAGGGAGGCTGAGTGCTGGTGTGTCCTCATTCCGGCTCAGTGTGCCCCTCACGTTGTCCCCGTGAATGCCCCGTGCTGGTCCCCGGGCACTTCTTGCTGTTGGGGCTGACGCACTGCACCTGGCACCTGGCCACGTCACCTGTTGGTGGGAAAGCAGGCGCCCGGTGGCCGTTGTGCCCCTGGCTGGGCCTGTGCCCGCCTAGGACCATCCTGGGCCGCTCCGCGGCTGCCCTGCGCTGGCCCTCTCTGGGGGACCCCGTCATCAGACCGCTGCTCACTGCGTCTCTGAGCCGCGTTCCTCCCGAGCTGTCCCCCACGTGCTTGGTTTTGCCCATGGAATTTACCTCTGAGCATTTTCTGACTAAAGCGTGTGTCCCTTTTTCTGCCTCGCACTTCAGGTGGGCGGGACTGTCCCCTCTGTGGCCCGTGTGTCCCCAGGGCTGAGTCCTGGTGCCGTGGGCACTCGGGGTGTTTGTGCCGTGACGGAACCTGTCCCCACACCCTGACAGGGACCTGTTTTGTCACCGCTGACCCGAGCTCCTGGGATGCTCGCAGCCATCTGGGCTTCTGGAAGCCTCTGCATAGGGGCCAGGCGGAGAGAGGGAGAGGGGCCTGGGCAGCGGGAGGTTCACACGCCTGGGGTAGGCATCCCTGTACCCAGCACCTGGGCCCGGCTGGGGACACGGCCTGGGCTCCTCGTGCTGGCGCAGGGCCAGCCTCCTGGCCAGAGTCCCGATCTGAATGTGCGAACTGCTCGGGGATGCCCGGGTCAGAATTCAGCCCATGACTCTTCATGGTCATTTCCTGCAGATTGACCAAGGTGTGCGGAGGTGGCGTCAGGGGCCACCAGCAGCAGATGACGCTCACACGCAGCCAGCGGCGACTCTCCGGGTGGAGTGACGTACTTCTCTCCCCGGGTGGGTGTGTGTGACAGAGAGGCCCGGCCCGCGGAGAGGGGCCAGTTCTCTGCAATAATCCCCTGTCCTGCGGGAGCCGGCTGAGGAGCAGGGTCACAGAATGTCCCTGGCAGGCAACAGGGTCACAAAGCGACGAATCACACTTCCGAGCGACTGGATTTTTGCAGAAGGAGCCAGGCGTTAGGGGACTGGCCTGGTGTCCACGAGAGAAGTGGCTTTGCAGGTCCCGCGGACGGGTGGGCGCTCCTTCCAACTCTGCCGGCTCCCACCGGCCCGGCGGCATCCTGGGCCTCCCGGTGCAGCCCAGCCCTGCTTTCCCAGCTCAGGGACAGGCACACATCCTGGGGACAGTTGTCTATTTGTCACGCCCGCCCTGCCCTGGGCGTGTGACTTAGGGGGCCACCGAGCTCCTGTTCTCCCATCTGTGCAACGAGCAGAGTGGGCGAGCCCGTCCCTCCCTGTCACGCACCGTGATTCTCCAGTTCGCTCAGATGCGACAGGTGGCCTTGCTCTCCTGAGCGGAAGGACCACTGGGAATAAAGGACCTGGGTGATTGAAGCTACCGGCCCTCACAGCCTGCAGGTGGCGGGTCCACCTGCAGAGGCTGCGCCCTCCGGAGTGGGCAGGCCTGGGCTGGGCATGTGGTGGGGAGCGTGCCACGTAGGGCAGGGAGGCCACTGCCCCGGCGGGGCCACGGGCGATGCAGGGAGCCCATGGGGTGAGGTAGCAGCCTGTCACTGTGTGCAGGTAGCAGCCTGTCACCATGTGCAGGTAGCAGCCTGTCACCGTGTGCAGGTGGCGGCCTCCGTCACCGTGTGCAGGTAGCAGCCTGTCACCGTGTGCAGGTGGCGGCCTCTGTCACAGTGTGCACGCACGAAGCCAGAGACGGCCTGCAGGGCAAAGCCGACGGAGCTTCCTCCGGGCAGCCCCTGGGAGGGCTCCAGAGCAGCCTGGGCCTCTGGCGCGGCCGCCCCCCGGCTCGGAGCCTTGCTCTCAGCCCCCTACACCCCTTGCTGATCTACCACACTCGGTCCGCTGCAGATTCCGCTGCCGGGATGAGGGCTTATGGGGGCGGAGTTTCAGCTGATGGGTGCACGGACGTGTCCTGGGTCCAGAACCAGCTCTGGCCCACAGGAGGCCCTCGGGGGTCATTGTCCAGGGAGGGAGCGGCAGGGAGGGGAGTGAAGGGAGAGAGGGGAGGGAGGCGGGGTGGCAGGAGTCAGAGGAGTCTGCGCGTCTGGACCTGTCTGACCCCCGATCCTCAACACCGCCTCCTTCCGGGCCAGCCGTGTCCGCCTCTGCTGCCACACACTGCCGCCTCTCTCCGGTGACCTCGGCCCTCTCTCCCGTGACCTTGGACCTCTCC
>NW_024342469.1:1759759-1766009 GCF_902729225.1 Pteropus medius | reverse complement strand
TCAGGCCTTTTTAAACCTCTCTGAGTGGCACTAACATGAATAAGTGGCCCACGAGAGCAGCGTTCTGTCCGTCTCGCCGTTCAGCCAAGACTCCTTGTTGGCAGGCCCTGAAATACTCGCCCAGAGCTGCCGGCGGTGCCCAAGCTCAGCACTGGGTCCCCCGCTCCTGGTTCGTGGACACGCAGAAGGCTTCGGTTCTGCGTGCAGTGAGGACAGAGGAAACCACCATCAGTGAGCCCCGTTTGTGGGGAAGCCTCGATACATCAGGCCGCCACACAGATGGAGGGTGCCCTGGCCCCCACGAACACAAGCATATGGACTCGTTCATTGCCAGCCTGCGATTCCGAGAGAACATGTCATAGTTTAGAGGAAACATATTGCTTTACTATGACTCGCCTCCGGAAAAGCATTTGGGGGAGACTCACAGTGCCGGCCCCTCTCCAGCGTGCATCTCGCCCCTGAAGTGCCACGAGAGACGACATCTCCCGCTGGGCCGTGGGGAGCACGAGTTGCAAGACGCGCGTCACGATCACGTCACATTCGTCGCCTGTGGCCGGGCCCAGCGCTTTCCCGGTGGCAGGACCCACTGCGTGCTGTCCATCACACTGATGGGGGCGGCGGCGGCAGGATGAGACCCAGGGCCGCCAACGTGCTGAGATCGAGGGTGGGGGGAGGGGGCGGGCCTGGTGCTGATGCCGTGCCAGGGAAGGGGGTCGGGGCGGGGGCACTGGCTCCTGGCTTGGGCGGTGGCTTTCAAACTGTGATGTGAAGAGTCAGCAGGGCCCACGGAGAGCAGGCGGAGGCGAGGTGGGAAGTGGGCGGACACGGGGCACGGCCCTGTCACAGTGTCCCTCACGCACTGTCCCAGGACGCTCTGTCCCGTTCACCATCGCCTTTCCGGCATGTCCCTTAATGTCTTACCACACAAGCTGCTTAGTTTAAAAAAATCTGTATCGCTTGAGACTACTTTTTATCACAGATTAAGTTCACAACAAAATCGAGAGGAAGAGACAGATTTCTATACGCTCTCCTCCCCCCCTCAGCTGTCCCCACCACCAGCATCCCCCCCCGGTGAGGGCCACTCATCATAAATGATGACCCTGGCACGTATCCACCGTGACAGTGTCACACAGAGGAGTTTCACTGCCCTCGGAGTCCTCCGAGCCCCTGACCCTGCGGCAGCCACGGATCCTCGGACTGTGTCCGGCGTTCCATCTTTTCCGGGACGTCACGGAGGTGGCATCACACAGCGCGGCCTTCTCGGGCTGGCTCTCTCCCTTAGTCACGTGCATCTAGGGTTCCCCCGTGCATTTCATGGCTGGACAGCTCATTTCTTTTTGTGTGCTGAATAGTATCTCACTGTCCGGACGGACCAGGTGATCCTCTCACTACTGAGGGACACCTTGGTGGCTTCCAGGTTTTGATAGCTGTGGATGAAGCTGTTGTGAACATTCGCGTGCAGGTTTCTGTGTGGACACGTGTCCAGCTCCTGTAGGCAAACGCCAAGGAGCAGGAGTGCCAGACCACATGGGGAGAATATGTCCAGTCCTGTGAAAAGCCACCAGCCGTCCTCCAAAGTGGCCGCACAATTCGTGTTCCCACCAGCGGTGCGTGAGAGTCCCGTGGCTCCGTGTCCTTGCCAGTATTTGGTGTCCCCGGGGCTCTGCATTTTGCCCATGCTAACAGGCGGGTAGTAGTATCTCATTATTGTTTTAAGTGACATTTCCCTGATGACATACGATGTGGAGCAGCTTTTCATAGGATTATTTACGAGTCGTATATCTTCTTTGGTGAGGAGTCTGTTAAGGTTTTTGGTCCATTTTAAAATTGAGGTGTTTGTTTTCTTATGGTTGTTTTTTAAGCATTTGTCGTATATTTTGGATAACAATCTTTTATCACACGTGTCTTTTGCAGATATTTCTTCCGAGTCTGTGTCTTATCCTCTAACGCTCTCGATGTGACTCTGTCGTTCACAGAGGAGTTTTAAATTTCACTGAAGCTCAACGTATCTATTTCCTTCACGAATCGTGTCTTTGGGGTGGTATCTACAAAGGCATCACCATACCCAACATTGCCTAGATTTTTCTCCTACGTTGTCTTTTAGAAGTTTTAAAATTTTGCACTTTACATTTAGTTCTGAGCTTCCTTTCGAGTTAATTTTTGTGAAGGATGTAAGGCGTGTATCCACATTATTATTATTATTATTATTATTATTATTATTGTTGTTGTTGTTGTTGTTTTGCACAGGGGTGTCCAGGGACCGCTTTTGCTCCCTTGTATCATCTTTGATCTTTTGTCAGAGATCAGTTGACTGCATCTGTGTGGCTTTCCTTCCAGGCTCTCAGTTCTGTTTCGCTGACCTGTGTGTCTCTTTGATCAATACCACACCGCATCGATCACTGTAGCTTTATGGCCGGTCTCGTGTCTGGGTATGGTCGGCCCTCCAGCTTTGTTCTTCTCCAGTCTTATGTTGGTTCTTCTGTATCTTTTTTTTTTTCTTCCCCTCTCCATATAAACTTTAGAATGAGTTTGTTGATAGTCATAAAACGACTTTCCGGGATTCTTATCAAGATTGCATTGAATCTATAGGTCAAGTTGAGAATTACTAAAATCTTGACGATAATGGGTCTTCCCAGCCATTGTATTTTTCTTCATACAGATCTCGTACACATTTCGTTAGAATTATATCTAAGTACTTTTTGAGAGGCGCTAATACATACGTATTATGTTTTCGATGGCAAATCCCGCTGTTCGCCGTTGGCATAGAGGGAAGCTATGGACTTTCGTACAGCAACCTCGCATCCTACGACCTTGCTGTCATCACGGGTTCGTTCTTTTGTCGATTCTTTGATTTTCTACAAAAACAGTAATGTCATCTGTGGACACAGGTGGCTTTATGTGTTCTGTCCCAGTCTGTGTAGCTTTTATTTTTTTCTTGCCTGATTGCACTGGCGAGGACTTCCAATACGGTGTCGAAAGGCATGGAGAGAGGGGACGTTCCTGCTTTGCACCTGGGCTTGGTGGGAAAGCTTCGATTTCTCACCGTTAGGTGTGGCGTGAGCTGTAGGGCTTTTGGAGATAGTCTTTATCCAGGAGAGAAGGTTCCCTCTTTATTCTCGGTTTGCTGAGAGCTTTTATCATGAGCGGGCATTGGATTTCGTCAAACGCTGTTCCTGCATCTTTTGATTTGATCACGTGATTTTTCTTTCTGAGTCTGTGCATGTAATGGATGAATTGGTTTTCAAATACTGAAGCAGCCTTCTATGCCTGAGCGAATCTCACGTGGTCATTGTGTAATCCCATTTGCACTTTCTTAGGTTTGATTTGCCAATATTTCATTGCGGCCGTTTGCATCTACGTCCTTGAGAGAGACCATCTGTGGTTTTCTCCTCTTGTGATGCCTTCGTCTGGTCGCCGTGAGGGTCATGTCGGCCTCTTAATGGTTTTCTGTCTTGTTTTGTTTTTCCAAACTGTTTACAACACTCCTTGATGTGTTCCTCTTGGAGATGGGGCAGAGGACAGTTTGCCATTTGCGAATGCCGCTGGGTTTGTGCTTTGTCACCAGGGGATGGGTGCTACTGAGAACAGCTGAGGCCATCGGCCCCTCCCTTTGGGACTGTGGCTAAGGGGGTGTGCAGGGGGATACGTCAGGAAACTCACTCTGGGAACTCTGATGGGCACCTGGTTAGGAACAGCCGCTCCAGCGGGACCCCACCTGCGCCCCCTGATTAACTCAGGTGTGATCCGAAGGGGCCCCTCGCGAATGACGGAAGACGCCCCGTGCCTCAGGGAATCCGAGGGGCTCGGGGACTCCGCGCCAGGAACCCAGACAGAGACCACGCGGCGTTTACTGCTCCACGCCATCGACGACGCTGAGGGTTCGGCGGGGGAGGAGGAGGAATCAGACGGGCAGCGGAGGGAAACCCGTAGAAATGAGAGGAGCCCCAGAGGAAGCAGCCCATGGAAAAGGGGGGGAAGGGGGCGCACAACGGTGGAGGCCGCCACCGCCACATGGGCCGGTCGTCTCGAGAGCCCGGGCCCCTCGGTTCCCAGCTCCCCGTCCCGCCTAGCGCCCTGGACGTGACGATGAGCACGTGTTCGGCACGGACGGCTCTTTCCTGCGGACTTTTCCACCCTCGCGCTTTCGCGGGCCCTGGCGCCCCCGTCCCCCACCCCGTCCCCGGTGGCTGGGCCACCTCCTGGTGCGCTTCCAGGCTGCCGGCACCCCGGGACGCCGAGGCCCCCCCGCTTGGGCAGATGGGGCTGGGGGCGTGATTCGACCTACCGAGCGGCAGCCACCGCCCCGAAACCCGGTCTCTTCTCTCCAACATCAACACAAGCTGTTTCTCCAGAAGAGCTGCTGTGAGCAGACGCCAGGGACGCCCGACCGAAGCACGCGCTTGGAAGGCGGCGCGTCCTGCATCTCCAGGGATTCCTGGAGAGCCGGCTCCCGGAGGCCTGCTGGCCCGGGTCCCGGTGTGCACGGCCGGCGGCTCCGTCCCCAGGGCCCCCCCCCACGGCTGCCGCAGCCCCCCCGGAACTGCGGAGCCAGACATCGGAGGCCGCGTGCTGCTTCTCTCGGCCCCCGCTCTGCGGCACTCGACCTTGTGCCCGACACTCCCTACAATGCCCTTGACTGAGAGGAGGTGGAAGCCCCGGAGGCCACTGCCGGAGGCTCCATCGCACCGCGGGAGGTGGTGGAGGGGGGCAGGACCCTGCTTACGACTCCTACACTGTCGCCGGTTAGCTCCGCCTGCGTCCGGCCGGCGTCCCCACCGAAGACGCTCCGGACCGCCCGGGGCACGCGAGTCTCTTTCCTCCCCCCCGCGCCCTCCCTTTTCCCTGGTGAGTCTGAGCCGATTAACACCCGCCCCTCGTCTTAGTTCCATAAGATGATTGACGGTATTCGCGACGGTTTCGGCGAACTCCCGAAGGTGGGGCGGGGCGCGCACCCGGGGCGCCTCCAGGGGAACGCGTCCTTGCTGTCGCCCGGAAGGGGTCGGCCGGACATCCTGCGACAGTCACTTAGAAATACGCACGTGTGTCCGTTTAGTGTCCTCGAGAAGCAAGCGCAAAGCCAAACTTCGCCTCGACATGTTGGTTCTGAGTCTTGGACCCCGGGCTTGGAGGCTGGGTCTCGTCGGCTGCCGCGGAGGGGGCTTTAGGAAAGTGGACCTGCTTTTCGTTTGGTCATTAGCCACAAACCACTCGTTTGTGTGTGGATTGGGGGAGCGGTGTGGTCGTCTCTGTCCTGGAGACAAGTAAGTAGGGCCACTCGGCTGTGAGGGGTGAAGCCCAGGCTCAAATTGAGGGCAAGCTCGCTGCCCGTGCCGTCCCCCATGCGCGAGCCTGTTCGAGCGGCAGGTGTGTCCTGACACACCTGCCCACACCTGGGGGAAGGCCCTGGAGCCAGGCCGGCCCCGACACCTCTCTGCTCGCAGGTGGCCCAGTTCCTGGCCAGGCGTCCTTGTGGTCCAGTCAGGCCCTCCTGATCTGACGTCACGGCAGTCACACGGTGTCGCACTTCGTGGACCCATCTGCCCTTCCAGAGCCTTCTAGCCCATTCCCCAGGGCTCTAGCCTTGATTCCTCACTGCCAGGGACCTGAGTCTCTGCCCTTCCAGAACTCTCCGGACCACTCTGCAGAGCTCGAGCCGTGATGCCCGTCACTCCACTGGCACAAAAAGGATCACTCTCTCCCCCTTGAAGGGAGAGGTTCTGGGCACAAGTCCGTGGACCGAGGAGTCTAGAAACGATTCAGCGCTCCCCAGCCTCAGCCAGGACACGTGCGTGTGGCTCCCCATGCCCTCCGGCCTCCCTCTCCCCCGAGCCTGCCCCCACGCTGGTCACTGTGGCCTCACGCTGGTCACTGTGTCACACCATTCACCATACCAGCAACAGGCAGGCAGGACAAAAGAGCCAGCATCAAAGCGAGTGACAGCCGGCTCCTCCGGTCTGTGTCCCTGAGCCAGGCCTCAGCAGCAACAGGGGATACTACAAACACACCTCCTTTGAAATGTCCTCCCAGCACTGAATTACTTTGTCCCTCATGTTAGCCAACGTCTCAGACTCCGGGGAGGCGATTAATCAATGGGCCGTGAAGACGATGAAAACCTGTGACCTGGCGTGAAACAGATTTTGGGGGAGATCGAAGGGTAATAGGGTCCGAGGGAAGCGAGTCTCCTGAACTCTGCGGCGAGTGCACGTGCGTGTGTGTGCGTGTGCGTGCATGTGCGTGCATGTGTGTGCGC
>NW_024342469.1:1757434-1759739 GCF_902729225.1 Pteropus medius | reverse complement strand
CCTTCCGTGAGCGGATCGCGTGTTTAAGCGCATTCTCTTTTATGTGTCTTCTCTTCCATTGATGTCTCCGAAGACGAAATCGAGAATCACCACTAGCATTTTGGGGTTCCCGTTCCTAGACGGGGTGAGGGCAGCTGACGGCTTGGTGTTGCCCTCAGACCATGGGACGCCTTCCTGCCTCCCTGAGCTCCGTACCGAGGACCCAGGGACGGGCGAGTCTGGTCCCGGCCGTCGTGAGCAGCCCAGCGTTCCAGCGCTGACCTCGAGCCTTCCAGAACGTGGGGACACAGGGCAGGCTAGCTCCTGTGAGCTGGGCAGCTCGAGCCTGGGCAGCCTCGAGGGGGACCTGGGGACCGGCAAACCCTAATCCTCCTTGCTCACGTGAGCCTGGTCCTCGGGGCAGCATGGCGGATGTGCTTCTGATAGAAGCTTCCGGATGCTGGGCTCTCCTAACATCACCTTGGGGTTCTCTGCTTCGGGAGGGCTCTGCCAAATTCCAGGGGGATGAGGACACGGGTTCATGAGGGACAGGAGCAGGAAGGGAGACGATGGGTAGGTTGGACAAGAGAACAGGACAGTTCCTCAAACATCTGGCAGGAAATGGGTCCTGAAGAGGCCGTGAGTTCCCCAGGGCCACCATCTGCCCACAGCGAGGGTGACGTATTTGGCCAACAAAAACCAGGGAGCCCAGTTAAATCCGAATTTCAGATAAACCACAAATAAATTTTTATTTTAGTATAAGTACATCTCAAATACTGCAAGAGACAATCTGAGAACACCACCTGTGGTTTATCTGAAATTCGGATTAACTGGGCGTTCTGCATCTGGTCTGGCCGTCCCCTGCTGGTTCCTTGGTCCCAGTTCTGAGCTCTTTTTCCCGCAGTGTCCCTGAAATGGGAGGCTGACTGAGAGAGCGGTGGTGGGCTCATCATTAGCTCACGCACTCGCTCATTCATTCATTCACAACGAACCCGTTCATGTTTTAAAGTTCTGTCTCTTGACGGGCACGGGGATGGACGTCGGAGCCACCTGAGTGTTCGAACACGACAGAGTGCCTCTCGATCAGCTGACAGTTTAGAGCACTTGCGTCTGGAACTTGATGCTGCATCAGAGTCACATGTGGTGGGCAGAGCAATGGGTCCGTGTTCTAATCTCTGCACCTGTGAAGATGGGGCCTCACCTGGCAGAGGAGACTTTGCACGTGTGATTAAGAACCTTGAGTGGGGAGATGACCCAGCTGGGCCCACCCTGACTGCAAGGGCCTTGAAGCGGCTCAGAGGACAAAGTGACAGTGAAGGGTTACCCAGAAGGACGATGCTTCTGGCTTTGAGGCGAGGCCACGAGCCAAGGATGACGGCTGCCTCTGGGAGGTGGGAACCGAAGGGACAGGCTCTCCCTTGGGGCCTTGGGGCGGGATGTGGCCTCGCTGGCCCTTGGCTTTCAGCCAGGTGCGACCTGGCTCAGACGTGTGGCCCACAAACCGCGGTATGATACATTTGTGTGGTTTTAAGTCACTGAGTACGCTGTGATTATCCCAGCGGTGGCAGAAGGAATACAGCTCGTCAGCACTCAGGTCGGCAGACCCCAAGGCAGGGCTTGGGGTCCTGCAGGCTGGAGAGGGGCCTGAGAGTCACCTTCCCAACCAGCCCCGGGTGACGTGTGGCTACCGGCTTGGGGACCCGTCTTTGAGAACCACTGTCCTAGAGGAGGGGAAGCCAGAGACGGCCGTGACCCCGCCAGCAGGCACCAGGGGCTTGGGAGCCGTCTCCTCGGTGATGGCTGCCCCCCTATGTCTGGGGTGAGCTGTCGGGGTCCACGCCGTGCAGAAGCGGGGCTGGCTGATGCGGGAGGCAGAGCCAGGACTCTCAGCCCTCTGGTACCGGGGGCGTCCACCGGTCTCGCTGACAGACGTGGACGCCAAGTGCAGAGAGAGGCACAGTCAACGCCAGTGCCGAGGCCAGGGCCAGGGCTCCTGGAATCCCGACACTGTGTTGGGGCCACAGGCGGGAGAAGCTGCGGGGATTCCAGCAGAGGGGGAGCAGGGGCCCCGAGGCCCAAGGGCCCTGTAGCCCGGGGTGCCCGGCCCCACACCAGGCGGAGAGGGCGCCTTGCGCAGGGGAAGGCTCTGGTCCTGGGCCCCCTGCCTGTGCCTTGGGCACAGCTCAGCCTCGCATCCCGGACTGGCTTGGGGTCAGTGACTGCCGAGTACAGGAAGGGGGGCAGCCATCCCTACATAAGGACCCCCGCCCCCCGGAGCGGGGTGAGCTGCCCGGGGCTGCGCCGAGGCGGGTGGCGTGGGCGGCAG
>NW_024342469.1:1751178-1757283 GCF_902729225.1 Pteropus medius | reverse complement strand
CACCCCCAGCCCACGTCAGCAGAAGCCTCTTTGAAGGCAAAGTAGATTCCAGAATGATCGTTCACTGAGAGACGTCCATCACGGAGATGCCCTCCATCCCACCGTAAGGCCGAGACGGCACGAGCCCCACACGCGCGGCCGGGGCCGCGTCTCAGCAGCCAGTGTGTCCCTGGGGTGCGCGGCGCCTGCGTTTGATAGATCGGCCGGGTCTACGCTGTCACCTGCTTGCTGGAGACAGTAAGACGGCCATTCATCAACACCCTGGACCTGGGGGGCAGGACAGCAGCCTCGTCCCGTCAATCCCCGGCGTGGCCGGCCGTGGGCCGGACTCTCTCCCTGAAGGGCCTCGTGTGACCCCGGCACCAAGGGGCCAGCTCGGAACGGCGAGTTGAGGAGACGGGGCGGCCGGGAGGCGTGCGGTCCGGGCCGGGGAGGCCGCCTGCTGACCCGGCCGTCGCTCTGCTGCGCTCGGCGCTCAGCCCAGCCGCCCTCGGACCGCTCCTGGCGGGGAGGTGCCCCCGCCGCAGTCCGGGAGGAGCCGGCGAGGTCCGCCTGGGCAGTGTCACCTGTGCCGTGTTGGTGCGGCAGAGGGGACGCAGGGGCGGGTGGGTGAGCGCCTGAGCACCCCAGGGGCCGCCCCGCATCCCCGTCGGGGCTCACACCACCGTCAGGCCTGGACTCCCCACCACGCCCTCCGCCTCCCGAGGCCTCAGTCACCAGCCCAAAGTCACAGCGGGGTCAGGTGGCCACTGCGGGATTCAGGCCCAGGCCTTCCGTCTGCAGTAGGCCGAGCGCCAGAGCATGTGGAAACCGGCCTGGCCTGGGCCAAGCCACACGCAGGGATGTGGATACACGGCCGGACTCTGAGCCCTAGCGACCGGAGTGACGGGCATCCTGGGCACGTGCCACGTACCCCGCGAATCACTCCATGTGTGTCTCATGGCCCCCAGCTCTTCCAGAGAGGACTCTCAGGAACTCCGGCTCACACCCGCCATCATCAGCTGCCACTACCTGAGCCCTCCCCCCCACTTCCCCACACCCTGCCACCTACCCCTGTCCCCAGCCCCTCCCAAGCCCTGTGCCCCCGCCCCCCTTTGCTGCGGGAACGTGGGCCCGGCCTCTCTTCCGGTCTGGGCGGTCAGCGAGGGCGGTCAGCGTGGGCGGTGCACTGTCTTTGGCAGCTGAATGCACCGATTACACAGCTTCCAATTATAACGGGCATGAGCAGGAATGTTCTGGAAAATGTATATGTATGAGCTGCCAAATATGGTGACTCATCACATCTCTCAGCTTCTGGGCAGATTCGGGGCCAGGGCATGTGACCCATAAATCAAAGATGACGCCCTCGCTCTGGGGGTGGGGTGGCGATCTGCTGGCTCGGGGTGGGAGGGGGAGTAATTCTTCCTGTCGGAGACGTTGGGGCCACCGCAAGGGCGGGGCCGTTACTCCTGTGAGAACCGAGCCGGGCTGACAAGCCGTCTGTGTACAGCCTCTGAGCAGCGGAACCGGGGAAAGGCGGGCAGAACCCGGACCGCGCCGAGGGGCCGACGGGCACGTGCACAGTGGGGGGCGCGCCCCGGTGTGGGTGTGAGCCTGTGCGTGTGTGCGTGCAAGCCAGGTGTGAGCCTGTGTGTGAAAACCTGTGTGTGAGCTTGTATGAATGTGTGTGTACAAGCATGTGGGGGGCCTGTGTAATAACATGTGTGCAGGCATTACCGTGCCCTAGTTGATAGTGCTTCCCGGAGCTATTATTATTGACGCGCTACAACAAGCTCTGCGTGTGGGCCTGCATGTATTGTGCCTCTCGTGATGCGCATGTTGCAGAAACATGGAGGGAGCCTGTGTGTAAGTGTGAGAGTGTAATGTGAGCATGTATAGTGTGTGAGTGAGCCACGGGCTTCCGGCCATCATGGTCGTGAGCCATGTGTGTGCGTAATACAGGCTGCCTACAGATGGCATCGCGTGTGTGTCAACCAGGGGTCCGGGCGTGTGTGTGGTAATGGGTAATGATAGCGTTGATGGGTAAATGTCTTCTGCTCGTAGCCAAGGTTAGGAAACCCACACCCACACCGACTGTGGAGCGTCTGCCTTTTTCTGGGGCTCGTGAACACCACCTGGGGCCGGGGCGCCCCGATATCGCGCACACAGCCTGGGACCGGGGCGCCCCGGCAGGCAGCGCCCCACCTCGTGAAGTCCAGATGACACCTTCACAGGTGTCCCTGAGCCTGGCGCCAGCAGGCACAAGCCAGCACTGAGAAAGGGGCACGCAGCTTGCCCTGCTCAGCTCAGAGCTGTGTCCCCGGGCCCCACGCACACGGCTTCCCTGTCCCCACCCCCAGGGCTGTTCCGGGTCCCCCCACCTCCTTCTGACCCGCGTGAAGGTCCCCTCCACTGTGGCATCTGCAGTGCAAGGCCGGGGGGCCTCCGACCCCCCAGTGCAGAGCCCCCCCATCAAGCTGTCAGGGGACCCTGTTCCTCTCTGTGCCGTCTGCAATCTCCTGCCTACGGGGTCAGCCGGAGCCTCTGCGCCTTCATGGGGGCACAGAGTGGCGTTCACTGCAGTGTCCAGCTGTGCCTGGGGACAGACCTGGTTCTAAGGTCCCTGGAGTCTGTGGAGTGAGGCTGTCACTCTGAGCCAGACAGCGGCTCCCCCCTGCTGCACTGGCTCACGACCCCAGCAGATCTCCGCCTGAGACGCATCTGGAGGGCCGGGCAGGCTTCTCCCCAGGTGCCCTCCCTCTGTGGGTTACTTCTCACAATTCCCCTGGAGCCTTCCGCCGGCATCCAGGGCCCTCGAATTCTGCCACATCTTGGCCCCGGCAGCGGCCAGCGGTGACCCGAGTCCCCGAGTTTGAGCCGAGCCCATGTTTCGTGCCATTCCTGGCAAACCCATGGGCCCAAACCTCATTTCCTGCCACCCCACGGGGGCCTCCGCCCTCCCTCCGGCCCGCAGCAGAGTCAGCGACCCAGGGACACTCATAGCTTGAGCCTGTCCCCCAGCAGGAAGGACGAGGAGGCAGGCTGGAGGCAGAGTTGGGGGTGGGGACCAAACTCTGGGGCTCTGGACTCAGGCAGCCAGGTGCACAGAGGTGAGAAGCCCTGGGGACAGGGGACGCGGAGTGGACTCCTCACTCCACAGGGCCTTGTGGCGGGTGGCGGGTGGCAGCCATGTGCCCCAAACCCACCCTTCCTGCTGCCTCAGCAGCAGAGGCAGTTTCCAGCCAGCCCGAGGTGCACACTTGCTGGCTTCCTTCCAGGAGGTGGCTGCTGGGGGACACGGGGTGTCGTGGGAAGGGCGGGGTCCCGGGGACACCTCAGGAGTGACGGAGCTGCCAGCCTGCTGCCCTGTGGCCCTCGTTTGCTGCCGGGGGCAGGAGTGTGACCCGTGAGGCCCGTGACCAGAGGTGACTTGGAGGATGAAGATGCCAGAGCAGAGAGAGAGATGCAGCCTGAACCCGGGACCACCGAGCTGCCGAGCCAGCCTCAGACGGAGGCCCGGACCTTGTCAGGGAAGGACGTGCTAGGCCCGTCCGCTTTAACGCGATGGTAGCCTGTTTTGACCTCGGGCCGATCCTGCTCATCTCCCCGCTTCCCTGACTCCTGTTTTGGGATCTGCCTTTGGTCTCTTCATTCTGACCGCCACTTGCCTGACTCTCACGCCCAGCAACCCCTGCCTGATACAGCGTGTTGCCTCGAAGCATCCAGGAGATGCGAGGTGGGTCTGTGGAGCAGGCAGGACCTCTCAGAGTTGGGGGACTTAGACCTGCGGGCCAAGGGTGGGCAGAGGGGGCCCAGGAGGGTGGTGACCGGCACAGCAGAAGGGGCGCCTCAGGGCGGCAGCAAACGCGGCTGCAGCCACGTGACAGCAGGCGGCCCGCGGATTTAGGGACACTGAGGTCAGGGTCTGGCAATGACTTTGGGGGTGCGGAGTAGGCCACGGGGGACAGGGCGCGAGGTGAGGGCTGAAGATGGGCCGCGTGTGCTCTGGACGGTTCCACGGTAAAGCTGGGGCAGAGCACGCTGGACGCTGCGGGGAGAGCTGAGTATTTAGGACGCGGGAATGGACCGTGGTGGGCGGGAGGGGCCCGGGCGCCTCGGGGCCAGCTCTGCGGGGAGGGGACTGAGGGGTTCGGTCCGGACCAGAGCGGGTTTGCGCCTGAGGGGCGAGGGGTGCCTGCTGCCCACCCCTCATCTCTGAAATGCGGGGCGTGGTCTCAGCGGAAAGTGAGGTGAGTGTGAGGCTGTGCGTGTGAGCGTGACGGTCTCGTGCGTGGGCGTGTGTGAGTGTGTTCACGATTACGGAGCCCAGTGTCCCCACTGTCCACGGGGACGTGACTGTTCCTGGACAGCTGCCGTTCTGAGGTGCACGGGAGGCTGCTGGCCGAGTGTGAGCGTTTCTGGAGATGCTGGGTGGTGACGATCGGTGGTGGCTAAGCTCACGGTGTCACCAGGTGGTACAGACCTCCAAGGAGAAGTCACATCCTTGTCGTCTGTTTGCTTAAAGAGGTTGGGCAGGCAGCGGTCTGGGGCCAGCCTGGGGGAGCACCAAGGACGTCGCGGGGTCGTCCGTCGGGACGTGGCATCGTAGGGTTTACCTTGGGGAAGGTATTTCCAGTGACAATGCGGGGGCACGGGGGAGCCTGCCTAGGTTGGGGACACGAGGCGGAAGCGCGTGTGGGCGGCCTGAGCTCGGGCAGGCGGTGACAGGGTCCGAGCTGGCCGGTCGTCTTGGAAATGGAGGGCGGTCATGTTGGGCAAACCGCCGCCTTAGCCTCAGTGTCCCTTCTGCAACGCTCAGCGGCACCTCAGACCGCGTGTGGCGGTCGCCGTTTCTGCAGCCGGGTCTGCCGTGTCCTCGCTCCGTGTCCCCGGCGGCCCGTTGGTTTCCACGGCTACCCACGGGCGTCCTCAGCGCCCGCCGGCCGGGTCTCACCTGCGGACTTCCGGGGAAGGGCCTGTCTGGGGACACGAAGGGGCCTTGGACTTGGGGTGGACCGTCCTCCTCCTCCCACATTCCCCTTCCGCACCCCCACAGCTCCCCCTTTCCCTCCCGAGTCCTGGCTTCACGTGGGGTGTCCCCGGTCCAGCTGTCACCCCCGGGGAGAGGTGCGGTACCGTTTCCCAGACCGTAGACTTTTTAGTTTCGTCTCGCTTTATGCCGGTAATCGCTTTTATATATTTTTAAGCTACGTTGTTATGGGCATATGGATTTGTAATTTTTACGTCTCCTTGGTAGATGTACTTCCTGTCGTCCGCTGGCCGTCCCTCCGGGCAGGTGGCCTAAGGCACGGCGAGTCCGGCTCCCCTGGGGTGTTGGAGGCGGAGGCCATTCCACGTGTCCGGCGGTGGGCCGGGCGCACCACGTTTTCTGGGGCCTGCCGTCCCCTGCTGTCCCGCTTCCCGGCAGGAGGCATAAGCCCCTGAGGACTCGCCCACCCACACAGCCATGTGTTTACAAACAGCCTGTCTCCTGGAAATAAATCTTTGCACTTTTCCCGGGAAATATGGTCTATAAATCACGGTGACATTTGAGACGAGGCTCGCTTTCCGCCACGGGCCCCCCACGCTCCCTGCTCAGCCTGGGTGGCAGCCGGCCCAGCCAGGCAGGGTGACGCGGGGCCAGCCAGTTAGAAGTGAAACCCGCGGCCTCTTCAGAGGTCACCACAGAAATGGCCTTGCACTGCGGTGGGGGGAGAGGGCCTGCGAAGCGTTAAGTAAGTGGGAGGCCCCCCTCCTCATCTTCCCCACCTTAGGGGGCCAGTGACGTCACAGATGGCCTTCGCTTTTCAGTGCCCTGGCCCTTAATTGTGTGTGTCCACCCGGCCGAGCTCTGGGGCCCCGCTGTTGGGTCAGATCCCCGTCTAGAAGTTGTCGCGAAGGTGTTTTTCAGATGTAATGAACGTTTAGACTCTGAGTAAAGCAGATGCCCCTGCGGGATGAGGTTGGACCTCATCCAGTCAGCGGCAAGAATCAAAACTGAGCCCCGGACGAGGATTCTGGCCCCGACCGCCTTCGGACTCAGCCCAGCGGCCCCGACGCCGCTGGAGTTTCCTACGGGCCGGCCAGCCCCGTGGACGTGAGCCTCACGGACACGAGCCCCGGGGC
>NW_024342469.1:1737202-1750635 GCF_902729225.1 Pteropus medius | reverse complement strand
TATCTATCTATCTATCATCATCATCATCATATACCTACAAATAAGAATATTCCAGAAAAAATGCAAATAGAAAGAAAGCAGGTCAAACAGCTATGCTGTCTCGCAAGGTGGCGGGTAGACCGCAAGGCACTGGAAGAGATTTAATGGGAGGCTTTTTTATATCTCTCAGGCTACAAGTCACAATAAGCTATCGCAGTCAGTAATAAATATGTACCCACAACATAGAAGCAACTTTCAAAGAGTGGACATTGCAGCAGATAGAAGGAGAAATAGAAATACGCTTGTGACTGACAGAAGAAATCACGACTCTGCTCTCAACCCAAGAAAGGTCAGGAAGACGTACTATCAGTTAAGTAAGGAGACGGACGCCTTAAACGACAGGGCCGACGACACGGACACTGTGGATATGCACGGAACTCTGAACTCCGGGAGCTGAGCACGCGTCTTCCTTTTAAAAGTACATGAAACGTCCCCGCAGATGGCACATGTTACGCTACAAAGAGAACCTCGTCACATCCAAAGCACAGAAATAACACGCTTGACACTCTCGTCTCACGAGCGATGGAGCCAGAAGTTAATCGCAGCATGAACCCAGCGAAAACACCTGCCACCAATCGTGCTATAAGCACCTCTAGGAACGAAAGCAACATATAGAATGAAATTGCGGGATTTCATAACAATAATGGTGATGAGACCAAAAATATAAGAATCTAACGAGTATAGTCGAAGCGGTCATCAAAGAAGAACTTAAGCCTTAAACAAAAATAAATATCAAAAAAAGAAAAGATGAAAATACGCGAATATCAAAACCAAAAAGTTAGAAAAGGAACAACAAAATTAATCCAAAGGAAGTAAAAAAAGTAAGTAACAGAAGTACTTAAGAGTGAAAACGCACGCACCAGGACCGGAAAACGCACCCGAATCTGGTTCTGGGACAAACCGTGAGGCAGATTACAGACGGTGCCGGCGGGGTCTGGGGACAGAGCACACGTGGCACAAAATTCATGCGGCAGAGACGACCCGAATGGCCAAGGAATCAAGGCGACTTTATTTTCTAATGACAGGATTGCTTTGCAAAATTGTATGCAAATAACGTTAAACGCCAAGACGGAATAAACCATTTTCTAGAAAATCGCAAAGGACCAAAATCGACCCCATTAAAGCGAGAAAACCTGAACAGATACCACTGAAAAAAATACCGGAGAGAGTTAACGGACACCGATGGTTTCCCAGCACCGTTTCCACGGGGAAATACACTGAGTTTTAATTCGATCAATTAATAGCCATGTTACTTAATTCCAGAGCGTAGGGAAGGCTAAAAAAAATCTTCCAAATTCTTTCCACGAAGCAAGTAAAACTCACATAACCTGACAGAGCTTTTATTAACGAAACGAAATACTGACCAATCTCACTTATGACTATAAACGCACAAAAGTCTTAGGTAAAACATCATTAAAAAGAAGCAAACAGCGCGTTACAAAATCATGCATCACGACCAAGTGGCTGTTCTACCCGGAACAGGAGGCGGTTCAATATTAGAAAACGTATTAATACAATCCATCACGTAAATAGAGCCAAACAAAAATGTCTGATTACTTCAAAAGCAGAACAGACTTTTTACATAATTAAACACATTCACGTTAAAAAACGCTCGATAAAGTAGCAATTGCTGTATCCGAAAGCGAGCGTCCTATGCGACGGACAAACATCCTTCTGGCTAAAACCAGGAAGAAGACGAGGCCACTCACGTCTCTCTGACCGTTTAGAATCGTGTTGAAAGTATCGGGCCGTGTGATCAGACGCGCGAGAGACATTGGAGGCGCAGGAACCGGAAAAGAAGAGGGAAAAATAAAACCGGTTTTATTTGCAGATGATAAAATTATGCATCTTGAAAAAAAAAAAAGAACAGCCAAATCAAAACAAAAACTATGAAGAAAAAAGGATCAGAGAATGTGCCAAACTGGCATTTTGTAAAATTTAAAAATCGGTCGGGACTTGTGCTTCTGGAAAGATGGAGTGATTTTTCCTGTTCGTACGACTGAAAACCCTGGACGTCACGTAAAAAGTCACCCTAAGGGGCCTCTGCGAGGTGGAGAGGAGAAGGCGGCTGACTTGGGACCCGAGAATGACAGGTGGCGCATTCGCTGGGTATTTTATTTCTTGACCTGTATCTCGTAGATTTGGAGCTGAAGATACAGGCAGACTGGAAAAGTCATCGGGTGCAAACAGCCACGACCGTGACCCCCAAATCCCTACTCCCCGCAGAAGGAGGAGAAAAGGGATGGCCCGCGGGAGAGGCGCAGGAGAGCCGGGGCCGTCCCCAGCCCGGGCAGCAAGGACCACGCCCACCTGTCGCCGGTGTCCATGGAGCCTACAAAGAGGAAGGGGTCACCCCACCCATCAGGGACGAACCCCATCCACGTGTATCAGCGGAGACCACGTGAGGTGGGAATCCCACGCCAGCAGAGGTGACAAGGAGCCCTCCCCACTCCGGGGGTCGAGAGGGTCCACTGAGGAAGCTAGACTGCTGCGTGTACCTCCGCTTGGCGGAAGTGACGAGCCCCGGGGGTGGGGGTGGGGGTGGGGGTGGGGGTGGGCCCTCCCTCCCCGGCCAAAGTGAGAAGGCCTGAGATGTGTTGCCAGCACCCCCAGGGCCCTCCTGTGCAGCCATGCGCCAGGTCACGACCTCCCGGCCTGTGTCTGTGACGGCAGACGCGGCGGTCCTCTGCGGTGGCCATGGGGGGAAGCAGAAGAGGAGGCCAGACCGGCTCCAGCGTTCGGCTTCCCCGGGGGTTGGTTTAAGCAGAGGAGGCGCGGCATACCGTCCACCCCGTGCCTGCCCTCGGCCCATCCCCTGCCCGTCCCCACCTGTCCCCGCACGCGTGCACACACACGCACACACACACTCACACACACACTCGTGCACAGACTCTCTCCCAGCCCCCCGCCTGCCTCTCCAGGGCACACGAGCACACGTGTTGAAGCTTTTACGTCGTGTTTTCCCTGAACCTTTTCTATGTTTAGATGCACAAACTCGGTGCTTGTCACGGTGGCCCAGCTGTCCGCAGGACTCGGTGCGGCCACGTGCCGTGCAGGCCTGCAGCCCAGGTGGCCCAGGCGTGCGGCAGGCTCCGCCCCCTAGGCGTGCGAAGGTGCCTCTGTGGTGTGTGCCCCATGACACGACCGCCTAACGATGCATTTCTCACGCTGCATCTCTGCTGTCAAGCGGTGCGACCGTATCATACAAAACACGTCCAGGTTTCAATAGAAGATGATCACTCACCAGACCAGCAATCGGAGAGACAAATGGAAAAGATAATTGCCGGAGGACAGAGATGTCGGAGTTATCTAAGATTCCGAAGCACCTGTGATGAGCATGTTCCTGTGAGCAGTTATGGGAGCGCTTACACGGACGGAACAGCAGGAAGCCAGAGCAGAGACATGAAGAAATACTGATGTGAAGAAACGAGAAAACAGGACTTTCAGAACTGGAGAATCCAGCTAAGATCAAAGGCCCCGCGGACAGGATGGGGTCAGTGTCGGAGCAGAGCGTCGGAGGGGAGAGTCCACGGCCTAGGAGATTCGGGGGGAGAGCCCCGGCCACAGCGGCAGCGTCAACCGGCGGCGGCATGGCGGAAAGTCTAGAATTTCTGTCATTGTGTCCCCAGAGGAGAAGAGAAAGAGGGAAGAGCTCAAAGGGCTGAAAACTACCCAGACTGGGAAGATACATAAATCTACAGATCCAAGAAGCAGAGGAAAACATCACGCAGGATAAACCTGAAGAAATCTATGTCAAGGAACATCGTACCTAAACTTCTCCAAGGCAAGAAACAAAGGAAAACAGTAAAAGCAGCAAGAAAAACCACGCATTACCCGGAGGACAAAAAACGATTTGAAGGGCAGTCGATTTGTCATCAGAAACGCGGAGGTCGGGAGGAAATGACACCATATTTCTCAAGATATCCTTCAAGAAGGAAAACAGCCTTCGAGAGAGAACAGGAAATGAAGACATCCTCGGATGAAGGAAAAATGAGAGGATTTGTCACCAGCGGACCTGCCCCGAATGACGGGTTAAGGAAGCCTCTCCGGACAGGAAGGCCGCGGGGAGAAGCATCACGATGGAGGAGAGATGAAGGCAGTTAACAAAGGTAAGGGCCGATGCGACAGGTGTTTCTCCTTTTGAGTCTCAGAAATTACATTTGCTGGTTGAAGCAAAGATTATAACGCCGACGTGGTTCTAAAGAGATGCAGAAATATTCAAGGCGATTTTATCAGACACTGGGAAGGCAGAGGGTCGTAACGGGGGCGAGCTTTCTATATTTCGACTAGTAACATGACAAAACCAACGTAGTGTGATAAGTTACACGTACATAGCGTAGCACCCAGGACGTCCACTAAAAATGCTATGGAAAGAGATGGACTTAAAAACGCTACGGATAAATCAAAACGAAATTCTAAAAAATATTCAAATAACCCATGAGCGGCCAGAAAAAGTGAGCAAACAAACAGAAAAGCCCCAGAGAGAAGAAACAGTAAACGAGAATTAAAATGGCAGACTTAAGGCCTAACGTTATAAGCGATTAAATTAACATAAATGATCTAAATACACTAATTAAGACGCAGACAGCGGGGTATAAAGCATGGCCCACCTGGATGCTGCCCACGAGAAACTCGCTTTAAACACAACGGTACAGGCGGGTTCAAAGTACAGAGACGAGAAAAGATTAGTTGAAGGAAAAGAACAGTAGCTGGATTAATATTAGATCTAGTCGATTTCAAAGCGAAGAAAATCTCCAGAGACATTACATCGCGACATTAGGATCCAGCCACCGAGACGACGGAGAAACCTCAATTCGTAGGCGTCAAACCACGGAGCTACAAAACACAGGAGGCCGAGCCCGCTGACCCGGAGGAGAGGCAGGCAAACCCCGTGTGACAGGACACCTCTGCTCCTTCTCTTGGCAGCTGGCAGGACGACTGGACGGAAACCCAGCGAGGGACAAAAGAACCCAGCGGCCACCAGGACCCAGCCGACGTGTCTGGAAGATGCTCCATCCCACGAGAGCAGAGCGCACGCTGCCTTCGCGGGCCCGCAGACACGTGCTTGGGGAGAGCACCAAACCAGCCTCGACGGCAGGAAAATTCATCAAAATCGTAGCGTGTGCTCTATGGCCGGGACGGAGCCGAAGCAGGAACGGATAACGGAACGAGCACGGGGCCCCCTCCAAACACTTGGAAACCAAACAGCACACTTCTCAACAATCCACGGGTCAAAGGCAACATCTCCGAGGAAGCGAAAGAAAAACCTTCGGACCACACGGAAACGAAAATAGGATTCATGAGACACGGCTGACGCGTTTAGAACGCGAAACGCACACCCGAGCCAAGAGGGAGACCCCAGGTGGGTAATCTCAGTTCCCACGGTGAGCACCCCAAACGGAAGAGCTGAATAGGGCAAGCAGCGAGAGGGAGTTAATAAACATCAGAACCAGCGTTTAGAAAAATACTGGAGTAAAGGTGTCAGTTTTATCCAAGTGGAAATGCAGCTTTACCGCGATGCCGGTCCGTTTCGGCACGTTTTCTTTCTGTAGACGTGGACGAGGTTATTCTAAAATTTACATGGAAACGCAAAGGCACTAACACTGCTCAAAACCGTTTCGAAAAACGAGAGTACAGTGGGAGGAATCCGTCAGCCCGATTCGTTCTTATTTTTAACGGTGATAAATGACGTATCACGTTAACATTTCCCGTCCCAGCCATTTTGAAACAAACACCCAGCAGTGCAAGACGCATCGCACGCTCGTCCAGCCGGCGCCACCATCCACCTGCAGAGCCCTTCGCCCGGCAAAACGGAAACTCCGTCTGCATGGAAGGCGCAGCCCCGTTCCCCGTGCCCCGCGCCCGCCTCTGCTTCCCGTCTCCGCGACCGTGACTGCCCGAGGGACCTCGTGCTGGCGGAATCGCATAGTACTTGTCTCCTTGTGACCGGCTGCCCTACCTAGCACCATGTCCTCGCGCTTCATCCGCGTGTCAGAATTTCCTTCCTTCTTAAGGCTGAGTCACGTGGACCGCGTTCCGTTTGTCCGTCGTCTCTTGATGGACGTTCGGGTCGTGTCCTCCTTCTGGCCGTTGTGAACGACGCTGCCGTGAACGTGGCTGCACACGTGTCTGTTCGCCTCTGCCTTCAGTGCTTTTGGGTGTAACGCCAGGATCGAACGCAGTGGATTACACGACAAGGCTTTTTAATTTTTTGAGGAGCCGCCATACGGCTTCCCAAAGCAGCCACACCATTCTGCGTCCCGGCCACAGGGCGCCGGATTCCAGCCTCTCCGCGGCCTCACCGACACCTGTTTTCTTGCGTTGCCGATGGCGGCCATCCCAACGGGCGTGGCGTGGCTCCTCATCGTGGGCGTGACTCGAATCGACCTGGCGAGTAGCGATACTGCGTGTTTCTCACGCGCTCACTGGGCCTTTGTATGGCTTCTTTGGAAAGACGACTATGCAGGTTTAAAACATTCGTTTCGTAATTGGGTTTTTGTTGTCGAGTTATGGTTCTTCATACGTCCTGGATGTTCACCCCTTCTCACAAACGCGCCTGGCACGTAGCTCTTCCGTTCTATAGGCCGCCTTTTCTCCCCGTCGAGTGTGTCCTCTGCCGCATTCCACCCGAGGTTAAGAGCTTACATCAGCTGTTATGTGGTGTTAGTAGAGACCGATCAATAAACAAGACAAAGAAGTGGCAAAGAAGCCCAACTATGGCCACGGATTTTTGACAAAAGTACAAAAGCAGTGTTTGGAGAAAAGACAGACTTTTCCACAAATGGTGCCAGAGGAGTTGAACGGTCATTGGCAAAACCCCAAACCAAAGACTTAGACGTGAAATAGAAAACCATAACGCTTCATAGAAAAAGCACAGGAGAGAAGCTTCAGGACCGGGGCTGGCCAAGGGGCGCTTAGCCTGACGCCGCAGGCACAATCCATAACGGAAAACGTCGATACATCGGACCTCGCCAACATCGACACTTCTGCTTCGAGAAAGCCCGATCAGAGAGCACGAAAGGATAAGCTACGAACTGGGGGGAGATAATCGCAGATTACATACCGTCTAGAATATATAAAGAACTCTCAAAGATCTATTGGTAAAGAAACCCAGTTAGGAAACGCGCACGAGGCACGGAGGCGTCTCACGGAAGAGGGTACTTAGGTGGCAAACGCACGCGCGAAAAGGTGTTCGGCGTCATTCGCCATCAGAGACGCGTGAGCGAAAGCTACAGCGAGTCACCGCCACACGCGTGTCGCAGTGGCTGCAGCATGGAATGCGGGCGAGGGTGGGGAGGGCCGCGACCCCCAGACGCCCCCGGGCGGACCCGATGGGGGGCGGCCTCCCTGGGAAACGGCTGGACGCGCCCCTACTGCTACGGGACCCGCCCGTGTGCACACGTGCGCTCACGCACCTGCACGCGGACGCCGGGGCTGCGTTAGTCACACCAGCCCCCAGCCGGAAACGGCCCGGCCAGCTTTCCCTGGGGGATTGCCGAGCGAGCTGTGGTCCGTCCACACCCACGCCGTGGGGGTCGACCCAGGGATACGCGGGGACAAGGTGCTGATGCACGCCAGCCAGCTGGCTGGGCCCCGGGGAGGTCACGTTCGTGGAGCGGGCCAGTCCCCAGAGGCGGCCTGCTGTGGGATCCCACTCACGTCACACTGCCACCCGGCTGACCGTCCGTGGTTAACGAGGGGCGGGGCCAAGGCAGTGGCGACCGGCTGGGCCTCACGCGAGGGGCAGGAGGCAGGCGGGGGATGAGAGATGTGGGGGGGCCCAGGAGGCATGGCCCAGGGGGATGGGGAGATGTGGGGGGGGGGCAGGGGAGGCGGCTGGGGGGAGATGGGGAGATGTAACAGAGAGGGGGAGCGGGGCCTTGGGGCTGTCAGTGTCCCCCCAGCTACGCGCCTCGCGGTGCTTCCGGCATCGCGTGTTCTGTGTATCGGTTTTTGCAAGATGTTCCCTTGGGGGGACTCGGTAAAGGGTCCCAGAGGACTTTCTGTGCTATTTCCTACAGCTCCATGGGAATCTATATTTATCTCGAAATAAAAAGTTCAGCTAAGAACACAAAGGGAAAGAAGCAATAATTTCTACGGACATAACCTGCCCCTGTGTAACAAATTACCCCAAACTTACCAACTAAACAACCGACACTGTCTCGCAGTCTAGGGCGCAGAATCAGACCCAGAATCCTGGCCCGGCCGGGTACCCCTGGCTCAGAGTGTCACAAGGCTGCAGTCGGGCTGTCACTTCAAGGTGGCTGTAGCATCCACCTTCACTCCCACGGCTGCTGGTGGACCTCACGCCCTCACTGCCTGTTGGCAAGTTACGCATCAATTTTGTGTCACGAGGCCTCTCCGTAGGTCCCCTTGCAACGTGGCCACCGGCTTTCCTCAGAGCAACCGAGCGAGGGGCCTGACGGAGGCGGGGGGCGGAAGGCAACGCCGTTTCGTAACCTGGTCTTGCCAGGGACGGCCACCGGCTCTTCTGTATTTTACTCATGGGAGCAAGTCGCCGGGTCCGGCTCACGCTCGAGACAAAGGGGTTGCGGGGGGAGGGGGCTGTCGGGGGCCACCTCGAGCTGCCCACCTCTGGCATACACTCACAGTCTCACATCGCGGCGGCGCGCATCGCGTGCGCATCCGCGTCTCGCGCGGCAGTGGCGCTATCGTCCTCGGCGCGGCATCGGGATCTCCGGCATGCTCTTGCGCGCATCGTGGTTGCGCGCACGCCTCGTCCTCACGCGCATCGGGTCATCGCATCGCGTGCGCGCGCGTTCAGATATTTCGCGCCTCCGCGCGCTCGCAATTATCGCGTTGCTTAAAGCCCGCATCGTTCTCCGCGCCCCTCATCGCGCATCGCGCGTGATTCGCAGGTTCACGCACTCGTGATATCCGCGCCGCGCTCAGTTGTGCGCGCTGACGCGCATCGCGCATGGTATTTCCGCACGGCAATGCTGGCGCGTATCGCATTATCGGGATCCTCGTACGCGCGCTCGCGGTGTTCGCGCATCGCACATCTTGCGCGCACGTGCTTCGACGCATTCGCTTTACGCGCTGGCTCGCGCATCATCACGTATCATGGGATCTCTCCGCGCCTGGGCGCTATTCGCGTATGTGCGCGTGTGTGCTTACGCCCTCGCGGCGGCATCACGCATCGCCCTCATCGCATCGCTATCACGCGCGCGGGCTCGTGCATCGCGCGCTGGCTCGCATTGAATATTTCATTAGCGATACTCACACCCCCACACACTCATACATTCATAGACTCACACACACACATACATCTCTTAGGAATAAACTTAAAATGAGTCGTCCAAGAATTACATGAGGTAAACTACTAAACCTCCTATAAAGATGCTCAAAATAAGCTTGAGCAAAAGATAAGGCCTACCATGCTCTTCGGCAGGAAGGCTTGAGCGAAGCTTCCCTCAGACGTCTAATAAATTTAGTTCTCAGTAGAAATACAATATATCTTGTTCTAAATGGCATGCTCGTGTATTTCATTAGGAAAAAGTAATTGGCTAAGAGTGACCTGCTACCCGTGTGTAAACGAGGGAGCCTCAGAGGGTGCCGGCCATACAAAACGCTAAGACACGTCGTCTACTAATAGAGACCAGAAAAACTGCACTTTGAGAGAAAAATGAGAAAAATGGACAAAAGGTATGAATGCATAATTCGCTAAAAAATAAAAATGTCCCTTCGACGTGTGGAAGATGCTCAATCTCATTTCGAATAAGAAATACAAATTAAAGCTACACCGAGATACTGCTGTGCGCCCACCAGTGGTAAAACCCACACTTTGATGACAAACTGTGACGGAAAAGCTGTGAAGAAACAGGTGCGTTTACGCATTTGGGGCCGAGATGGAAAACGGCTGGACTCCGGAAGAGGGGCGTTTGGCACCCCGCACACCTGTCGGTTACACACCTGCGCTCAGCGACCTGGCGGTCCACCTCTGGGAGCCTGTCCCGAAGATGTGGTGGCTAAAACACGGAGGGCTGACCACAGAAACCCCGCGATGTCCTGCGAAGCCAAAAGGAGCTCGCCTTGGCCCCCCACCCGGGCTCCCGCCGAGGCCAGGGACGGGGGTGACACCGTGGTCACTCGGCCTTCATACTCGTCCCTTCCAAAAGCGCATTTATTTTAAAAGGAAGCACATTAAATTGAATGAATTCGGGGTTCCACAAACCTAGATTGTCCTGTACACGGCTTATTCGCCAGAATGCCACGTGAACTGCGGGCCCTGGAGATGCCCCAGATGGGCGAGAGGCCGACCCGTGTGCCCTGGAGTGGAACAGGCTGTGCTCTGTCCCCCACCAGTCACTCCAGGGTGCTGCGAGAGCAAAAGGGGGTGGGGGGAAGAGCGTGCAGCGTGCCCCACACCCCGATACAGTAGGGGGTAGAGACACGCACATCCAGGGTATACAGTGCACGGTATAGTTATAACCCAGGTAGGTTACGTGTGTTCGTGACTTTCGTATGTATTTATACAAATTGTATGTGCTTATGTTAAAAATCATAAAATGATGAACCCTAAAGTACAATAGATACATTATAAACAAACAAACGAAGAGGTACAGTTAACTACAGGGCAGGGGAGGGACAGGGCACACGTCCCTGAACACGGTCTGACTTCGAATCCACGCGCATACATCCCAGAATCTACAGACAAACGCAAAGGCAGCGACCCCTAGATCCAGAAGCAAAACGAGCAGGTGAACTTCGCCACGGATCAGGTTCGCGACAAAGTCACGCTCGGAGCTTTTCTTTCAAGTGGCCTCAGGGAACCGGCGATTGTCCCGGCCCCGGGGTGCCGGTGACCACCGACCGCAAGCACAAAGAAGCGAAGCCCAGCGGCCAGACCTCAGGTGTCCCCAACGACAGGCCGCCCTGTGACAAAGCCTCCTGCCGGAAACAAACCCATCCCGACCGAGCCTCAAACGCAACTCGCGATGCTCCCAGCCCCGGGCGGCGACCGCGTTTGTCATCGGAGTGGCGACTCCCGGAGCATTCTGGAAAAACAGCCCAGCTTCTTTCCTCAAAGAATCACAGCGCGAGGGGGCGGAGGTGGGTGGCAGCTTCTACCAGTTTCCAAGTATGGATTTTACTCCAATTCAGATTCAAACCAACAAAAGTAAAAATGTAGATCTCTGGCAAAATGTAAGCACATTATTGGATTTTAGATGCTGCCGAAGATATGCTTGAGACAGACCTTTGTCTTAGAGATGCTCACGGAAAGATTTACAGATGAAATGGAACAGCACATTTATTAAATGTTTACTCTAGAAAAGAAAAGGAAGGAGGGAGGGAGGGCGGGAGGGAGGGAGGGAGGCGGAGAGGGGAGAGAGAAGCTCACCCGGCCCAGGCCCAGCGCCGAGGCCTCCCCCGCCCGAGGCAGCAGCGTTTGCTCTGGGCCCGCGGCCTCCCAGCCTTGGCTCTGCTGACCCCTACCTGGCTCCAGGAGGAGGTGGGCTCCCTCGCTTGGAGGTGAAGGGCAGGAGGACATCCTGTCCACCCCGGAAAGTGCCCATCGCCCAGCAGAGGGGCCTGGCCTCCTGCGTTTCTGAGTCTGGGAGGAAGGTGGGGCAGAGGCGGCTGTGCAGTGGGGGCCCGAGCTGCACGGCGTCGGGCAACACGCTGAGCCTCCCCAAGGCTCGCTTTCCGCACCTGTGTGACGGGAAGTGGCCCCCTGGGGGCACCGGCGAGGGAGGGACGCTGATGAGGTCTCAGCGTGCCACGCGCGGTGTGCCCGCTGGGCTGCCGGCCCTTCTCGCGCCGGGAGGCTGGCTCTGCGTCTGCGAACGTCTCCTGCTTGGCCCGTGAGAGCCTTCATCTCAGGTCCTGGTCTCGCCAGCTCGTCAGCTCGTCAGTTGTTATTTTCTGATGGCGACACCATTTTTACATCTTTCTTGAACTTTTCACGCGCGATTGGAAGAAGGCATGTCGGATAGTTGAAGCGGGAGCCCGCTGACGTCTGACTCCGGACGGACGGGCCATGGCAGAGGAGCGGGGGACTTGGGAAGGTGTGGCTGGACGTGGAGCCACTCCCTGCAGCCCGGGGCGAGGGTCCCTGCAGGAGCGCCATCTGTGTACACCTGCCACCCGGAGGCCAGGCCTGTCATCCACCTGAAGGGAGCCCTAGGATTCGAAATTCGGAGGCCACGGGGCGAATACAGAGCAGAGGTGGGCAGAGGCTAAGGTGGGGAGTGTGACGGCGAAGCAGGAAGGTGCCAGGGACCAGGACCCAGGGCCAGCTGGCTCACCTATCGATGTGTGTGTGCGTCCGTCCGTCCACCATCCGTCTACCTGTCTGTCTGTGTATGTATCTATGTATCTGTGTATCTATGTATCTATGTATCTATCTATCCATCCACCTATCTATCATCGTCTGTCATCATCCATCTATCATTATCTACCTACCGACGTACCCATCTAAAAGTGAGAATGACCCGAGTCCGAGATTAAAAGAAGAGTGGGCTTCCTTCCTGCTCTGCGGGACATCGGGCTGCTAATGCAAAGTGTTGGGCTCAGTAGAAAGCCCTGGGGAGCGAGTCCGCCCCCCCCACCTTCAGGCAGCAGGTGTGTGTATCACACACGAGCACCTGCTGCTGACAGGGACAGCTGCCGTGCTCCATCAGGGCAGAGCGCCGAGGAGGCCTGTTGAGACAGTGACACTCAGTGGGAGTGACGGGTGCACACCTGGACCTGGCACTCAGGCGGGAGGTGAGATGTGGCACAAAGCCGGTCCCTCTTGGCCCACGGACGATGGAACAGCTGGGGTGGAGAATGATTAACGGGTCTCGCTTCCTCCTCTGTGCAGGCGGAGGGCCAGGGGGTCGGAGGGCACGGCCGGGTGGTGCTGGCCGAGCGCCTCTCCGCCATGGGTGTCAGTGGAGGGCAGCTGCTCCGGCCGGCGGGAGGGGCCTTGGGGCCCTTTGCAGAAGCTGGACGAAGCTCTGCAGGAGGCCGAGTGGGGAGGGTTTGTGATCTCTCAGTGCAGCGCTGATGGTTCCAGAACCAGCAGATACTGGGCCAGGGTGGGAGCTCAGAGCTGATGGTCACTGCTCCGTGTGCCCCCCAAACCCCCACCCCACCGCCCTCTCCGCCACGCCCTCAGCCAGCGGGCGTGGACGGCCCCTTCCATGCTAGCGACTCTACTCTCGGAAGCGGGTTTTTAGCCTTTCCTCCCTCATTACGTCTTCTGTCTTCTGACGTGACTGCATTTTAAATTTTTTAGCCTGAGGAGACACGCCCTATACAGATGCTTTCAGAACATCCTCGCCGAATTCACAGCCAAGAGCAAAGGAAGGAGGGGGCAGGAGAGTTCTCAGCCTCACACTCAGGTGTTCGCCACGTGCTCGGGGCACGTTGGAAAGCTCTTCATCACC
>NW_024342469.1:1733717-1736678 GCF_902729225.1 Pteropus medius | reverse complement strand
CACCATCACCGTCACCACTGTCACCATCACCATCACCATCACCATCATCTTTGTCCACACTGCACAGCCGGGTTCTGGTCCCGGCTCCGGCAGCCGCATTCATGGAAGTAAACGCGTCTGCGCAGGTGCTCGTGGTGGCCCACGCGTAAGGCCTGCACCGCAGGGTGCTCCGTGAGTTCATTCTCTCCCTCCCTCACATGCATTGTGGTTAAGATGAAATTAGCTCCTTATCCAGAGTCGCTGAGTAAAGCGCCTGACATGAAGTCCTCCAAAACGAGGTTAGATGTCTGCATGTAGAAGCCCGTTTCTGTAATTCTGGGGAACAACGAGGCCCTTGAAGGGCCCTCCGGCCCCCTCCTCTGGCATGGTCCTGCTCTGCAGGGCAGCGCAGGGCAGAGCAGGGCTGATGAGTCCTGTCCATCACCTCCCCTGGCGGGTCCCCTTGGGGACTGCTTGTCTCCTGTTTTTCCAAGAGCGTCAACCATACGGAAGAATGTGCTGGCTGCAAACTGTCCACCATGGCTGTGTCCGGAGCCTTGGGTGGCGATGCTTGCACTGGCCCCTCCAGGGAGGTGAAGCAGCCCCCACATGGCCAGCAGGCCCAGGATGCAGCTGGGTGGAGGTTGCTGGAAGCTTCTCCAGCAGGACGTGTGAGCTGCGGTGATGCAGACAGGCCCAGCATGCACGATGGACAGGCTCTGCCATTGCCAGGGAGGCTGCGAGGTCTCAGCAGTGTTCGCGTGAGCCCGCCCGGTGGGTTCACCTGCTGTCAGGCAAGGAGTTTTCAAGGAGCAGGGTGATCTGGGGCGGGCGGTGAGCTGACAAACACTAGACAACAGAGCGTGCGGCTGAGGGGGCCGCGGGGAGAGGATGAGCTGGACTCGGTCTGAACCCATCGTGAATCCTGTTCTGCATTTTCTGCCGATGTCATGTTGGGCAAATTGTCACCTTAGCCTCAGTATCCCTTTTGTAAAAATAAGTGGCACCTCAGATGCTGTGAAACGTTAAATGTGCTGGCTGAGCCGTAATGTCCGGCTCACTTCAATCTCCCCCCCGACTCCCGTTTTCTTAACCGGCCATGTCGAGCTGTCCCATGGCTGACCTAGGACACACCGTGCACCTTCTGCTGCAGACAACCCCTCCCCTGAGCCTCGGGGCAGCCTGGCTGGACAGCGGGCTGGACTGTTATCTGGTTTCATTGACGCATCCACCCAGAACGTATGAACAGAGTCCTACTGTGTGTGAGGTGCTGTCACAGGTGCTGGGGATGCAGTGGACAGCAAGGCAAGGCCAGCCCGGGAGCTCCATTCCCGCAGAGCTAGGGGAGGAGAGAGAAGTTACCAAGCAGGAGGACACGTGTCTACGCGTCGTGACGCGCGCTGGGGACACCGATGAGAGACAGATGAGATTTCAGCCTGCTGGGTAGGGATGTCCTCTGTAGGAAAGCAAGGGTTAAACTCCTCCTGGCTGGGGAGGAAGGAAGGACCAGCCAGGGGGTTGGGGGAGGGGGCAGGAAGGACAAGAGGGATGGGGAGAGCAGCCAGGGGATGAGGAGACAGGGACCAATGCTCCAGGGGATGGGGGAGGGGGACAGCCGGGGGTGGGGAGGACGGGGAGGAGCTGGGGTGGGGAGTCAGAAGGCTTCCAAGCAGGTAAGAACCATCAGCGCTGGGGTCCTGTACCTGGAATTTGCTGAGGGAAGGAGGAGTGGCCAAAACTGGGCAGAGAAGACGGACGGACTGCACCATGGCGGGGCTTGGAGGCCATGTCGCCATTAGATCTGACACCATGGGCAGCGGAGTCCACTGCGGGGGTCTCGGCGTGAGAGCTCCATGCCGCATGGGGGGCAGATGGCAGAGACGGGGCTGCGGCCCCAACGGCAGGGAGGCCCCTGGACTGCAGAGGGGGTGTGAGGTTTGGGAAGTGGCCAGGCCGTGCGGTGATGCTGCAGCTGATGTGACCAGCCGACGCTCGTGTACAGGGCCAGGGCGAAAGGGCCGAGGACCGTCCAGGGCTCCACGTGCTCGCTGGCGCTCCGGGCACCACTGGGTGCAGAGCGGTGACATTTCCATAGATGACGACGAAGCGAGGTGCAGTTCGGGGGTGTCTGTACCCTGGGAATCGATGTTGAGGGGCCCCAGATGGAGAAGGGGGCAAGTTTGAGAATGACTTTGAGCCAAACCAGGGGGTTCCGGCAGGTGTTCGATGGCGGGCATGAAGGCCAGTGAGGGGTCGAGACCGACCTCAGGATATCAGGACCCGAAGTCTGTCCAAGGCTGCCCGGCCAGCTGGGGTGGGCATGACCCAGGACGTGGGCCTTCCCGGCTCAGGAGCACGCACCCAGTGTGCTCATACGGGGCATCTCTTCTCATGCTGCTACCATTTTCAGAGCCGCTGCATGAACCCAGGTGTGACCCCGGCGGCTGGGGCAGGCTTGGCTCAGACTGCCTGCAGAGAGACCAGCTAAGGAAAGAGGTCCCAGAGCAGTGTAGCTGTGCAGGGTCATTCACAGGAGGCCTTATAGTGGAGGACAGGACTGGGAGAATTCATTGCAGAAGCAATTTCCTCGGCCATCCCAGAGGGCAGCGAGCTGGCTCTGAGGTCCCCTGTCATTGTAGCAGTCCATGATTTCGAGGCAATTTAGCACATTAAAGAAAGAGCTGGTGTGATGGAAAGGTTAGGGAGCTTCCGAGATCTGTGTTCAATCCTACAATTTACAGCTATTTAGTCTTGGAAAAGTCACTCTAACTTTGCTAAGCTTTATTTAAAAAAAAAAAAAAGAATTTTGTGCTTCTCTGCAGAGTTGCTGTGAGGATGGAAGACAATGTGCAAAACATACTGAGCGTAGAACTCGGCGTTCGTTACTGATTAGCAAATGTTTATAGATAGCGATGATATTCTGATGGTGATGGTGATGCTGGTGATGCTGGTGATGATGGTGATGATGGTGATGATGGTAGT
>NW_024342469.1:1732089-1732967 GCF_902729225.1 Pteropus medius | reverse complement strand
CTGAAAATGCAGTCAGACACCAGAATGTGCTCAGACAGCCAGATGCGGCGGGATCCGGCCCCCCCACCCCGAGTACCAGTGTGTGCGACGCTTATTTTTTCCAGTTTTCATTCTGTCATTTGGCATCGGACTGACTCGGGCTCTGTAATAATAGCTATCAAGAGGTACGAGTGTGTACTAGACACTTGAAAAGAACTCAGGGAGAGCGGCAGGTTGTTGCTGGAGTCTGATACACTGAGAACAAACGCAGGCGGGCGGCTGCTCCCGCGTCGAGCTAAGTGGTTTCTGGAGGAAGGCATGGCGCGTCTGCTTGGCTCACAGTGTCTTTTCTGCACAGACGCTTAGGTGTGATACGGTCTAAAAATAGCTGTGCTCAGGGCTGGGCCGTCTGGGGAATGGCGGTTGGACTGTCGGCTGCTGCAGCTACAGAGAGCGCTGTGCTTTCCGGAAAGGTGTTCGGTGGAGGTTTGGTTCCGCCAGTGCCGCTTTCAGCCGTCTCTCCCGGAACAAACAGCGCTCGCCGGGCCTCTCCCTGAGCAGGCGGAGGAAAGGGGACGAGGGAGGAGCTGTCAGGCAGACCTGGGCTCTGAGCCGCACACCTGCAAGAGGCACGTGCCCGGGAACCTGACTGCAGGTGCGCAGCTGGGCATCCACGGCAGAGAGTGTGCACACACACGCACGTGCACACACACACGTGTGCACGTGCACACGCATGCGCACGTGCACACACGTGCACGCACACATGCAGACACACACGCACATGCACGCACACACATGCGTGCGCACATGCACACACACGCACACATGCGCACACATGCAGACACACACACGCACACATACACACACACGCGCATACCATGCGCTCCCCTAAGTGATGT
>NW_024342469.1:1703601-1731668 GCF_902729225.1 Pteropus medius | reverse complement strand
TAAATTCCTAACTCATTTGTTCAAAATACACAGATAATTGGCAAATCCGAGATGGGTCTCAGTGATTTATACTTCCTCGAGAATTTTTCGAGTTATCATTAATGTGCAATCATATTTTTTCAGTATAATGGTTTCATAGAAAAAAAAACAAATAAAAACCCTTTAAACCCTTGAAAGTGAAAATCAGATCTGCGCTGAAGCGAGAAGCTGTGCGCCGGGCTCGGGGGCGGGGGGCAGGGGCAGGGGCAGGGGCGCCGAGGCGGCCACTGGGTGCTGTTTCCGCCAGGGTCTCCTCGATGTCACCCACGTGGCGGAACAACAGAAACTCATTCTCTCACAGCCCGGAGGCTGGAAGTCCAAATCCAGGTGTCGGCAGGGCCTCCGGAGACTCTCCCGGGCGGGGTCCTCCGGCGCCCCGGTCCCCGCTGGCGGCCCTCAGTCCTTGGCTCGTAGACGCGTCGTGGGGTCTCCGCCCTGTCCCCACACGGCTCTCCTCCTTCCCCGCTGCCCCCTCCTGTGAGGACACACGTGACCCCGGCGACCCCGGCCTCCCCCCTCATCTCGACACCCTTCATGGGGTCACGTTCGCGACGTCCCTTCTGAGGACTTTTGCGTTCTCAGGTTCTGGGGGGCAGGACGTGGGCGTGTCTTTTCGGGGCTACCACTTAACCTGCCGCCCCTCCCAGCCATCCAAAACACGAGCATTGGTGCTGTCACCCCCACTTTTAAGAGGCGGTCACCGAGGCACGGGCAGGTGACGAAACGCCTGCCAACCCTTGCAGTTTGGGCCGGGCCTGGGTTCACGACCCCTTGACCCCTGCGCTGTGGTCGTTCTCTGGGGCGTCCACACTCCTGACACCACCTCTGGCCGGGGGACGCCGGGAGGAGTCAGACGAGCCATGCCCCAGAGGAAGTCACGCCCGGCAGTCACGCCGGTGCCACGCGACCCGTGACGTCGCAGAAACGGCTACGGCGCAGCAGCCGCGCGGAGCAGGGCGCGTGGCCGTGATCCTCGCCGGGCCAGGAGACGCCTCGGCGCCGGCACTCGAAGCCGGGAGGAAGGAGAGGAAGAGGGGGCGCAGGGAGAAAGCAGCCGTGCGAGCGCGAGGTTCGTGGGTGCGGGCCGGGGAGGGGCCCCTCGCCTCGGCCGGACCCTGTCCTTCTTCCGCCTTCGTGAGGGCCCTGGGCCCAGCGTCGAGGACAAAATGAACAGCCTGGCAGGGGCGCCGTGCGGCTGCCGGGACGGGGGGATGAGCGAGTGTGTGGCCAGCTGGGGCGCGTCACCCACAGAGCTGTCGGCTGTTGGAGCCGGGACTAGATTTGGGGTCGCGCAGTTCTGCCCCTCACTTCTGAGGTTGGGGAGACTCGCAGGGGGGCGTCGGGGAAAGAAAGGAGTAGCTGCGGCTTCTACAAGACACTTAGCGGGTGACGTCACCTGTGGGCCACAGAGCACGCCGATAAACGAGCATCGGGGTTCGGGAGATCGGGGTCAGCGGCACACAGTGCCCTGCTGGGCTCCCTCGGAGCCAGAGCCCGCTTTTCCCTAAGCCCGTGGCTTCCACTCCGCCTGGGTACGCCCGGGGCGGCACACCGGAATGTTCTGGAAGCGTGGGTAGGAGGAGCGCCAGGTGTGCCGGGCCTGGGAGCTTGGTTGCGTAGGCAGCTCCGCCCCACGCCAGGGAGGGGACGGCAGCGTGGAGGCCCGGCCGGGCGGGCTGCCCCGAGATAAAGTACGAAATACATGCTCGGTCCCCGTCCGGCCTTGGCAGAGAGCTCGTGAGTCTGGCAGTTTCCGGCGTGACGGGCAGAGCGGGGCATCCTCGGCCGTCATGGTAACACTCCGTCAGCCGTCCCTGAGCTCGCGCTGGCTCCAGCTGGGGCCCCACGTGGCCTCGGGGTGGGGGCTGGTCAGAGGATCACCCATGGATTCCCGGGGGAGAACTTTCGGCCCAATCTCTGAACCCGGAAAGGAGGACACAGGGTAGAGACCGAGTCAGTCCCCGAAGGCCAGTGACTAAATCACGCCCAGGCCGTGCGGCCAGCACACCGCTCTGAACGATGGGGTTCGGACAGCTTCGGGCTGGCGGGCACATCGGGTGCTGGGGGGCGGTGCATCTGGATGGGGTGTGGAGCTGTGCACCCCTTCTGCCTGGCAGTCCCCACATTGTGTCCTTATAATAAGCCAGTCGTAGTAAGGAGACGTGTTCCAGGTCCTGTGACACATTCCAACAAATCGTCAGACACGAGGACGGGGTGCTGGGAGCCCCTGATTCGTAGCTGGTTCGTCAGAGCTCAGATGGAAATCTGGGACTTTTGGCTCGCGTGTCAGCAGAGGTGGGGGGATCTCGAGGGGCTGGCCCCTAAGCCACGGGGTCTGCAATGGCCCCGACAGTCTGCGTCAGAACTGGACGGAACTGTAGGACACCCCTCTGGGGTCGGAAGGTGACAAGTGTTGGCGTGGGGAAGAGCCACACACTGGGAGTCAGAGGCGTGCTAGTGTGGGAGACGGCACGCAGTCTCGGACACCTGCGCAGGGACCAGCGACATTCCCGACCTGTTGCCACTCGGGAGAGAAGACTCACACCGTGAGTGCCCCTGCCTAGCCCCCTCGCCTGCCACGGACCCCAAGGGCCCCCGCGAGCTTGTGGAGTTGGCATAGGGTTCTACGCTGGCCAGAAGCAGGGCGGGTGACACGTCCCTGAGGCACGTTCCTGACTAAACACACGCATTAAAAATTGTCTAGTGCCAGACCCTGCGCCGGGCACTGGAGCTGTGGGGCGGGGTCAGGCGTCATCTTCCCGTGGGGATCGCACTCGTCACTTCGGTGACATTGTGCCCCTGCCACCTGCCCCGTCCTGTACTGGGCCCTGGGGTGCAGGAGTGACACTGTGGAGACTGCCCGGTGGCTGACGGTCCCCTTCGCTTTCAACTCTGTCTCGATTCTTTGCTTTAATAAACAGCGTTTGGCATTAATAGCCGTCGAGAACGTCACACGTCTGCGCTGGGCCGTGTGTAAAGGGCCCTCCTACCAGGAGATGCGCGATGGCTCTGAGTGAAGCACGGGCTCTGGGAAGGGGCCAGTTCGTCCACAGGTGTCGCCGAGGCTTCCTCTCGGGTCTCCTGGGGGTGACGTGCGACGTGGAACGCCACTGTCGGGCACCGCCATGGTGTTTCAGTGCTGGCGGAGAACGTTGCACGGCACGCTCGTATTTAGTGCCTCCCTTAGCCGTCCGCGGGTTCGTCGGCACCGCAGCTGTTCCGTCCTCATCCTGCGGGGGTGAGAGCCACGTCCTCATGCTTCTGGTGGACCGGGCGGGGCTGCGTGTCGTGTGCCGGGGTTACCGTGGCGCACACGAGGACCCCATGGACAAGGGGTCAGAGGCTCGGCGTGACGGGGGGTGTCGCGTGTGGGGATCGCGCTGGGAACGCCGGTGCTGGGACGCGGCGGGTGTTCCTACTTGTCAACAGGCAAAGGTCACACGTACCCTCCCTTCCTGCCCAGGCCTTGGGGTCTCTGAGCACGAGGAAGACCGAGCCGCTACGTCAGCACTTTACAGCTTCTCACGGCCTGGAGGGTCCTCCCTCTGCGCCTCAGGGGTGCACCCCCAACCTCAGCGCCCCTGGGCATTTCGCCCAGGCGGGGGCACCCTCACTGCTGCTGGGCCCTGCTCCCAGGAATACAGAAAACTATTTTGGGGGGCCGGTCTTCAAGGCTGTTCAAAAGCACGGACGTGTGAGAACAGACTCTGGGAATAAATTCGCGTCGTCACTAAGTCACCGAGCGCACGCCTGCGTTTAGGCCAACGCATCCAGCGAGAACCTGACTATTTCCCTCCATCTCATTTTACAAAAAGAAGGAAAATCCGAGCAAAAGGGAAAATTCATCCCCTGGGCACCGCCCCCCAGGATGGCCGGACCGTGGCATGCCGTGGGCCTGCGGCGTGGGGCCTGTCCTGGCTGGGACTGGGCCTGGGCGGTGCCCGGGGTCAGAGCGGAAGGCGGCGGGAGCCCGTGGCGGTGGCTCCGTCTGCATTGCCGAGTGGCGCACGGCCGCCGTGCGGTGGGCGCGTGGGGCAGAGCCGTGTGCGTCCTCTGAAGGGCTGCGGTCAGCATTTCCGACGGGAAACGACACAGTAGAAACAGCGGAGGGGGTGTGTAGCCACGGTGCGTGTAATTTTATTTACGGGCACACACACACATGCATGCACGCGCGGTCCGTGCTGACGTGTGCTGGCTCGCAACGGATGGACGGCCAGCGCGTCTGGGGACTCTGCTGCAGAGGTCACGGCGCCTGCCCCCGCACGCAGCCTCCCCAGCTTGCTTACGTCCTTCTTGTCTGAGGTGGCCCCAACCTTCCTACCAAAAGCCCCCTCCGTGCGACTCGCTGCTTAGGTACACACTGAAGTTCCGTTGGCCTGTCACCTCTGACCAGGCTGTGAGCTTGGGGACTGGGCTGCGGTGGGACCCTCTGCCTTCCACTCCGGCCACGGCCGCTGAGTGGGGTGGAGGGGTTTGCACGCCTTATCCCAGGTGCCACGTCATTTGACCTTACGCTGTCTGAGCGGAGTGAAGCTTCGAGCAGTGGGATGTCTCGCCCGAGGTCGAACGGCCAATGCGTGACCGTGGGAGTCTGGCTCCACGCGACGTCCCGGGCTCCGTGGTTTCCCACAGCACGGGGCGTCCTGAGCGGCATCCCCGGCTGCCGCCCCGAGACGCCTGTGGCACCCCTTCCCGGCGTCACGACCAGAACTGTCTCCGGATGTCACCAGATGTCTCCTGATGGACAGCCGCTGCCCTGACAGTAGTGTGCACAGTTGTTACTTACAGAGAGGTACTTTCCGTAGGGTTCACATTTTGAAAGTTTTAATGGGACATAAGGAAAGGGTCTTTCTTTCCGCCCTGCCCCCAGTTCTCCGAACAAGTAGTTTGCCGACGATGACAGAGGTAGCTTGTACACACACGCGCACGTGCACGCACACGCTGCATCTCTCTCTCTTGTAAAACAGGCTTTTCTGTTTGTTGTTCGTCTATTGATCTGTCCTGGACGGTCTTCCATGTGAAATCGTGGCAAAGATGCATTCGGGAACATCCGCGCGGTTAACAGTTTACCTACCAAAATGGAAGGAGACGTACGGAAAAGTGTTTTCAGCATCTTCGGAATTCGTCGTATGATTTTGCTCTTCTGATCAATTAATGTGAAGAGCGATGTTATTTGATGCTCTAAATGCAGGTCATCGCTGGCCCCAGAATGAACCCCGGAGGGTCTGGTCGTGAGGCTGTCCCTTTTCTTACTGGACTTTGCTTCCTCAAGCTCAGGGGTCTCCCAGGGTGTTTTTCACGGGTGTCACATTCAGACGTGAGACAGGAGTCTTCTTTTTTGATGTTTTCTCTGTACTGTGTTGGTTTCACTATCATTCCATCTTCACAGAACAATCTGGAAGCTTCCCTTTTGACTCCGTCTGGTTGCACGTTAAGCAGCTTCGTGATTATCCGCCGTCAAGGGAGGAGCGAGGTCACCGTGAAACTGTCCGGACCTGGTGCCTTTTGCGTGTCGCTCTAATGATGTGTTTTTACTTATATTATTCGTTTTAAATGTTTCCTTTTGATTCCAACAACACGAATCGGAAATATCGGAATTGACTTTTTCTACTTCTTGGCTTCCCTCCCACCTCACCGGTTATGTTATTCCTGTGTGGCCACGATTGACAGCCTTTGCCTCCTGCTACGTGGTCACGAATGCCACACTTATTTTGGTCTTAAGGCCGCAGTGAAACAGAGTCAATCGTCGCATGGATCCTTTTGCTGTGGGTTCCCCTCCTTCCTCGCCGGAATTACATTCCTCGGATCTTTGAATGATGGAAAATATTCGTCTCCGTCTGTGATATCCAAACGCCGGGCAGGTTGAGAGCACAAAAGATCTTCGAAGATTTTATGGGCCCGATTCCTCATCTCCAGAATCGAATAATTCTAGGAGGCTGAGGCTAGTCAGAATGTCCTTCCCCGACAAGAATCTTGGCGTGTTTTTCCGCACGCTCGGGGCTCTGTCCTGTTCACTGAACTCGGGTCCCCTGGCCAGGCCGTATGACGACATCATGACATCGATCGGCCCCTACTCTCCTTTTCCCGTGGAATATTGTGGTTCTTCGCTCTTTGGCATCAAATTTGGTTTTGTCGACATTTTCTGGAATTACGTCTGGGTGCTTTTTTCTCCTCGGTCTGGTTCTGTGGTCGACGCTCCCATCAGAGCTTTTGGATTTTTCCTACCTATTATTTCCTCTCAGGTGTGGAGGGGTGAGCTCTGTGGTCGAGTGACCCCGACCTCCTGCTCTCCCTGGTTTTTGCACAGAGGACCCCACGCGCTGGGGTGGTCCCCGTCCTGGGCGAAGTGGGGAGGCCGGTCAGCCTCGTGCGGGATCAGCGGTTCTTGGCAAGAGATGATGCCGGCGAAGCACTTCGTGCGTGAGGCTGTTTGCTTAGGCGTGATTCCGGGGGACGTAGGCAGCGAGCGGGGTCCCTTCTCGGGGCGTCTCAGCCCGTCCTTCTCTCCCTCCTCCTCGCGGTCTGGCGAGCCTCATCTCTTTCTGAGAGGAAAATTGGTTGTCACAGCGTCTGTCTCTCTTCCCAAATGAATAGCATCCGCGTGACTTTTTGTACTTAAGATATGCCAGTTCTCACAAGTACCAAAGACATTTTTCTTAAGATTTTGATATTTACTATGGCTTAAATTTTTTTTTTTAACGGAAGCCATAAAAATCCATTCTTCTCCCCAGTGGCCTGTTTGCGCCTGAGGGACCACGGGGGAGGGCCCGTCCAGGGACCTTTTTGGTGCATTTGGGAGTCTTGGGCACTATCTCAGGGTTTCAGCCTCAAAATTTCCTTCTTGTCCTATACGGCCCGGCCCGGCCTCCACTGGGACGTGGACTCTGGGGTGGGTCCGAGTCATTCTAAGCGGCCGTGGTTGGAAGGGACGGGCTGGCCGCACCCAGGGTGATTGTCACAGATGGTTTGTGACACATGCAACCTGGTGGTACGATCATTCCTCCGAGTCCCCTTCCAGGCCCAGAGGGGCCGCCCTGCTCCAGACCGCGTCTGGCTGCGACCCTCGTGCCAACCCCCGGGCCACGCCCCCTGGCCGGGCACTTCCGCCCGTGATTGACGGCTGTGCGCCCACCTGTGTAAACGTTGCTGGCACCGCAAGGGAGCGTTTTGCTGAGTCCCCGTCCCCTTGGAAACGTCGTTGTCTGCTTTCTGGGACTCAGGGGGACTGTTGGGGGTCGTTCAGCAGGGAATGGGGGGCGGCTCGCGGGCTCGCCGTCCGGGCTTCCAGTCCAGAATCCGTGCCGATTGGGCCTCTGGGGTCCGACCTGGGGGGAGAACGCACTGGGCAAAGCGGCTCCGGGGCACCCCACGGCCGCGAGGCCCCACCGTGACGCCCGCCGCCTTCGCCGCCTGGACGGGGTGCGCAGAAGCGTGGAGAGTCTGCGGTTGGTCCCACTTGCCATGGGCCACGCGCTCGTCCCCCCCAGGAGGGCAGCGGCTGCCCGTCCCCGCGTCTCGGCCGAGTGGCCCCACTGGCACACGAACGCCTGCGGCAGGGACGTGGGGGCCGCGTGGCCTCCGGGGTCTGGCCTGGGGGGCAGCACTGGGAGTGGGGAGGCCGTAGAGGACATCGCACAGCGCAGGGCGCCCTTTGCCTTCTGCCTGCGGCGGGGCAGGCGTCAGTCCCAGAGGGTCCTCGCCTGGTCTTCTGCGGAGTCCTGAGGGGTCAGGCCGTGCTCCGGCGAAAGGGACACACAGACGTGAGCCCACAAGTGCACAGCGGTCCCTGGTTTATTGTCACAACACTGTCCCGCTGGAGAAAAATAAACCATGGCGTCCAGGGTCATAACTGCTGCCGGCGGACCTGGCCGTCACCCCCATGGTCACCGTCCCCACCATCGTCACCCGCCCACCTCTGGCGCCCCAGCCGGCCCTGCATCACCTGGGTGCGTTGTCTTGAACCTGGAGAGGTCACGGGTTGCGGACGATGCCGTGATGTCCCACCGCGTCATGGGGCGCAAACAGCCCGGAGCGCTGGCCCTCGGCTCACAGACGCAGCGCCCCAGGAAGCCGGCTCGGAGGTGGGGGCTCCGGCCTCGGCCTCAGTCTGCAGCTGGCCGGCAACAAGGACCCTGCCGCCCGGGGGCTGGGGAGCCGTGGTCCCCGGCGTGGGACTCACTTCTACCCGCGTGCGCCGGGGTCCGGGCCTGGCAGAAGGGGTCCCACTGGCGCGTGTGACAGCCCCGTGGCAGTCAGGAAGGAGGGGAAGGGGCACTCGACGGGGCACATGTCCTGGACCGTCGGAACCCCGAGTCTGCAGAAGTCATTCATTCCGCTTTGTGTCCCCCACGGGGGACCTCGCCCGAGCAGCCGCCTTGCCCCGGGGGTCACCACGTTAACTCCTGGACGCCCGGCTGACCGCGCAGTCCCTGTAAACCCAGGCGCTTACTCAGCGCGCGTGTCCGGCGGGGCTCAGGGCCCTGCCCAGCGCTTCCCGCGGCCTCCCCTCCCCCGGCCGACCTCCCGCAGTTCCAGAAGCTCCCCCGAAGGGAAGCCATCCTTTCCCAAGAAAGTAAGAACCTCAGTGTTCATCCCTGGGGGCCAGAACCGTGCCTCTGGTCACCACCAAGGACGCTTCCACGTGTTCTCCCTTTCGTGGACGAGCGGACGGTCCTCCCGCCCACGTGGAGGTCGGGTTGTTATTTTATCCTCTCGTTGGTTGCCAGGAGCACTTTACGTATCGAGGACGTTAAGCTATTACATGTTGTCATGGCACTTTTATTTATTTATTTGTTTTTTTCCCTCTGAATTCCGTTTATGTTCATTTTGTAGTAACACTTGTTTTCGAATCTTGACGCGTGAGTGTGTAAACTTTATCTATAAATGTATTTGCTTTCCTTTGCTCTTGAAGATTTGAGACGAGATCGACAATCCTCTACATTCTGTCCTGTTCAGCTCTTTAAACCATCTCGATCTGCTCCGGCGTGTGCTACAAGGTGGAGGTGGGCTGCTTGATCTCTGGATGCTTATACATAAAATTTGCATGGCCATTTGTCAAGTCAGTATCTCTCTCCCTCGAAATTCTGCATTTCCTCGCACCTGCCACATTGCTTTAATTGTTTTGAATAATAAACGTTATTTTTCACATGAAAATCTCTCTTCCATTAGTCCTCCTTTTTGCAGTATTTATTGTCTGTTCTTAGCTATTTATTTCTGCGGGTAAATTTGAGAAGCTTTTTGTTAAGTCATAAAAATGTTCTAATGGGATTTTGAGTGGAATTACATCAAGTGCTTACATGAACTTGGGGAGAATGTAGCAGGAGCTGGGGCCGGAGGCTCCTCTGGAGGGTCTGTCTTCCGTGCCGGGCTCCGCGGCCAGGTCTCTGGGGCACAGTGCGCCCCCTTTCTTCCCACTTTGGGGACAAGCCAGGGCTCCTCAGTGTCAGCGTGGGCGAGTGCAAAGGCAGGCTTCTAAGACCTGGGGGCCCCTTCCCCCCGCAACCCACGCTTGTCCCCTGGATCTGGAGGGAGCAGTGACCCAGGGCCATCTTCTTATGTCTCATGAAAATGGCGGGGCCCCCTTGCTCTTCGTGAGTCCTTAATTCTAGCAGCAGTGCTGGCGGGGCCCTGGTAACCCGTGGCAACCGTCGGAGAGAGCTGGGAGGAGAGTCTTCTAAGTCCCAAGGTCACCTGGCTGGTGGCAAGGTCAGCAGGACCTATCACAGGCCGGGTCTCAGCTGCCACTGAGAGCTGGGCCATCAGGGGTCGAACCTGACACTGCAGAAAACCCTTCCGGGTCCGTGATGTGACCTCTCGCAGGGTCCAGGGTGGCCGAGCCCCCGGCAGCTGACTGTCCTCTGGCTCTGATGCTCGGTTGGCCCCCCCGGAGTGCGCACTCCCCCGCTGAATAGTCCCGCCAGCAAATTAACGCCTTGGCAAGGTCTACAGCCGGTGACACCTCGCCAGGTGTCACTGTCACAGAGGCTCCGCTCCCGGCCGGGCCTCGGTTTCCTCACCTGAGGCCTGGTGAAGGCTCATGCCCAGCGACCTATGGTCCTGACCTTCCGGAAGCTTCTGTCGCTGGCGATAACAGGGGAGCTGCCCCGTCCCGTTGGACGGCCCGTCCCTGTCTTCCCAGAGGAGACTTACTAACCGCCTTCACCTTCCCCTCCCGTCCCCGGGGGACCTGGAAGCGGCACTTTGAAGAAGAAAGGCCCTGTTCCTCGGGGAGAGAACTCCTCAGCCGGAGCCGCGTGCTCTTCCCCGCGTGCGTCCCCCTGAGATGTTCCGACACGTTTCTGATCGCCATGGCGGCGCTAAGTAGCCAGCGCAGCGACCCTTCTCATTGCTATTGACTTTGCTTCTTTTCATTTCGAAGTCGGCGTCAGATCAGGCTCGGAGTGGGAGGGGGCGCTTCTCCTGGGGCCAGATGTGGTTACCTGAGGGCGGACTCCTGCATTGACAAGCTCACAGCTAAAAATTGGCTCTCAGTCCCCTGCAGTCACCAATCATTACGATGCAAATGCAACAGAATGGAACCACAGGTGTCCTGAAATCAGCCTGCATTGACGCGGGAAGGATGCCATCCCTGGAGTCAGATCCCTCGCCCGGGGGGAGGTGCCAGACGCGTCTTCCAGGCCCGCGGCCCTGTTGTTCTGGACCCGTCCACCTGCCCGGGGGCGAGGCCATCTTCTGGGGAGAGAGGACGGGGAAGGGTGGCGTCTCCCCACGGCTCCCTGGCTGGCCTCTGAAGTCCAGGCTGACGGAGAGGGCCCCTCCTTGCTGCTCGCGGCCCCATGAATAGATATGAGCCGCTGGACGATTTCATTTCCTCGGCTCCGGCCTCCGCGGCTTCTCCACGCACGTAACTCGGATTCCGATGGGGGAGATTTTGCTCCGTGTTCGAATTTCTTATCATTAATATTTTTTCCTTCCAACCGCAGTGTCATGGAGAGTCTGGACGTTCAAAGAGGTGTCTGTGCATCCATTTCGAGCAAATAAAATACCGTCGGAGACTCTGAGAGCTGGGAGAAGCATCTGGAATCACGCAGGCCACCCCTGCCGTTGGATGGGGAAACTGAGGCCCAGAGGGAGGGTGTGGTCCGCACAAAGTCACCTGCCGACCTAGAGGCTCAGTGGCAGCTTTTGGGAACTACACAAATAAGGGCCAAGCGAGACCTCCGCATCTATCACGGCTCCGTCATTCATTCATTCACTCATTCACTCATTCATTCGTTCATTCAGAAGGCAGCCTGGGAGGGGTCTGCCTCCCTGTGACCAAATGTGGCCCCAAACGAAAGGCACAGAACCACATTCCTTTCCACCGGGGTTATAGGGACGTGGGGTTGTGGGCAGCGGAGTGAAGGCCACACACGGGCACCGCTGGCCGTGCCGCGCAGGTGGGGACGTGGCTGGGGAGTCGCCATGTGAGCGTGGGGGTCAGAGGCTGGAGGCTGGCCTGGGGAAGCGGGCGGCGGGCGGAGGGGCCTCTGAGGGGAGCCGGGCGCCCGCAGGGCTGGAGGCGGCCAGGAGGAGGTGTGGCAGCGGCCGAGAGCAAAGCCTGACTTCTGATCGCTGAATCCATGACACATGGAGCGAGTGCTCATCCAGGACGCGCTCGGCCCGCTGAGCAGGGAGCTGGCGGGGGACGCTGGGCCCGGATCCCGCAGGAACAGGCTGCTGGCTTCCGCGACGGCCCAGCAGGTGACCGAGGCCCGGCCCGCAGATGGACGGGAGACCTTCCGCCTCGGCCGGGGATCACAGGTCCACGAGGGGCGCCGAGCCGGGGTCCGGGGCACTCAGAGCAGAGGCCCCTCCCTGAAGGATGACTTCGGGCACATGGGGGCTGTTGGGTGACTCCACAGGGTGGGCTTTGGGGTGCCCCCTCACCCCGGCCCGCCAGGACTCTGGCTGGTGGCCCAGACCTCAGGAAACCTTTGCCACACACGTCCCCTCTGAGCTCGGGACACTCAGCGTCTGCACTACAGTGAGGCCGTGTCCCTTCCCGGTCCCTGCTTCCCCCTCCATCCTCCCTGGACGGCCCCTGCCCGCGAGCCGGCCCCCCGGGGAGCGGGGCCTGTGCTGGGCTCGCCGCCCGGGCCGTGGAGTCCACGCTGGCTTTGCTCAGCTCCGTGACAGGGCGGCTGCCATCGTCTCGTCCGTGCCCCCTCCCGCCCTGCAGGACGCGCTCTGACACTCAGCTCTCCCCGTCACGGCGGGGCTCCCCCCACGAGGAGGTTCGGGGTGCCCTGGCCCGGAGGCGGGACCCCAGGCTTCTCCCGGGCTGAGGCTGCGGGCCCGCCGCGTGGAGACTCGCGGCTCCCGCCGTCCGGCGCGTGGCTGGCCCGTGGAAGTTCCAAGCGGTCATTGGTCACTGTCTCTCCTGTATCCACCTGCGACGACGGGTTCCACAAGTTGCAGATTTGCAGAATCTCAAATTCCTCACCGACGAACGTAGCCGTCGCTGATGTTCCACGGGGCGTGGATGACGTTCCCTCGAGTCTGGGGCTTTCCTCGGCACCCGAAGGCCCCTCCTCGCTTCTGGACAGCCCCGGCACAGGGGTAGGGAAGTCGCCGCAGCGCGTGAAGCCCTGCCAGCCCCTGACCGCCACCCAGGACCCCGTCCCTGGTCTCCTCCCTCCAGTCCCGCGAGGGAGGTGGCCGGTCCCCCAGGGCCCTGAGCCCTGACTCCTTCCTGCTCCCTGCAAGGACCTTTAGCGGGAGGAAGGCTTTGCCGACCTCGGGGCACCGCCCTCTTCCGGTGGACAGACGGGGTCAAGGCTTTTGGGTGCGAGTGTTTTGTTTTTGTCCCTGGAGAGTCCTCCGTTGCTTCAAACGCGGGCTCCCGTGGTGTGTCCTTCACGGAGTCTCTCTGTCAACAACTGTGGGCCGAGCCGCGTCCCTAGGGGCACAGGGAGCTGCCGCACCCCAACACTCTGCCCTCTGAGTTACCTCCCCTCCCCCTGCCCCAGGGCAGCTGCTCGTCCCCTCTGCAGGGCGTGGGGGCGGGGCGATGGTGACAGCCACCCTGCCTGCCTCTCTGCCTCTCTCTCCTCTCTTTCTGTCTCTCTGTCTCTCTGTCTTTTCTCTCTCTCTCTCAGCTTCTCTCTCTCCTGTCTCTCTGTCTCTGTCTCTGTCTCTCTCTCTCTGTCTCTCTGTCTCTCTGCCTCTCTCTCTCTCTCTCTCTGTCTATCTCAATGCTCTCTGTCTGTCTCTCTCTCTCCTTCTCTCTGTCTCTCTCTCTCTCCTTCTCTCTCTCTGTCTCTCTCTCTCTCCTTCTCTCTTTCTCTCTCTCTCTCTCAGCGTTCTGGGGGCTGAAATGACCTGCCTGGCCATTTGCTCGTTTCCTGCGTGGAGCCCGAGGTAAGCGGGCGCCTCTCGAGGTCCTGGGCTGTCGGAGCAGGAGGGAGCATCCAGACGCCCCCGGACAGCTCGGCACGTGGGTGCGTCAAGTCCACGAGGAGGAGCTGGGGACGGGCCAGAAGCCGCCCTGCGTGACCGCGGCCTCCGGCCCCTGCTTTCTCTTCTGCGAATCAGACGACTGGGTGACGAGAACTCGGGGCATCAGGCTCTAAAGTTCCATCAGTCGGACACGCTCGGCACCACACAGGCCTTCGCAGGCCCCGGTGCAGCTGGGGACAGCTGACACGTGACAGTCCCTTCTGAGTGATGGGGCACAGGGGAGGCAGGAAGCTGCAATTGAGTGCAGGGCTGCAGAGCGGGGGGCTCCCAGGGCCTCCCAGGGGGCTGCTCATTACACACAGGGAAGAGCTGGAGGCGCAGGGCTCTGCCAGCTCCCGGCCCCCAGCGAGATGGGGCCTTCCTTGTCCCCAAGGGAGAGAGAGGTGCCAGCTGTGGAAGGGGCTGTGACCACGTCTGGACACTCTGCACTCTGAGGCCCTCCCTCTCTGTAGATGGGCCAGTAGCCAGTCCGCGCCCTCTGCGGGCTCACCGGGTCATGGACACAGTCGCCCTGCCGGCCGGCTTCGGTGCTCCTTGTGGGGACACCGAGCTGAAGACCCGGCGCGCCTGCTGCGGCTGGGAGAGGGGCTCGTGAGCAAGGCCGCTTCCACTCTTCTCTGCCCCCGATGAGTCGAGACTTCTGTAGTGGTCCTGCCTTCTTGTGAAAAAGATGCTCTCTCTCTGCCTTGTTTTGAAACTTTTTAAAGCGTGCCGAAGCCTTTGAGTGGGGGCCGCCACCGAGCAGACAGATCCAAACCCCGCCCGAGACTCGGAGGAAGCCGGGCAGCACGGCCTGTCCCCTGCAGAGTAGGGGGTGGGAGCCAGGTGGCCAGCAGGGTCTCTGTCCTTGATGGACTTAGCCCCACAGTCTGTGTCCTCGGGGTCCCTCCCCGTGGCGGCCTCTTCTGTGGGCCTGGCCGACGGTCTCCAGGCGAATGTCTGGGGTGGGGTCTGCGCGCCCCGACTCCTGGGGCTCCAGACGAGCTTCGCACAGGTGCTGATCGCACAGGTGCTGATCGCACAGGTGCTAATCGCTCTTCTCCTGCCACGATAAGGTTTGGAGAGGAAAATCGGACGGTGCCCAAGAAAACGAGATTTCAGGATCAAAGGGGCCACGACCAGAGCAGCCAGAGGTGCTCGGAGACGCCGCACGTCCTTTGCCTTAATTGTCACTGAGGGGATTATGTCCTTCCCTCCTCCTCGTGCAGCGTGGCGACCAGCAGCACGTGATTAACATGCACCGCGGTGGGGCAGGGAAGGCTGGGGGGGCCCGGAAACCCAGCACGCAGCTGCACTGTGTCGTCGGGGGGCGCACGGCGGGCCGTGGTCACCAGCCTGTTCCCCGGCCCCCTCCTATCGAGAAGACCAGAAAGTCCTCAGTTGGGAGAAGGTTTTCGAAGTCGAGCTTGGCGGTGGCTTGTCCCCCCGTGCGAGGCCGAGGAGGCCTGACCTGCGAGGCAGGACGGAACCCCGGTGGCTTCCGGGCGGGACGCCTACGCCAGCAACGAGTCCCAGCGGGACGGATGGACAGACGGACGGACGGATGGGGAAGAAGCAGAAGCGTCTGAGGCCCAGGAGCAGAGAGCCCCCGGTGGGGAAACGGAGCGCGTTTGAAGATGGTTTTAATGTCCCACCGCCGCTACGAGAAGTCACCAAAAACGCAGTGGCTTCCAACAGCCCAGGTTCCTCCCCTCGCGGTCCGGGCGGTCGGGTGGACGTCCTGCACGGTGGGCGGCCCGGCTCCCCCCGGGGAATCTGCTTCCCACCTTCTCCAGCTTCAGAGGCGCTGGCTTTCCCTGGCTCACAGACCCTTCCCGGTCTCCAAAGCCAGCGCGTGCCCCCCGGGCTGCAGGACGCTGCCCTGTGTCACTTGTCGTGGGGACACCCGCATGCACGCCCTGCCGCTGGCACACGCTGGGGGCGGGGTGCACGTGTTCCCGCTGGGCAGACAGAGCTGCGTCCCGTTTGCTCGGCCCGGGGCTGTCTGGCGCTGTCTGGCGCTGTCCGCGGTCCACGAGCCTCTGCTGGGCCGCAGCCTCCCCCACAACCCGCACGGCCAGTGCGAAGGGTTTAACGGTTTATGTGACAACGTGGTGGGAGCTCCTTGTGGCTTCAAGATGCATTGACCCGGTGACTGACAAAATCGGACACCTTTTCGTGTTCGTTGGTCATTTTGATATTTTATGAAGTGTCTGTTCAGGACTTTTGTTCAGTTTTTGGCTGTCTGTCTTCTTTTAAGAAAGCGGTAGGCGTTATTTCTATATACTAGCCATACATATTGCAAACATACTGCAAACGTTTCTTCCTCGTGTGTGGCTGGTCATTTTATACTCTTTTAAAATTATCATTTGGTGAAAGAAGCTCTGACTTTGATGTTTCACAAAGTCCGCTTTATTTATATTTACAGTCGGTATTTTTGTGCCATTTATAACACTCTACTTTTCGTTTATACAAGTTTATCGTCAATAACACAAATCTCTCCTCCTAGGCAGCTCACCCCGCCCCTTTCAGTTAGCGATGTCACCAAATGACATCTTTCTTCATTGTGTGGTCAAAGACAGACCAATAGTTGTTTGTTTTTTGGACGCATTATTACCTTAAATCATGTAGAAAACAAACAAGCGGTATTGCAAAGCGAAGTTGGAATAGTTAGTTTTATTACCGTCCGTGCACTTACCTTTCCTGAGACCTTCATCTCTGTCCACGGCTCGGAGCTGCTGTCTCGTGTCCTGTCATGTCACCCGCAGGGCAGGTGTCGTCACGAGATCCCTCGGCTTTGGCTTATCTGGAAACGTCTTCATTTCTCCCTCGCTTTTGAGAGATGGTTTTCCCAGATATAAAATTCTTGGTTGGCAGGTTCTCCCCTCGGCACTCGGAGTACGTGAGCCCACCGCCTTCTGCTCATGTTCTTATCTGCTGCCATCGATTCGTCTCTAGCGTTGTTATGAAATGGCCTCTTTATTCTCTAGTGAGACTTCTTATCTAAAATTCCACCCTGTCGTTTGATAATGACACCAGCTTCTATCGACCGGTGTTTGCGTTGTGTATCTTCCCCCGACATTTTTAATTCAATCTACAGCTGTCTTTATCTTTAACACGTGACTTTCTTAAGCAGCATATATTTGAGTTTGGTTTCATCGCCGTCTGATAATTTTGTCCTTTATTTAGAGGACGTGGCCCCATTGCATTTAGTATAATTTCTGATATATTTTTAAATTTAAATGGACATTACTATTAATGCTCTATCCGTTCCATCTGTTCTTCGAGTCTCATTTTTACTTTCTACATTTTTTTTGATATGTGAAAATGATAATCGAGTCATTCTCACGGACCCCGTTCCTACCTGCATCTGGTTTTCATTGCACGTTGTGAATCAGTGCATTAGAGAGACAACCTTCGATTAGTCCCTCTGCCACTTTGGTGGCGAGGCAGAGACGGGGCGCGCCTCGGTCTGGCCGACAGCTGCGCGTGCACGTGTGTGTACGTGTGTGCACACGTGTGCACAGTCTGCCCAGCCCCGCAGCTGTGCCGCTTCTCAAGGAGACACCGCCCGACGAGATGTCGAAGCCGAAAGCTGGGCGGGTGTCTTGCTCCGTGGGGAGAGGTGTCTTCCGAACAGGGAGACGGACCTCGCGTGGGGTCCGGGGACGCCAGGGGGTGAGGGACTGGTGGGCTCCCGGAAGAGGAGGGGTTTCGGGACCGGGCCTCCTGGTCAGTGCAACGAGGCCGCTTCTGGTGGCTGTCACTTGGAGGTGTGGTCACTGACGGGAAACTGTCCGTTGGTCTGGACTGGCTTTAGTTCGGTCTGGGCAGTGACCTATTGATGTGGCGGGAGGATGACCAGCCCCCTCCTGTGGTGTGCAGCAGAGGGTGCTCGTCCTCACGTCCTCATGTCTGTCCCACGCTGGGGAAAGCCGAAGCCCGACGGGTGAGTGCCTCCCCCGGGGCCCGCCACCTGCTGCGTGGCATATTAAGTCCCGATCTCTGGTTTGGGCAAAGCCCATGATTTCGTAGGCACGTGTCGTCAGCGATACGTCAAACCCCTCGTGTCTAGGTCCAGCCCCCATCGTCCCCTACAAGGCCCTTGGCTGTGGATCCTGTTCTCCCTTCGTCCCAGACGTTGACTCCCATTGGCCTCCTTCCTCCCGGACAGAGTCCCCCTCCTGACGCGTTTCCACCTGTCCTTAAATATTTGTGCAACTTGGAAAATCTAATTTTCAAGAGTTATGTGTCCATCCTACGTTTCTAAATATGCTACCGTTCTGTAGGACGAGTTCTGATTTTTTTCTCTCGACATTGTTTAAGAACCCGGCTGCCTCTCACCTGCCCCGGCTCCAGATCGTGCACGTGGCACACCTTACCTACTCCGCCCCACGACAGGGACACCAGATTGTCTCCGCCCCGTCCCGCCTCCCTTCCCCATCCCTGCCACATCCTCTGCTTGAGGCTCTGCCGATTTCCCTGGGAGTTCACCCCGGAGGAGAGTGGCTGGGTCGTAGGGACACACGGTTAATTTCACCAGCTGTGGTCTATTTGCTCTCCCGATGGCGTGGCGGAGAGCAGTGCCACCGGCCGTGCGAGGGGGCCATTTCCCCACATCCTCACCTACTTTTTCCTGCTCTTTGAAAGTTCTGCCAATCAGAGAGACGGGGGCAGAATGTCGTCCGAACCCCGTCTGAACCCCGCACCTCAGCGATGCCTCAGGAGGCTCTGTGTTTCTACGTGGGGTGCCTTTCGCGGGAGTGCCTGTCAACACACCTCACCTCGTTAAAAAACCACCTTGTTCAAAAATCCGCCGTCTCCATCTCGCCGGCTTTCAACGGCCCCGGCATAGTCCAGATGTCAATTTCCTGTTCATTCGTAAGAAGTCACTTTCCTCCCCCATCAGTCACCTGTTTACTAAAATCCTTCTACCTCGAACCCAAACGTTTAATGTCGTTATGGCGGAATGCGTTTATTTTTATTTGCCTTAGATGTTGTATTTTTTGAGTATTGTATGTAAGAAGTACATATTCGGTTTAAGATAAAGTTTTCTCTAACAATTTATTCGATTAGCTTTCTTGTTACGCTTTTAGCATTCAGGTGTTTAAGCAACCTAGACACTCTTCATCTTAGGATGTAAGGGAGGTCTGAGCTTCGTTTTCCCCATGGGGTGAGAAGGTTTACTCAGCGCCACCTGTTAAAGAATCGACTCCTTTCCTACTGAAGTGCGATGTCACCTCTCTCATAAAACAGGTGCCTGCCACCCGTGGGTCTGCGGTCGACCTTTCTCTCTTCTTCTATTTATTCACTTGATATTTTCTATACCCAAGCCACATTTTTTTTTTAAAAAAACTGGCATTTTGTCGAATTCCTTCATACCATGCAGGCCAGCTCCCCCTCCATTGTTCTCTCTTTCTGAAATCGATCTCTTTTTTTTTACAGACCTTTATGCGTCCAGATACATGTTAGAATAAGATTGTTGAAGTTTACAAACATTCCTCTTAAAAAACTTTATTGGAATGTCATGAAGCTGTGGCTTTTTACGAAGAATCAGCGTCGCCATCCCCACAGAGGCGAAGCTATCCCGTCATCGGATATGACACATTTTCCCCTTTATCCTAATATTTCTTAATATCTTTGAAGGATTTTTAAAATGTTCTCCATAAAAATCTCGTGAATTCTTCTTAGATTTGTTAAACCCGTTATGGTTTTCCCAGTTATTGTAATGTTATACTGTTTTATAACGACGTGGATGAGTTAGAAATTAGCAGCGCGAAGACACACGTCACATTGTTGATACCGAAACTCTCAATTCTGGAGAACTCTTGTTAATTTTGATATTTCGCGTATCGTGATGTCGATGCGTTTTCTATTTAGATGGTCCTATCACCTACAGGTGAGGATCACCTTCACTCTAGTGGATCTATGTTCCTCTCTCGTTGGACTTTCTCTTCATTTTTCTCTAGCCAGCGTGTTGCCATGGGAGATGACAATGCTTGAGTTTTTCTGAAAGGACCCGGGTCTCAAATTAATCCCCCGAATCTGGTGTTTGCTGTAGAACCAGAGCACAGAGTTACTTGTTAGTTAAGAAAATGGCCCGTTATTTCTAATCGTCGCAGATTTTATTTAAAAAGAGGTCGAATATGTCCAAGTGCTTTTTGATTTTTTTGCTTCTACTGACTCTAATCTTTCCTTTCTTTATTTAACATTTTTAAGTTAAGAATAAAGTTACTATTTTTTTCTTTATTTATTTTTCTTTATTTTTTCTTTATTTATTTTCTTTATTTTTCTTTATTGAGGTGGTCGGTCAGCTACGTTCATAGATTTTCTGATGTTCAACGTTCTTGTCCTTCCTTTGATAAATCCTATTTATAATGACATATTATTTTTAACACACCGTTAAAGTCAATTTGCAAATATGTAAATAAGACTGTTCAGAAGTGAAACGAGCCTATACGTTGCTTTGAAGTGTCTATTTGGCCGCCTTCGACTCACTATAACACCAGATGTTTGAATTTCATGCCCCCCCATCCCCCCCGCCCCTTTATCTGGACGGACCTGCAGCCTGTCAGGCAAGAATCTTGCTTCTTTGAGCCTTGGCTGTAAGTTTCGGTGAGGACCGCTGGGCCGATTCTGGTTTGGTTTTGTTTCTCCTTGGGGGAGGTTTAATTACCACAGCAGATTTTAAACGGAAAATTTCTATTTCTTCTTGTTCCAACGGAGAGTGGTGTCCTGCTCTAGAAATCCATCCATTTTGCTCATTTTCAAACGTATGCCTTTAGTTTAAAGAGAAATCTGTTGGGTTCTGTACTTTGTAAATTTGCATCTTCCACTCGTTTTATTGATCAGATTGGTCAGATGTTTATATATTTTGCTAATCTTTGAAAGAAACAGCTTTTGGTCCGGTTAATGGCGTCTGTTTCATTGATTTCTGTCCTTATCCGTCTTATTGGATGAATTTCGTTCTTTCTTCTTCCTTTGGTTTCCTTCTGCTTCTCCTTGAACTGAATGCTTAGCTCGTTTCTTTCGTGTTTTTCTTGCTGTCCGGTAAATGGATTTAAACACATGCATCTACCACTACAGTGCGGACCGTGATTTTGTAAGTCTCGCACGCTTTCCTCTCCATCTGAAGGTCTTTGTAGTAGACTATTTTTTTCTTGGTTTTTGGACACATGGCACCTTGTTTCTTTTTAACCACCTCTCGTCACTGGGTTCTAGTCTCACGCATTATTCTCGTGGGGCAGATTCCTCGTCCGTGGCGTAGGAGCCGCCCTCCACGCACGCACGTATATTTGGCTTTGAGTTTTTTAATTAATCTTGTCATTCAAATTTGATATGTATTTATGCGCTTTTGTTTTTGACTTTTTTTTTTTAGCCCTGTGATCTGCTGGTTTTGTAAGATGGCTTCGTTAAGATCTCGAACAGTAAATTCTGCCGTGTCCATTTTTTTCTCGTAATTCCGTCAGTCGACACTTTATGTATCGCGGCGTGATATTTTAAAGGGCTTATGTATTCACAGCCACTATGTCTTCTTGATCTATTATTCTGCTTTGTCAGTATATAACATCACTCTTTGTCATTAGGATGCCTCTTGCCTTAAAATCTCTTTAGCCTAATAATGAAAAGTGTTACATGTAGTTTTACAAATTTCTTATTGAACAACCTTTGCAAACTATCTACTCGCGCCTTTTAATGAGCCACTCGTTAATGGGTAGATTTCCACATCCTTTTTCGTTTCTCATTATAAATCAGAAAATCAGTACACTGCGCTGACTCTTGGAATGGAGAGTCTGCTCTTGGTACGTGGAGAATTAATTTTCAGAGACCAGAGGCTGCAGCCACAGTAAGGGCCGCAGCTCTGCCACACTCAGGGGAAGTCGCTCTACCAGGGCTATGTGACCTGAGTTTCTTTTTCAACCCCTTCCTTCCTTCCTTCCTTCCTTCCTTCCTTCCTTCCTTCCTTCCTTCATTCCTTCGTATTTCATCACATTCTTTCATTTCCTTCATTCCATTCTTCCTTCAGCCTTCCTCCTCCTCCTCCCTCCTCCCCTCCCTCCCTCCTCCCACTCCTCCTCCCTCCTTCCTTCCTTCCTTCCTTCTTTCCTTTTATTCTTTGATTTTTACTCTCCCCTGAATTTAACATGGTACATAGCAGAGGGCACAAAGCATAAGGACAGGCTGACAAATTAGTAAACAGAGACTCCCACGTAGCCAGCACCTGGTCATCCAATAGAATATTGCCAGCAGCCTGGAGCCCCGCGCGCCCCTCGCTGCAGGTGACAACCGTCTCGACCTTCGTGACGCTCTGTCCCTACCTCACCGCTCCGCCCCCGGCATCCGGTGCCGCCTGTCGCGTGGACGGAATTCCGTCTGCCCTCTCGTTCTGCCGAGAATTCCGTTTCTCCATTTCACCCACGCCTTTGTGTGCGTTTGTATTTCGGTGCGGTCTAGTTCATGGTGTGGTTACACTCTAATTTATCCGCTCTCCAACTGATGGCCACTGTCCCCCATTTCCGGCCTCTGCGAGCCAGGTGGCCGTGAGCAGCTTCGCACGTGTGTCTCGGAGGACGTGCTGGGATCGTCCGCAGAGGGCGCTCAGCAGTGGGCTGCGGGGCGTGGGGCCCGGTGTGTGCACCTGCAGCTTTGCCAGGTAATACCGAGCACCTCCCAAGGCTGCCCCCCGACATCATCTCCCACCGGCAGGGTCTGCCGGCTGCTGCTGTCCCGTCCTCACGCCGATGCTCATAGTGCCAGACTTTTAGTGAAGGATTCATCAGTGTGCATTTTCAACTTATTTTTCAATCTAGTGGGCATGTGTTGGCGAGATTTTATTTGTATCCCCCCAATTACTAATGAGAGCTTATTTGTCATAAGTTCGTTGCCATTTTGAGCCCCTATCTTTTGGCTGCTTTTCTTTTTAGTTGTTTGTTTTTGATTTGTATGAGGTTTTTTTTTTAATGCTTCGAATAGAACTTTTTTTTTTTTGGCGAGATGCTGCTTTTCCTACTCCGTGTCTTGTTTTGGCCTTTTGATGAGCAAACGCTCCTAATTTCAGTGTTCTCAAATCCATCCATCTTTTCTTACGCCCGAGGACATCCAGCATTAGACAGCGCTAGCTTGTTATCGCGGTCTGGGCGTATTTTTCCCTTTAATCTTCGAACGCGATTACCCGTTGCCTTGCTGGTGGCGTTGACGAGCATGATCCTGGCTCAATTCTTCTCCATACGCACGGGCAACGTTTTTCTAGAAGCTTTGCGGTTGTTTTTGTCATCTTCGCTGCTTCGAGATTTAAGTTGGTCTAGTTTTGTTTTTTTCTCCTTTATTTGTTATTTCAGGTCGCTTTCAGTTCTTTCAATTCAAGACCTTACTTTTTTTTTTCTATTTCTTGCTAATTCTCGGTTGTTAGTTTTTAGAGAGTTTTCTCTTTCTCCTGTTTATTTTCTACATCCTTCCGGCACCTGTTACATGTATGTCACAGGTCCAGCTTTCATGTGTCTACTTGCGATTTCCCGGTCACTTGTCCCCTCCTCCTGCTGCCTGGGACAAGCCATCGACCTGCGCCCTGGGGACAAGCGCCGCCCGTGTGTGCCGGTTCCGCTGCTCAGCCCACCCATTCCCTTTCCATGCCAACCATCGTATTTTCAAATTTGTCACCTCCTCTCGGGTCCTCTGCCTGACGTCCTGTCTGCGACAGCTTCCTCTTCTACAGCGAGTCTTCCTTGTGTTCTGTCTGATGTGGGTTTTTTATATTGATTGTGGCCCCTGAGGGTCATTATTTTGTGAGCTCGTGCTCCCCGGGGTCGTTAACCCCTGAGCTGGTGACGGGTTTCTGAAGACAGGGCGGTGTCCCCGAGCGTCTGGGGAACAGAGGCCCGGCTCTCTGCGTGTCTCCTGCCACCGCACTGCTTTCGAGAGCTTTCCTGTCTTAGCGTCGACCACGTCACCACGCGGGCCTGGCGGGGGCAGCGGGTGCTGGAGCACCTCTGGTTCCCTGCTGGGGTTTCCATGAACTCCCCCACCCCCACCCCGCAAAGAGCTATTCGTATACACCTGCAGGCAGGCGGCCCGCAGGTTCGGACCTGCTGAGAACGAGTCAAGGCAGGAGCCAAAACGTCACCCCGACTTCAGAGGCTCCGGGGAGGACAGACAGGTGGAGAGCAAGCGAACGGGTCGCAGGACAGGGAGGCCGGTGGCCTCGGCGGGGCCAGCGGGGCCAACGGGAGACTGAGGCGTTTCCGACCTCCTCCCGCCACGCGGGCTGCGGGGACGGGGAGGCGCCTGTGCCCTGACGGCTCCCTGCATGCCTGGCAGGGCGGCCCCGCGGGACGCAACCCCACCCCTCTCCCAGGCCTGCGTCCCCAGAGGTGCACCCCAACTGCGTGGAGAGGAAGAAGAAGGGGAGCCCTCTGCCCGCCTCGTCCTGTCAGAGCCGCGCTGTCCTCCCCTCTGCGCTCCCCGCGCCTGGCCTCAGGGTCCCCGTCCCCTCTGGCCTCTGTGTCGCCTCCAGCCTGTCCCTGGGGACCCCTCTCCCCACCCGCGCCTCCGGGAGGCCTCCGAGCTGCAATCCGAGTCTGCGTCTTCTGGAACCCGGAGACAGCAGCCACCCGGAGAGACCCCACCACTTCCCCCCCACCTGACAGCCCCCCGCCTGCTCGCAGCCCCCCGCCTGGCAGCCCCGCCCCGGCCGGTCCCCGGAAGCGGCCCCGGGTCGCCTGGCCTCGGCAGGGTCTCGGGAGACATTTTTTTCTCTTTTTTAAACGAAGGAGCGGGCTTCATTCACCTGGTTCCAGGGTTTCGTTACATATTAGCTGGGCCAACAGGAAAGCTCCTGGCGCGGGATGTGTTTGTGGAGTGGACAGTGGCCGCGTGCGCAAGCGTCTGGCCGGCCTGGGGGGCTCCGGCCTCCCTGCCAGCCCGGGTTGGGGGAGGGGGGGCGGGGACGTGCCACGCTGGGGGCTTCGCCCGCCCAGGGGCTCAGGGCGTGACCCTTGCCCCAGCGCGAAGAAGCCCCCTCGGCCACCTGCAGCTTCCCTGACCCGTCTTGTGCCACCAAGATCTTGCTTTTCCAATTAATGTCCCTCCTGGAGCGAGGAGGGACAGTCGGTGGGCGGCAGGGCGGGCGGAGGGCCAGAGGCTCTCACCTATGGCAGGCTCCGTCCCTGCCAGGCTGTGGGTCCGTCAGCCCTGGGGACCCCCACCCCGGCCCCTGGGGCGGGCCCTGCCCGTGCGCCCCACGGCTCGCAGAGCGCGGGAGCGCCGTGTGGGGGTCGCTGCCGGTCCCACCCGTCTCTGAACATCTGGGGTCGGAGAAACGAACGCAGAGGCGCAGGTGACAAATGCGCAGGCGCCTTTCGTGCCCTCGGCTCCTCCTGCCAGCGGCGGGGTCGGCGTCCGCAGGCCACCGAGGGGCGTTGGCGCTGTGCCCTCCAGTCTGGGGAAGGCGGTTCTGCGAGCAGGGGCGGTGCCTTCAGCCCCGCACCCCACTCCCCACCCCGGCCCCAAATCACACGGCCTGCGTCTCGCGGTCCTGGTGGTGCGCTATGTGTAATGTGGCGAGTGTGCGTGCGCCACGTTAGCTGTGTGTCTCTGTCCCCTGCAGCCTCAGGTGTTCCCATCTGGGGGGCGGGGCGGGGGGCGATGAGGAGATGCATATAGAAAGACAAGACAAGAATGCTATTATCAAGACATCAAGATGAGAGCAAGACATATCGCAGACATCACATCAATGGCATATCAAGACAGGGCATATCAAGACTCAGCATCGCTATCAAGACAAGACAAGCATATCAAGACCATATCATTATCGCTATTACCGCATATCACATCAATGGGCATATCAAGACAAGAGACGTTAACGAACCATATCGCTATTACCGGGCAAGAACAAGTGAAAGTCAAGCATATCGCGGTTAATTACAAGACAAGATGAACGTATTACAAGACAAGACATCAAGACATCGCTATTAAGACAAGTTAATGCTATTAAAGATAGAACAAGCATCGCTATCGCATACAAGACAAGATCACAAGACATCGCTATTACGTTATTGTCAGAACAAAGAATATAAAGACAGACATCGCTAAGACAGAACAAGAAAGGCATATCGTTATCGTTAACAAGATAAAGAACAAGACACGTTACAAACCTAAGACAAGACAGCATACACGTTATCACATCAAAGACAGACTCAAGCATCAGAGGCGTCTTGAAAGGCAGAACTCCAGACAGATGTGACAGGTGGGGCCTGCCCGGTGCGCTGACGGGGACCTGGGCCTCGTGCATCATGTCCCCACTTCGCTGCTCACACAAGTGACCTTCGGTGGCCTCCCTCCCGTGGCCTTGGTTTGCCACAGGAAGCGGGGAGGGTGAGCTGTCCCATAAGGGGCGTCCTGACCACACTTTCTGGGTCTCAGGATCGAGCGATTCGTGGCCGCGGCCCACAGAGGCTCCGGCCGGACCCGGCTGGCGTCTGCCAGGCCGACGGCTCTGGTGGGGTCCCCTGCCTGGGGCTGTCACTGCACCGCATGCCCTGGGGCAACGGGCGACAGGACGTGGGTCCCGAGAAGCCGCTACTGCACCAGGGCCTGTCACTTCCCTGAATACTGCGAAAGGCTCCAGACGGCCCCGGCCTCCGGCTTTGCCTTTTCCCGTGTCTGCACACGAGCACGCGCAGACACAAACAGACACGTGTACACGCACACACAACACACACAATCACACACAACACATGCAGCTGGACAGACACGCGGCTGCATTAATGGCTACACAGACGACACAATCACACACCTGTACACACCACACAATTTACCAATACAGACATGAATGTGCATAATGGGACTGGACACCTGATCCGCACACAACACACTGCACACGCGACAGACACGCTGGACAACACGCACACACAGACGCATTGGAATCACACTGGCCAACGTGACACCTGGTCATTAGACACACGGACCTGCATCGGAGTCAATAGCCAGACTGGACACACAATCACACAATGCACAATTAATAGACACACGCGAGCATTACCGTACCGCGACAATCACACAACACACTACCTAATACAGACCTGCAGACATTAACACGCGTTATCGGGCACACAGAACATGCACAAGGTTTATACACACGCCACAGACATGTACATACACTGTGACACGCATTACACGCGCGAACACACCCACACAGACACACGCCACACACATGCAGTATCATGCCTGGGTTCTGCACAATAGAACACACATGCAGACACACCTGAACACGCAGACACACACAGACACATGCACACACAGACACACACACAGACACATGTATTTACATACACACACACAGAGAACACACCTAATAAACGTGGGCACACCTGGATGTTGTGCGCACAGACATTACGTACAATATTGCCACAATAATAGTAACACACAGACAAATGCTAGTCATTGCCACACACACCTGAAATTCACTTCCACTAGACACAGATTACCTGGGACTACACACACATGCGCACACATTAATGACGACAGAATACCCTTACACACAGAAGATGCAGGACACTGGACATACATGCAGTGGAGACACGTGCACACAGACACACACCACACAGACACATGCACACACAGAACACACGCACATTAACATGCAATACACGCCGCACACCAGACACACACACACAGAGACACACACAGACATGTACACATGTACACACAGACACACACACACAGACACACGCACACCTAAACCTTGTTGATGACTTTTTTTGGGTTTTACAAAGTCAAGGGAATTTTCTCCCGAGGACATGACATGGGCAGTAAGTAGCCTTGGTCAGCTGTGCGCTCCCGCAGGGGAGGCCAGCCCCTTACTGACGCGCCGGGTGGACTGAGAAGCTGACGGTGAAGTGTCCAGACCACGCATGTGTGAGGGGGCGGCAGGCCTGGGTGGGCTACACGCGCTCCCTGGCCCAGCTTCACTGCGAGGCCTTGGGGACTGAAGCGTCCACAAGCTGCACAGCGTCGGGCCGCCGGGCCAGGTCGAGACAAAGCAGCGTGTGGCAGGGCCCAATGGTCACTCTGCTGCTTCACAGGGTGAGGCCCCCCGGGTTTGGGAGCTGGTGTCCGCCCCCGGCACACAGGACTTGACCCTCTGCCCTCTGCCGACCTCCTGACCCCGTTCGCCTGCCAGCCCTCCCGCTTCATGCTGAGAGCACCAGGCCACCGTGAGTCCCCGCACGCCAGCATCCTTCAGACGTCTGAGTCCCCGGCCATGTTGTTCCCTACAAAGTGCTATTTATACCACACAGCCGAGCTCCTCCACGGGGACCTTGAACCGGAGAGGCCGAGTTCACAGGTCCCTCCCCGCAGCCCCGCGGACTGTGACTGATCTCCACTGGGGTTGGTGACGGCCGCCTCTCCCGAGAAGCCGGCCGGTTCGGGAGGTGGCCCGCTAAGGGTGGACTGTGCCTGAGCCCAGAGCTGAGGCTGCGTCCGCGGTGTCAGGGGTTTGGAGAAAGGACCCGTCGCTCTGATGACACACCTGCCGTTCATTTTTCTCCAGCCGACGCCCAGGCTTTGCTCTTTGCACAGGGCTGAGGTGG
>NW_024342469.1:1688916-1703590 GCF_902729225.1 Pteropus medius | reverse complement strand
TTTTGGGTTTTACAAAGTCAAGAGAATTTTCTCCCGAGGACATGACATGGGCAGTAGCCTTGGCCCGCTGTGCGCTCCCGCGGGGGAGGCCAGCCCCTTACTGACGTGCCGGGTGGACCGAGAAGCTGACGGCGAAGTGTCCAGACCACGCATGCGTGGGGTGGCGGCAGGCCTGGGACAGGCCACACGCGCTCCCTGGCCCAGCTTCACTGCGAGGCCTTGGGGACTGGAGCGTCCACAAGCTGCACAGCGTCGGGCCGCCGGGCCAGGTCGAGACAAAGCAGCGTGTGGCAGGGCCCGATGGTCACTCTGCTGCTTCACAGGGTGAGGCCCCCCGGGTTTGGGAGCTGGTGTCCGCCCCCGGCACACAGGACTTGACCCTCTGCCCTCTGCCGACCTCCTGACCCCGTCCGCCTGCCAGCCCTCCCGCTTCATGCTGAGAGCGCCAGGCCACCGTGAGTCCCCGCACGCCAGCGTCCTTCAGACGTCTGAGTCCCCGGCCATGTTGTTCCCTACAAAGTGCTATTTATACCACACAGCCGAGCTCCTCCACGGGGACCTTGAACCGGAGAGGCCGAGTTCACAGGTCCCTCCCCGCAGCCCCGCGGACTGTGACTGGTCTCCACTGGGGTTGGTGACGGCCGCCTCTCCTGAGAAGCAGGCCGGTTCGGGGGGTGGCCCGCTAAGGGTGGACTGTGCCTGAGCCCAGAGCTGAGGCTGCGTCCGCGGTGTCAGGGGTTTGGAGAAAGGACCTGTCGCTCTGATGACACACCTGCTGTTCATTTTTCTCCAGCCGACGCCCAGGCTTTGCTCTTTGCACAGGGCTGAGGTGGACGGGAACGTTTATTTATTCCCCTTTAAATCTCAGCGGCTGAAAAAGAAGGTATTTATTTTAAAATTTAAATTGCAGTTGGCAGTGTGTTCCATGACTCACTTAATCGCTCCTCCAAACGCCCTGGTTTTGCATTGTCTGCAGCCTCCGGTGCAAACGCTTCTCTCTCAGCCACGATTTTCTCCGTCAGGTGACAGGCAGGTGGTCTGGCTGCTTTGGACACCTCTGCTGAGTCGCCGATTTTGTGGGATTCGAAAAAAAGAAAACACAAAAGTGCCCCCAAATGGAAAAATAAAAGAGACTTTCCTTCCTGACTACCTGTGTGGCGGGGGTGAAGCCCGTGGGGGGCTCCTGGTCACCCCCCTTGGGCAGCAACAAGAGTTCAGAGCTCCTGGTTTTAGCCCGTGTCCTGGACCCTCCACCCCGGCTCCTGGCGGGGCAGGGCTGGGCGGAACCGAGGCGGCCGCGGGAAGGTGCAGGGGAGGCCCACCCGGTGACGCTGTGGCACCCCCTGAGGTGCGGTGGCCCCGCCCAGCTGTCCGCCACGCAGCCCCAGGACTCTGGGCAGACCTCCCCGACCGATGCTGAGCCGGTGACCCATCTCCACCCCCGTCTGTCCTCCATCCCTGGACGACTCCCGCATCATCAGAAAGGCAAATCCAGTGGGGTCACTCCGCTGGAGCCCTGAACCGGTCCCTCCTGCTTTCAGGGTGGGCTCGGACTGCCGCACCGGGTGGCAAGACCCCTGTCCGGCCGCTCCTGCCCGCTTGTCCCCTGCGGGGCCCGGCCCCGCGTCTGCCCTGGCCCGCCACCTCCAGCCAGCTGGGACCTTTCGGCGCCGTTCCAGTCATCTGTGGTGGAGACACAGGTGACTTGTTTCCCTGTGCATCACAGACAGTATTTTGAAAATTACAGTAAAATTACTCAAAAAATGAAATCAAAAAGCATACATAACACAAACTCCACGTTTTTATGATTAATTTCAACAGACATAAAATTACTGTCAATTTTCTATAAACATTTCTCCATGCTTGCTCTCCATTTTTGCGTCCCTGTCACAGGGGGCTGTAACACCTCGTCTGGGGACTGGCACTGCCGTGGCCCCACCGGAGACAGCCCGGGAGAGCTCCTGGGAGACCACGCACTCGGCCTTGACCCCCGCCGCCCGTGCTGCTCCCGCCGCGGTGGCCTCTCCCCACGTGGGCAACCTGACTCTCATCCCCTTCCCTGCCCAGTTTGGGGGTCTCTTCCCCGCTCCCGTGTCTTCCAGGAGCCCCTCGTCCAAGTCAAATCCTCGGCCCCTGTGCCCACCCACGACCGTGGGCCCCTTCCTAGCCCGTCACCCAGCCCAGGGTGCAGTCGGTGTTCAGGGTGTCTTCTGTGTGGGCCGTGGGTGCCCAGATGCAGACAGATCCAGCCGGCGCTTCACACCAACGCTCCCCCGAGCAGGGCTGTGGGCCCCAAGGATGTTTACCGCTTCAGGCTCACAACTTGTGGCAATGAGGGAGTCATTTCTCACTGGGACCCCTCCCGGGAAGGTCACAGCGTGCGCGCCATGCCATGGACCGTACGAGGTGACTTACAGAGCCGCGTGACTCCCTCCCTCCCTCCCTCCCTCCCTCCCAGGGTGGAGGCTCCCGGGGCTCATCTGCCCACTAATGAGAGGCGTTAGTGTGACATCCCTTAGCCTAGGGCAGGTGTGGCATTAAAACCGTTATGATGACTGTAACTCATACGTCGAAAAGTTAAGTAGAGGCATCTGTCAAAGAAGATATAAAAGATATTTTAAAAAAGACCCAAATTACGCTTCTGGAGATGGCATTAAGACATGCGAGGAGCATGCACTGACGGGTAGGAGCGGATGATGCTGGCCAGACGCCATTCCTGCGTAAGGAGCTTCCAGAGTCATTTCCCAGACCACTCTGCTGTGTTGCCCCTGCCGGTCAGCCGTCCTGGCGGGTGGAAGGGGGCCTCGTCCTTCGCATCTGCAGGTTTAAACTGCCCGTGGATGACGTGCGTCTTTTCCTGGACTTAAAAAAAACATGCACACGTCTTTGTTGGCGAAGTGTCTGTCCACATTTTTATCCGTTAAAAAAGTTGGGTTATTCGTCTTCATATTTTTGAGTTTTTTTTAAAAAAAATCTTTATATATTCTGGACACAAGTTCTTGGCCAGATCTACAAGTCGTATCTATTTCCCCGAGTTTTTCTTTTGTCTTTTAATTTTCTCAATGGTTTCTTTTCAATAGCAAAAGTTTTCAATTTTGTTGGAGTCCAATTTATCAAATTCTTTTTTAAGGACCGTACTTTTCCTGTTATATTTAAGAAACCTCTGCCTCATCCAAGGTCGCAAAAGTTGTCTCCCATGTTTTCTTCTCAGAGTTTTAAAGCCCTAATGCACACTTTCAGGCCTATGAGACATTTTTAGTTAACTTCTGCATATGGTATGAGATGAAGGCCCTTCTTCTGTATATCCGATTGTTTCAGTACCATTTTCTGGGAAAAAAAAAAAACGAAACAAAAAACAAAACTATCCTTTCCTCGTATAAATGTCTCGTCTCTTAGGTCGCAAATCAAGTGATCATAAATGTCATGGTTTCTTTCTGGACCCTCGATTTCATTCCATTGATCTATATGTCAATCTAATGCCAGCACCCCATGTTTTTGATCATGGTAGCTTCAGAGTCAGTTTTGAAACTGGAGGTGTTAAGTCCTCCATCTTTAGTCTTCTTTCTCGAAGTTACTTCTGCTGCGTCAGGACCTTTTCCTTTGCAAGCGCTTTGGAATCCGTGGACCGTAATGTAAGGAAAAGCCCGGCCGGGCCTCATCTGGGATTGCATCGGGTCTGCGAGTCGGCGTGAGAAGCGATGGCTGTCCATCTTCGCAAGCGCGAGGCTTCTCGTCCATCCACACAGAGCGCCTTATGTGTTCGCATCTTTATTTCGTGTCGGCAGCTTTAAAGATTTCGGTGTGCAGCTCTAGGACTTTTTGTTCAATTTATTCTGAAGCGCCGTATTCCTTTTGTTGTGATTTCGAGTGGAATTGTTTTCCCAATTTCGTCTTCGGTTAGCTCATGGCTAGTATGTGGAAACAGGATTAACGGCCGTGCGTGAAAATTGTATCTCGTGACCTCGCTGAATTCATTTATTGTTCTATTGGTTTTTGATGACTCTTTAGTGTTTTTGCACAGAGGATCATATAGTCTATGAATTTACACACGAAGCAGGCGTTGGCAGAACCGAAGAGAGAAATAGGTATAGCCACACGTAGTCACGCCTGGAGATTTTGACACCTGTATTTTAGTATGGCAGAACAAATAGACACGAAGAAAGACATGAAATCGCTAAGGACGTGGATGATCTAAAACAAACAAACAAGTGAAAAATTATCAACAAACCTAACCTGACACTTATAAAACACTACATTCGACACCTGCAGAGTGCGCCCTTTTACTGAGGCAGAGCTGACATACGATTTTAGCTGCAGGTGCCGACGTGGAGAGTCGACATTTACATATCCTGTGAAATAATCATCACGGTAAGTCCGGTGATTATCTGTCACCGTATGAAGTTATTACGATATCGTCAACCGCATTCCCTGTGTCGCAGAATGTGTGTTCTTTCCCTCTGCCCATGGGATGCTCACCCCAATAAAAGGACCTTGTGGTATGACATAAAATAAGTCTCGGTAAGTTTTCCAGAACTGAAATCATAAATAATGCATTCTCTGGTCACGATGCGATTGAATAGAGGAAGAGGGAATACTTCGCAGATAATTTTATGACGCCGGCGTAACCATGCTACGAAAACCCAATGAAGACGACACGATTAAATTAGAAACGAATGACAATAAAGTACCCAAACAGTTGGCAATTGTGATACACGCTTTCAAATAAACCCACAAAGTCGAAGATCACAATGAAAAGTAAAAACATATCTTGAAATGAATGAAAATGAAAGCATAATGTATCAAAACTTACGAGCCGAGGTTAAAACAATGCTTAGAAAGACATTTATAAAATTTAATGCATAATTAGAGGGAAAGAAAAATTTTAAGTTAATGATATACTGTAAGCTAGCAAAATGAGAACAAATTAATCCTAAAGAAAGTGGTATAATTAAAACAATAAAGTTTAGAGCAGAATTAAATGAAATAGAAAAACTGCGATTAAGATATTGAAGAGAAAAAAAGTTTTTGGAAAGGTTAACAAAATTGGTGAAACCTCGACTAGGCAGAGAGATAATAAAGAACACACACATCCGCGTGGGGGGCGGGGACACAGTGAAGCTGCCCATCATCAATATTAAAACAGAATTGAACACAGCACCAAAGGCTGCGGACAGTCGGTGGACAATAAAGCAAGTATTATTAACATTTTCATGCCAGCAATTTTCACAACTTTAATATAAAGGACAAATTCCTTGAAGAAATGTAATGTACAAAACAAGAAGAAATAGAACGTCTGAAAAGCTCTATAACATTGAATTCATAATTAGATATCTTTTTTTTCCCAAGGAAAACTCTAGGCTCAAGCAGCCCAAATGATGAATTTAACATTCAAGTAAGGAGTGTCACCAACATGTTCCGAATCATTTCATGATGCCGGTGTGACCCCGACACTAAAACCTAACAAAAGTATTAACATAAAGTAAAATTATTGACCAATATCTCATCGACGGACACAAAAATCCTAAACGAGACATTAGCGAGTAAAATGTAGAAATACATAAAACTGTGTTATGCCGCGACTAAATGGGCTTATCCTAGGAAAGCAATATTTGTTTAACATTCAAAAACCACTTGGTATAATTCGCCACGTTAACGAATAAAGGGCATATGTGAAAAACCTATAGCTCGCATCAGATAATGATGAAACATTGAACGGTCTTATCGAGAACAAGGCAAAAATCTCTGCTTTTATCACTTCTATCTACTATTATACTGGGAATCTTAGCGAGGGTTAGGAAGCAAGAAAAACACAAATGGTATAAATATTTGAAAGGAAAAGTAAAACTATTCACGTCCACGTACAGCATTATCATTTACACAGAAGTTTCTTAAACAACCTTAAAAAAATTCAAAAGATTATTAAGTAAACAAATCAATACTAAATCATTTTTAAAAATATATATATATAAAATAGCAGCTATCAAGTGGACATCATTTAAAACTAATTTTGTTTATGAAAAAATAAAAAAACTTAAGGATAATTTAAACAAAAGACATATGTGACCTTTTTATGTGAAAAACAGACGGCTTATAAAGGTAAAAACGAGTTAAATACATGGGGAGATATACCATGTTCATAGATTGAGCGAATCATTATTATTAATATATCAGTTTTCCCCAAATTGATTTATAGATTAAATTCAATTCCATTCAAAATTTATAGATTAAATTCAATTCCATTCAAAATTTAAACTCTCTCTCTCTCTTTTTTTTTTGGCAAATTGTACTAGCGACTCTAAAAATTATATTAACTCACACAGGATTTAGAATAAAGTACTTTTAAGAGGCCAAGTTGGAAGACTCATAAGTGAAATCAACACTTACCATAAAGTTATGATAAATACAACGGAGTATTGTTGGCACACCTGTAGGTACACAGATCAATGGAAAACAATAGACAGCCCAGATCAATTTGTTCATGTAAAGTGAATTGATTTTTGGCAAAGATGTCAAGGCAATTCAACGGGGAAAAGAAAGTCTTTTTAACAAAAACTACTTTCATGATTGGATATCCGTATAGAAAAAAAGGAAAACTCAACCCCTGTTTCACACCCTTCACAATAATTAATTGAGATAATAGTTCTACGTGTAAAATCTATAACACTAAAGCTTTTAGAAGAAACCCAAAGAATCTAATTGCAGTTTTGGAGTAGGCAAAGGTCGCCTAGCAGGATGTAAAAAGCAATAACCATAAAGGAAAATAAATTGACAATTTGAGCTTCCTCAAAATTAAAAGCCTTTTCTCATCAAAAGATACCATTAAGAAAATGAAAAGGCAAGACACGGACTGGAAGAAAATATTGGCAACACAATACGGTAATACAATACAAATTTTTGTCCCTAGACGAGCAGTTTATTTTACAGAATACGTGGGGATGTCCTCTAAGTCAGTTATAGGAGGTCAAGCAAAAGTATAAGTCAGGATGAATGACTTGCATAAAACTACTTCACAAAAGAAGATAACCCACCACGTCCTAACAAGCACGTGAAAAGGGGTCGAAAACTTCGATAACGAAATAGAAACTAAAACCCCAATGAAATTTCAACTCCCATTGATTAGGATGACTGCGCTAAAGTCTGGCCATATCGAATGTTCCAAGAATATAGATTTATAAGAATCCCCATATGTCGCTGGTGGAAATGAAAAGTAATACCATCCTTCTGGATAGCCATTGGTCAATTTCTTACAGATTTTAATGTAGACATATCCTAGAATTGGGCCATTCCTGCTCCAAGAGGAATATAAACCCATTTCTCAGAAAGCTTGCAGGTGAGTGAGTGCTCTACCGGCTTTATTCGTTTTTTTTACCCTAAAGGTGCAAATGATCTAAATGCTGTCGACTGGAGAATCAGTAGATGCTTTATGGAATGTCAATAGGACGATGTATGTCCCACTCGCAAATAAAAAGTCACCAACGGTTACTGCATGAAACCGCGTGGATGGATCTCGAGGACGCGCTCCCTGGAAGAAGGCGCACGCGCACACACGTAAGAGCGGGCGCGCTCTCGGAGTCTGGGAGGCGGTTCCACAGCGCTCCGGGCAGGCAGAGCCGGTCGTGCCGATGGAGACTGGCAGGCGGGTGCCCGCGGGGCGGGGCGGGGCGCCAGGGCGGGGTGCGTGAAGACTCTGCGGGGATGACAGCGCCCACGTCAACACCCCTCCACCGTACCGTCGCGGTCGGCGCACTTCATTACATGTAAATTCTACCTCGGCATTTTGAGAAACAGAAGCGCGAATCATCTGATGTAACTTACTCGGTGTGAGACGACATTGTCCCCAATTTTCAGTATGAGTCTCTCTTTGAAACCTTGGCCAGCCATGAGCCGCTGTCCCATTGTCCCACCCCAGCACAGATCTCGATGTTCCGAGCTTGTAAGACACAGCGGCAGATCGGGGGCCTCTTCCTCTGGTGCTGTCTTCAGCCCTCCTTGTCACACTGCTCTGGTGACCACCGCGGTGGGGACCGTGACCCTTCTGCACCTGTCCCTCCCCAGCGGGGACCCCGAACCACAGCGGCACAAACTGCATTTCAACCCAATAATAACTACCTCGTTTTTTTCCAACGCTGGAGGAAAAATCCACAGACTCGTTTGAAAGCGATGCTGATGTTCTTCGGACGAAAGCGTCTTTGATACGCAGATGCCATTTTCCCCTCCACAGCACGGAAGCGGGGTGCGGGGCTCGTTCCCCCAGCAGCCCACCGAGCTGCCTCGACTGCTCACGTGGCCAGGTCTCATCCTCACGGGCGGCAGCGACGTGGAAGACGCGACACAAGCCAGCCGTTTCCCGGCAGCCGTCTTGGGAAGCGAGGATCAGCCGACCGCGCTCCTGCGGAAGGTCGTCACATCAAGTCGTTTCGAAGGAACGTGAGCGGAACGGAAGTGAACGAGGGGGACACACACTCAGGATTTCTCCCCCGACAAGTTCTTCCCGCTTCACGGTTTGCTCTTCCTCTTCTTCCTGTCCCTAGGGGCAGCCCGGCAGGGGGATCGTGACCCATGGACCCCGACACCGCCCCTCTGGGTGCCTCCTCGTAGTCTGGCTCCAGCCACGGGCCGAGCACCGCGGGGCGCAGACTCAGGCCAACGCATCGGGCCGAAGGGCGCACTAGCGTCTCGGCCGCGGCAGCCTGAGGCTCTTTCTGCCTTTCTGCCCTCCCTCCCTTCCTCATCCTCACGGGTCTGACCTGCGTCAGGTGGGAAGGCGAGCCCGCCACCCCTTCCCTCCACAGGCTCACGCTTCCCCTGCCGCGAAGTCCAGCCTTGGGGGGTGGCCCCGGGGATGCAGCATAACGGGCGCTTCCCCTCCTCCTGGGTCGTGTTTCTTCCCGTCCTGCCGTTCGCCCCGACTCGTCTGTCTGCAGAATCTGCTCGTCAGAGATACTAGAAATCGAAGCGTCCATGGAATGGCACGTGGCCTCCGATTACAGGGTACAGCTGGCGCTGTTGCCTCTTCTAGCCGGAATCAATACACACGTGTGTAATTACGAGTCCCGTGGCCGCAAAGACACGTTGGACGGTCCACCAGGGGACAGGCGGCACCGGGGAGGGCGTGGGAGAGCAGGGCTTCGCCGGACCGCACGGAAGCTGCCGTGGGATGGAAGCCACGGGGCGGGACGTTTCGGCTCACGATCAGGGAAAGCGTAGCGGACGGAAGCGGTCCTCGGCGTCCCGGGGCAGGAGCCGTCCCGTCTAGCGCTGATCAGGATTGTGACAAAAGAAAACCTTTTCAGTTGCAAAGGAGTTCTCTTCTTGGAGGAAAACGTGAACTCAAACCCTTTACGCAGGACCGGCCTTTTCCTGGCACCTGCTGGAGATGGAGGATCACAGCCACCCAGGACACTTATTTTGCAAATTAATGTTATGGATCAATAAGCGGTTGTATCAAAACATCCTTTGGCCGGGGGCTTTGAGTTAGGGAAAGCAGCAGCAGCCATCACGCGACGACAAACTTTCTAGCTCATTCTCATTGTTTGATGCGAGAAATATGATGACTCAACTTGGTCTTCTGCGAGAAATCATGGCACGCAACCTATCGAACAGTGAAAATTTGCGATCTTTAATGGGAAATGGCATATATATATATATGTATACACACACACACACACACACGCACACACACACATATGCAGATACACTGCTAGTCACCATTTTCCTGAATATCTCACCCAATGCAATAAGACAAGAAAAGCAATAATATGTAAACAGAAGAAATTAACGATCATTTTCTGCAGATAAGGTGTTAAAAGCACCGCACAGAAGCCAGGAACGGAGCCCCTGAGGTACACGTAAGTAACGAGAGAGCTCGGTATGGGGCAGAGTACAAGGTCGACACACCAAACGGTTTTCTCGTACGCAGATCTCGAGCTTCTTCCTCGCAGTGTAGACAGGCCCACAAAGCCCGTTCAATGCCCCTGCTCGAATTTCTCCCTTCTTTCCTTCCTTCCGCAGATGTTTATCCGATCCGATCACGTGCCAGGCCCCCGTTGAGTCTTTGGGGAAAGAGCGTGACCAACGAGAAGAAGGAAATCCAGTCCTCCGGGACCTTCCACTCTGAGGCAACCAGACGAGTGGAAATAGCTATGTTCGTGGTAGATTCGTCAGGGATACCTGCCCGTGAGAAAGGAAGCAAGGACAAGGCTCGGGAGCGTTCACGGGCCGGGGAGAGATTCGTAGGGTTCCTGGGGAGGCCCCGCCGGCCGGGCATGGGCTCTGGGGAACTGGGGGTACAGACACCTAGAAGGAGAGCGTGCTCGGCAGAGGGGACCGGAATGCAAGGTCCCCTGAACTGGCGGCCTGCTGTCTTCGTCCGGCAGCCCCGAGGGCCGGCGCGTCTGGAGTACGGCACAGCGCGGGAGGGAGCGTCCTGTAGGCGCTTGGGGTCACTGGGCAGGCGCTGGCTTCGTTGTGAGACAGGGGGGGCGCCACTGGGAGACTCGGCACTCAGGACAGACATCCCGGCAGCCTTCTCGCCGGACCGTCCCCACGAAGAGAGCGGGGTCTCCCGTCCCAGTCACTCTGCCCTCCCCTCTCCCGTGGGCTCACATCACACTCATCTTCGGGTCCCGTCTCCCTTACCTTTAACATACAACTGTTCTTGAGACGCCCGCCGGCGGCCTCAGATACGACCGGCTTTCTCCTGGGCCGTGCGAGAGCCCCGACCTCGTCCCCCGCGCTCACCCTTGGCCCCCCATAATCTACATGCCACGCTGCAGTCAGAGTGATTCTCCAAAACATGAGAGACGAGCCACGTATTTTCCTTGCTTGGGACTCTCAGGGGCTCCCCGTCGCTGAGAAAAAAAAATCCACTTCCTTACTGTGGACTTGAAGAGATACAGGATCTTGTCTCCGCTGCCCGTCACCCGTCCGGCGCCGGACACAGCCCCGTTCTCAGCCTTTGCCCTCCCCGTTCGCCCTGCACGGAAGGCTCTTCCGCAGGTTCAGCAGCTCGCTTAATTCTCGCTTAATTCGTCTCCGCTCAGACTTCACCGCCTAAGAGAAGACCGAGCTTATCACCTTGTTACAAATGTAAATTCTCTGCAAATTAACCTACAGAATTAATGAAATCTTTCTAAAAAAAAAAAAAGCCAATGAAATCAGTGTGCCAACTGACAAATTAATTTTAAAGTGCATACAAGAACATTTGCAGAAATATAGCCCAAATCGTTTGTTTTTTTTGTTATGTTTTATTTTGAAATGAAAATAGTTGCCCTTGGCTTATCTGAGTACAGTACGATGCGGGGGCCGTTAAACGGGCATGCCGTGCCGCTGGTGCTGGGAAAATATTAACCTGCACCGAATCAGAGGCAAGAAATATTCACTCATGCGAATGTCCAATTTTAGTTTATCGTAAAGTTATAAAGGAGGCATTTCAAATTCATGAAGAAAAGACAATTAAATAAGTGACATTGGAATAAATATCCCACCATATAAGGAAAGATAATATCATAAATAACAGGTGCCATTAACTGCTAAATATTAAAGCAAATCATGAAATATTAGAAGAAAATGTAAGAATTTATAATCATCTGGCATATAAAAGCTCTCTTAAAACAAAGTACAGAATTTAGAAGCCATGAAAAAAAAAAATGAGATATGGGAACGACAGAAGGATTTGATCTAATTAAAAGAAAAAATAAAATCTCTGAATAATTAAAGATAACAAACAAAATCGAAAGAAAAGCTTTAAACTGAGAGAAAATGATTATTATCAGGACGTGAAAAATAACACCTACCGACTAATAAGGAAAAGGCCACCGGTGTAGCAACGGGCAAAGAATCTGGCTACGTAATTTTCATCTGAAGAAATGTGAAATTACAATAAACCAAATAAAAACATGATCGCTGTCACGAGTATTCACGGAAATGAAAATACTAACGGAATTCTTTATTGTTAAGCAGATTTGTAACTTTTATACGGACGATACCACGTAGGCGGTTGAGTCTGCTTGAACGTGGTGGCTAAATTAACGGGCGTCGGGGTGACAGGAGCCACTTTTACTTCCGCCGATTCCCAGGGTGGAGTGTGGGATGGATGCTCCATCCCACCGTCTGCCTCGAAGCGTTCACCAAATCCCGTAGGATATTGCCCGTCGCTCCAGGCATTGTCCCCACTGGACCGTGCCTGGGACCTCAGTGTGTCTCTTTTTCTGATCAGGCCGTCTGCTTCTGGCCGGGTGATGGGCACGGCGGGGCAGGGTCGGTTTCTGCCTGGGGACAGGGAGCCTCGAGGGAAAGGGTGGTCCTTGTGATGGGCCTGCAGTGGAAGGGTGGCATTTGGATGAGGGACAGGGTGTCGGAGAGGATGGACGCAGGGGACCGGGAGCCGTGGTCTGCTGATGGGACGCCAGGCAGATCTCTGCCCACGTCCAGGTGCTCACAGGTGCTCACAGGTGCTCACAGGTGCTCAGCAGGTGCTCACAGTACTCACAGGGTCTCAGGCACTCGCGGGTGCTCACAGGTGCCTGGTGCTGCAGGTGCTCACAGGGTGCTGCAGGGTGCCCACAGGACTCTGGGTGCTCACGGGTGCTTGCACCAGGCTCACAGGTGCTCACAGTACTCACAGGTACTCACAGTACTCACAGGTGCTCACGGGTGCTCGCAGGTGCCCACAGGTGCTCGCAGGTGCTCACAGGTGCTCACGCGGCTGGTCGGGGAGGCAGGAGGCGCGGCTTTGGGATCCGGACCCTCCCCGTGGCGGCTCTGCGCTCTTGGCACGTCGCTGAACGTTTACTCAACGTTTACTCAAATGCCTGCTTTCTCCCCGAGAGTCAGACATTTAGATTAGGAGTTCGTCCCCTCTCTGCCCCTCGCGCCTTCCCACGCGGCACGGAGGTGACAAAGCTCGGACACCTGAGGTTTGCTGTGAGGAGGGACTGAAATCATTGACGCGAAATGTATAAAACCAGACTCGACAGACGTTAATCGGTTAATAAATGTGAGTGATTGTTAAATGGTCATTATTATTACTATTATACACACCAGATTTACAAACCACTACGTGTAGATCAAAATATCAATGTATTAAATCACAACGAGAAATACGACTATCCCACGAGCTAGAAAAATCAGTATCTGCCGTCTATAGAAAGCTCAATGACAATCATAAAACCTAATTTGAAGTTTTGATTTTGAAAAATTGTCATTACAATTAACAGAGGTAATCATCGCAGTAACAATTCTTCATTATTTTGATCCTACGTCGGTTACGTTATTGAACGCCTGCTCTACGATAATTTCTGAATCGATCGCTGTCACATTTCTAACTTTAGTGTCACAGAAACTCTGGGAAGCGTGAATTCCACTCTCAGCTGTGACAAACAGCAGGAACACACCGTCCCTCCTGAGGAGAAAATTTGGGAAACACGGGTGAAAGCGTTTGAAGGCATTGGGGTGACACGCACGCAGACGGATTCGAGGGGCCAGGCTTCTGCAGAGGAAAGAGGTAGGAGAAGGTGCACCTTTTCCCCAGGGCATTTGCCGCAGGTGCAGTGGCTGAGCGCGGGCAACGGACAGACCGAGGGGCCGGGCGGAGGTCTCGGCGGCCGCACATTGCCGGCAGGCAGAGCTGGGTGTTGGGGACATGCCGAGGGCGGGCCTTGAAGGCACCCAGAGTGATCGGGTGAAGCTGGAAGGGCTGCCACTTGACGCTGGAGACAAAACAGGAACAGCCTGGGCCGTAGAAATGTGAACCTCGGCTCGAAATCAGCCCACGGCCTGAGCGAATGGGGGGGCTGCTCCCCTACTTACACTGCTCGCAAGGGGATAAGCGAACGTGTCCTGGGGGAACATGACACCGCACAGAACCTCTAGATTCTCACACACGTGGCTGGAACAAATTTGACAACCAGCCGGCCTCTCGGGAGACAGGAACAAGAGGACATCCTGGTAATAGAATCAGACCCTTAGGTGGCCCGGATGTTGGACGTATCAGCCACAGGTTTAAAATAACAACGGAGAGGAAGCTAAGCAGGGTCGGGCCTGGTTAGTCCTTGGATGGGAGACCACCTAGGAAGACCAGGTGCTGTCGGCGTAAAAAATAAGGGATTGTAAGCTGACAAGTTCCTCGCAATCTGTGAGGCCTACCAAGGGTTGCCTCACCTAAAAAATATAAAAAAAATAAATAAAAATAAAATAAAATAAAATAAAATAAAATAAAATAAAATAAATAAAAAGATAAGATAAGATAAAATAACAGTGAATAGAATCGAATACCACAATGTAATGAGCAGATAGGTCACCAGGTGTGGCAGGAGGTGTCAGAACACCTAGGTTCTCGTGTCAAGTTTGCTTTTCGTTAGTCTTGCAGACGTGAGCAAGTCAATTACTCTCGGAAATTGTCAGTTACTTATCAGTAACCTATGGACAATGACATTTCTCCTAATTAGGAGCATGGGGGACAAGTGAGATCTTGGGAATTCACTCTCCAGATACAAGACGCTGCTGGCATTGCTTCCTGGAGAGTCTCCCGGAGTCTTAGGGTGCACGTGATTCGCGAGCGCCTGTTCTGAGCCCCTGAGAGCGGTAGGCGTCCCCTTGGACTCCCCTATCCTGGCTGAACGCCTAACACGTTCTCGTCTAGTTGACACCACGGACACTTAGCAAAGGTTCAAGT
>NW_024342469.1:1637706-1688905 GCF_902729225.1 Pteropus medius | reverse complement strand
GGTGTTGGGGACATGCCGAGGGCGGGCCTTGAAGGCACCCAGAGTGATCGGGTGAAGCTGGAAGGGCTGCCACTTGACGCTGGAGACAAAACAGGAACAGCCTGGGCCGTAGAAATGTGAACCTCGGCTCGAAATCAGCCCACGGCCTGAGCGAATAGGGGAGGCTGCTCCCCTACTTACACTGCTCGCAAGGGGATAAGCGAACGTGTCCTGGGGGAACATGACACAGCACAGAACCTCTAGATTTTCACACACGTGGCTGGAACAAATTTGACAACCAGCCAGCCTCTCGGGAGATAGGAACAAGAGGAAATACTGGTAATAGAATCAGACCCTTCGGTGACCCAGATGTTGGACGTATCAGTCACAGGTTTAAAATAACAACGAAGAGGAAGCTAAGCACGGTCGGGCCTGGTTACTACTCGGATGGGAGACCACCTAGGAAGACCAGGTGCCGTAGGCGTAAAAAATAAAAAATAAGGGATCGTAAGCTGACAAGGTCCTTGCAATCTGTGAGGTCAACCAAGGGTTGCTTCGTCTAAAAAAAATAATAAAATAAAATAAAATAAAATAAATAAAATAAAAAGATAAGATAAGATAAAATAACTGAATAGAATCGAATACCACAATGTAATGAGCAGATAGGTCACCAGGTGTGGCAGGAGGTGTCAGAACACCTAGGTTCTCGTGTTGTTTGCTTTTCGTTAGTCTTACAGGCGTGGGCAAGTCATTTACTCTCGGAAATTGTCAGTTACTTATCAGTAACCTACGGACAATGACATTTCTCCTAATTAGGAGCATGGGGGACAAGTGAGATCTTGGGAATTCACTCTCCAGATACAAGACGCTGCTGGCATTGCTTCCTGGAGAGTCTCCCGGAGTCTTAGGGTGCACGTGATTCGCGAGCGCCTGTTCTGAGCCCCTGAGAGCGGTAGGCGTCCCCTTGGACTCCCCTATCCTGGCTGAACGCCTAACACGTTCTCGTCTAGTTGACACCACGGACACTTAGCAAAGGTTCAAGTGCGAATGGATTGTGATGTGAGGACTTCTAATTTCTTATCAGCAATTCAAGCTCCTTTTTTTTTTTTGGTTCTGGCATTTTATTTATCTGTCTATATATCCGCTTATTTATTTTGATTGGACATCTTTATCCAAATACATATTGATGATAAGTCAAAACAGTTTGAAGATTCTGAAACTTTAAAAAAAATCTCCTTTTTGACTAGATACTACTCGTTCCAAAAAGAGTCGTAAAACGGACGGACGTGAGTGTCACCGCAGTCACTACGTGTGAGAGGACACATCTGAAAGCCTCAGGTGTAGTCACAGGAGAGCCAGACGCTCAGGATCTGATTCTGGCCTCTGGTTGTTTCCTGTACAAAGGAGACTCCTTATTTTTATGCATCGTCCAAAGCTTCTGGGTAATTCTTTCTGTATCTGAATTGTCGAGCAAGGACACGTAAACCGATGCACAAGCACAACAACTCTCTGGTCAAGACGGAGCAGAGTCGAGTCGCAAATTTTAGAGAATGTGGACAAGTCGTGAAGCCTGGCATTTCCTCCAGGTGCATGGACACTAATTCTTTCTGTGTGAGCAGAGTCCAGGCACTGACATCCTGTTCTGCTGGGCGTCAAGTCCAGGCTACCGCGGATCATGCAGAGTCTCCGTTTTCCTCGTCCCCCCTTGCAGGATGCTGGGGTGTGGCAAGCACAGGGGTCTCCTACCTGGCAGCGGCATGGGTCCGTCCGAGCCCCCCGTGAAGGGAGGACCTGTGCTGGGCACTGAGAGCCTCGGGGGCGTCAGTGGCGGTGACTTCCCAGCGTTTTGGGGAGCGACCAAGAGGGTGGTCCCGAGAAGCCAGGGGGCCTCCGAGTTCCTCCTGGGGGTCTGAGGTGAAATGACCGCAGAATCCCGCGTTTCCAAGGGTGGGGAGGACAGCGAGGAGCTCGCCACGTGCGCTCCAGAGGACAATAGAAAAGGGATTCTCCGAGGACGAGCCCGGAGCCACGCAGAGCAGTACCGCGGGCCCGGGGCCACGCAGAGCGGTACCGCGGGCCCGGGGCCACGCAGAGCGGTACCGCGGGCCCGGGGCCACGCAGAGCGGTACCGCGGGCCCGGGGCCCAGCGCCGAAACGCCTGCCACGGGGCCTGGCAGCGGCACCTGGACGGCAGGGTTGCCGTGGCCAGAGACGGCCGGGTGCCCGCCGTCCCTCCCCAGGCTCTCTCGTTCCAGCGGAAGTGCCGGGGACAGCCATCCGCCTTTGTGCCACCCTTGTTTGTCAGCTGCGTGGGAGGCAGATACCATTTTTCTAAATTCCAAGGTCTCCAGGCAAAGAGGGGCCACATCCAAACCCGAAAAACGAAAGGTAATTACGACACCTGGGCTTCCACGCCCGAGCCTGGAGCGGACGGTCCTCTGGGGACGCTGCGCACCGCATCGTGTGACCCGGAGGGCCAGCTGCTCTCAGAGCGCATGCTCTGCGCGCCTGTCCCCTGTCCCCGCTGAGAAGACTCGCCTGCTCGGTGCCCCTCGGCTTCTGGCAGGGCAGTGACAGAGGGCTGGTTCCAGAGCGAGGTGTTAAGACACAGGATGCCCGTTCCCCCGGGAGAATGTCACCGCTCGGCACGTCTGGCCCTCTGGCCGGGTCCCGGGATTGGACCGGTGTGGAGCACATGTGAATCTCAGCTCAGCCCGGAGCCCGGCGGCCAGGCTCTGAGCCATCGCGACGAAATCGACATTTGTTGGTTTATGCTGCTGAGATTTTGAGGAGTCGTTTGTTAGGCGACGTTATTACAACAATAACCGACTAACGCAGACAGATTGGACCTCGGCCGACACCTACGAGACTGCAGAGTTGGAAGAGATAATTCTCATTTAACACTGTGCGCCAAATTTACACACGCATTAAAAATGCAACGTGTTAAAGTAAACAAAACTATGAATAAAATATGAGTGCAAATAATCAACTGACATCAGAGTTATTCCTTGTGGGAATAAACTAATGGAAGGAATCAGAGAAAATTAAAATAGATTCGACTCGATACAAAAACTTCTATAGATCATAACAAACATTAATAAAGTTAAATTTCACAAATTATGGGAAACTGGTCTATGAAATAAGCATCGTTTAATCCACGCTTTCCGGATGGAAAAGTGAGGATCGACGAGGTGGCATGGCTTGCAGAATAGACGCACCGGGCAACAGACACGACACTGAGGCCCACACGGTGACATCGGAGGCGGGGGCAAGAGACAGTGGCCGGCCATCTGACCCCTGTCCTGAAGCCAGCACACGTTCAGGTAAGCGCGCGACGGACTGGGCACATCCTTTTCGTCAAGGAGTCTGCATTATTGTGTATTAAATTCCGCATACGCGATCGACTGCCCGGTTCGAATCGCGTCTTTCAGAAGCGTTATTCAGCGGAAGAGTGAACAGCTATTCTCAGAGTGGAAAACGTGAAGATTTGTTATCATGGACAAACAAAGAAAACAAAACCTTGTGAAATTAGGTTTCAGTGTCCGAGTGTCTGAGCTTGGCAGGGACCGTACTGGGAACCTCATGCATTTTCATCCCAAATTCTACCTGCAGCAGAGTCTAGAGAAGAGCTCATAGCAGGTAAAAGTCAGGTCGCTTCGGCTTGAGCTAAGTAGACCGTCCTGGACAGTGGACCCGAGGGAGGGATCTGTGGAATAATCGAGAACTTTGCATAACGTGCTTCGTAGCTGTGGAAGACGGGGCACAGCCGGAAGCCCTTTATTTCGTGTAGATCAAGCCAGAGGCTTTCTCCCACGGGGCCGAGCACGTGGGGCTGGCCCGGAACAAGCGGGGCCCACGAGGTGAGGGGAAGCGGGAAGGCGTGGCAGGCAGAAGCGTGGCCCCCGAGGTCCCGCCCCCTGGGGCTTGACCCATGCTCCGTCCCCTCGCCTGGAGCGGTGGGATCTGGGAGGTGCGGCTGGCAATGGACTCTGGCGAGAGCGAAGGCATGTCCTCTCGCCGTGTGTCACAGGATGGATCGCAGAGTCCACCTTCCCGGTATTCTGTAGACATGGTCTTTGCTGGTTTGGTGACCTTAGCGACTGTGCTGGGGAAGTCCATGCGTCAGCAGCTGGTGGCCTCTGGGGGCCAGGGAGGTCTCTGGGGGCTGACAGACGGCGTCTCCAGGGGCAAGAAGCCAGGATGATGTCGTCACGAGAAAGCGAATTCCGCCAGAGACCTGAAGGGGTCTGCGAGCAGCAACTTCACTATTCGGCCGGAGTCATAGCCCAGGCCCGGCCAGCTCGGTCATGCAGATGTGGAGACCCGCAGCTCAGCATCCAGTGAAGTCATGGCAGACTCCTGAGCCTTGGAAACGGTGAGGTGACAAACGTTTGCTGTTTTAAGCCACGAAGTTCATGGTAATCGAGTACACGGCGACGGACTGACCAATAACTAGTACGAGGCGGGCAGAGGCAGGACGCACAGGGAGCGGGGCGCACACAGGCCCTCTCTGCTGTGCCCGCTGCTCTGCGTGTTATTCTGAGTGAGACGGGGTGACTTTCACCTTGACTTGCTGGGTGTGGGCTGGCCGGACAGCTGGCTAAGTGTTTTCTGGCTGCATCTTTGAGGGCGTTTCCAGGAGAGACTAGCGAGCGGTCTTGTTGGTGGGCGCTGTCCCGTCTGTCGAGGGCTGAGAACGGAGAGGAGGGTTTGCTCTCTCTCGGAGCCTGAGCTGGGCCATCAGCCTCTGCCCGTGGCGGCCCTGGCTCTCAGGCCCTTTAACTACGCTCCTGGCCTTCTGGGGTCCCCAGCTTGCGGACAACGGACAGTGGGACTTCCAGCCCCCGAGACTGCAAGATAGATCCCTATTCCTCACGCTAAATCTCCGTGTAGTTACCTCTGTACGTCCCGTGGGTTCTGCTTCTCTGGGGACCGCTAGCTTATCCGGGTTTTTGGCACTGAGAGTGATTCTTGAGGAGCATAATTTTAAGAATGACAGTTTTGAATTGGTCCTTGGGTTTCTGGAATTGGCTCTCAATCTGATTAGATTTAGAGATGTGAATGACTCGATTTCTGGCAGTAAAGACAGCATGGACAGTCCCCGGGTGTAAACTAGGCATAGGGATGCACGAAGCGTCTACACTGGACTCTGCACACTACCACTTACCCTACGGAGCTAGGCGCTTCTTTACGTGACATTCTCCAATGGGGGCGGGGACTAAGGACTATAATGACGTTGCTTGCTTGCTCCTGACGTTGCCTTCCTGGACAGAGTCAGGAAGGAAAAGGACAAGCTCAGGTACCACATAAGTGACCCGAAGACTCCTGGGCCTTCGGGAGGAGGAGCCAGCGGGGCTTTTGTGCAGAGGATGATGTGGTCTGAGTTACATTTGTTAAAAGACACACTGCTGCTTTGCTCAGAAGGGACCGTAGGAAACCAGGTCGGGGCATCTGGCATTAGCGAGTTGGGGACACCAAGTCCTGGAGGAAGGGATGTGGGGATCCTCGGTTCATCACGGAGGGAGAGGTGATAGCACCTGTCAGTAGATTGGTCTCGGGTGTGGAGGGAAAGAAAGTTATGGGCGACCCCACGGTTTTTAGCCACTGGGCGGACGGACAGTTGGCCTCTTACTGCCGTGGTAGAATAGTTTGGGGGGATAAGAGCTGAGAGCCCCGTGTTGGTCACGACGATCCTGAGATTGCCACACGACCTCCCAGTGCAGACGCCAGCCAGGCTCACCCACCGTCACGCAGGCCAGAGTTTGGGAGGAAGCCCGTGCTGGACACATGGTTGTGGGTCCCCAGAGCAGAGGCGACATTTAAAGGCAAGATGAGATCAGTGGAAGAGTGAGTGTAGGTGTGAGCTTCTTGGATGACCTTGAACGAGGGGACGCAGGCTGAACCACCACGGTGGAGTTGAAGAATGAAAGTCTTGTGTGTCTATTTGTCACACTGGTCTTTGTCTTGGGGGCGAGGTGGGTTCTCCATGGGCCGCACGCTTTGAAAACCTCCGGCCTCAGCTGTGCTTATGAGACATCAGCCCTCGCCCCCCTGTGACTTCCTTCCTGGGAGTCGGGAAGCTCACAGATCACTAGCAAAGTGAGGGAATCACTCTCAGGCCGACGAAGGGGAAAAGCTCCTCTTCTCGCCAAGCGCTTTGCTGAAGGCTGAGAAGACATGTGTCTTTAAATCCCCATCTTCCAATTAATCACCTGCTGCCGACATGCCTTTATATTCAAAGCCTCACCGTCAAATGCTTCTGAAAATAGGCCCGTGCTGGCTGATCGTGACTCTTATATAAGATAGAGTCCTGTCTTAGGCGGGCGCCCGTCAGAAACGCGATGTGACAGGCTGGATTGGAGCGGCTCCTGGGTGATGGGCTTCGTTGGAGCCAAATGAGAGATGATGCTCTGGGAACACGAGGCCACGCCCCAGCAGGGCGGGGCCTGGCCTGTGGGCGTGGCCGTGTGGATGGACAGCCCCCCACGGGGCTCACACCCCCCTCATTACTTAGTCTTCGCGTTGCCGCCTACCTCTCAGCACCAAGGACAGCAGCGAGGACGCGCATGCGCACGCAGACCTCCCACCTGCGCGCAGCTCAGCGGGCATGTGGGCCACAGCAAACGCCTCTCCCCAGCCCACCCCACAGCGCCGGGCAGGCCCGCGGGGTGACTTACTCGCCCCAGGCAGCGGAGACACTGTCAAGGCCAGGCTGGCAGTTGGCCCGTGCTCCTCACTGACACGGAGAAGGGGCTTTGATGGTCCTCCCACCCAAAGGCGGCAGGAGGCCAGGGCTCGGCCCCTAAGCCTCTGCAGGAGTCCACGGCCCACGCCTTCAGTCAGCACCCCTGCCCGCCTCCTCCTGCAGGTCCTCCGTGCCCCAGCGCCACGCTCAGCACTGACAAGGGCAGGTGGGACAGAACCAACCCCTCGCCACACTGTGGAAGTCACCACCGCACGACCCAGCCCGCCAGCTCCACCAGCCCCAGGCACCAGCCCTGAATTCTGTGCCACTCTGGTGCATTCCAGCCACCTGGTCTACCCGAGCTCCCTGCTGAGTCCTGCTCCCTCTTGCCTTACTCGCTGAGTGACCTGAGTGAGTTAGCTGACATCTTGAGCCTTGGCTTCCTCTTCCGACTTCTGAGGACGATGCTGAGTGCCTCCGGCATCGTTGTCTGGCATGGATGAGAAGCAGGGACTGAACTGGCTCTTCGTGGGAGCTTGGCCTGCAGCAGGTGCTCTGTAAAAGTCATCATTACGGCTGCCTGACCCCGCTCTGCTGTGTCTGGCCGCCTTCCCACTTCTCCTTTAGGACTTGGCTTGAAAATGTTAGAGATATAATTCACGTACCATAAAACTCACCATTTTAAAGCGTAAAATGCAGTGGTTTTTAGTGTATTCTCAGGATTTTACAGCCACCATCTCTATCTAGCCCCAGAACGTTTTCGTCACCCCAAAGTGACCTGTACAGGTGACCTTTGAACAACTGGGGCTTAGCGGCACTGACCTTCTGCACAGTTAAAAATCTCCGTGTGACTTTGGCTCCCCCAAAACTCAGCTCCTGACTGGAAGCCTTGCCAGCAACACAAACAGTTGCTTGACCCATGTTTTGTGTGTTATGTGTCTGGTATACTGTAATCTTACAGGAAAGTGAGGGAAAAGGAAATTCTCAGGAAGTCATAAGGAAGAGAAGTCCATTTACGGTACTTTACATATTTTTTTTGAGATGCTGCTCATGAGGGGACCCACACAGTTCCAACTCACATTCGCAGGTCGGCTGTGCCTGTCAGCGGTCACTGCCCACTCCACGCTGCCTGTGCCCCGGACACCTCTGATCTTTCCGACTCTGTGGATTTGCCTGGTCTCGACGTTTCATAGAAACGGGATCATTCCCCGTGCGGTCATTTGCATCCACCTTATTTCACGGAGCAAGACGTTTCCAGGCATCATCTATGTTGCAGCATCGGTCACCATGACTCTGTCACGGACGGACCACGTTTTGTTCATCTGTTTGTCGGTTGATGAACACTGGGTTGCTCCCACTTTTTGCCTACTATGAGTAGTAATAGTAATAGTGGTAATGCTGAGTAATAATAATACTATCAATGTTGGTGTAAAATTTTATGTGAACATATGTCTTTAATTTTCGTAGGGACGGACACAACTGAGTGACTTCTGTGCCGGATGATAACGCTGTGTCAAATGTTTCCAAGGACTTCTCAAAGCCGATGTGCATGTGAGTCTCACCAGTGCTATGTCCCACCAGGGTCTCCGTGTCGTTGTCAACACTTGCTGCGTGGGAGTGTAAGTATGTGTGACAGCCATCCCAGGGCGGCGAAGCAGTGTCTCATGTGGTTTGATGACCATCCCGTTTTAAATGGTACGCTGTCCCTCTCCCCCTCCCAAATCGTTTTTGTCCAAAGCACTTATTACTCTCTTATTTTGCGTATCTGTCTATCCATCTAGCTGTCTGTGTACATATGCATATATATATACACTGTGTCTATATCTATCAATCTATCTCTCATCTATCTATCATCTATATATGTATGTATCTGTCTGTCTATCTAGTTATCTGTCATCATCATCATCATCATCTATCATCTACCTGTCTGTCTATCTACCTATCATCTATTATTTATCTATGTATCATCTGTCATCTATCTAATCTATTTATCTCTCATCTATCATGTATGTATGTATATATCTGTGTATCTATCATCATCATCATCATCATCATCATCATCATCTATCATCCATCTATCTGTTTATCTGTCTATATCTATCTATCTATCATCTATCTTCTATCTATCTATCATCTACCATCTGTCTATCTCACATTGCACGCATTGTACATGTCACGCACACGCATGCACGTTGGCACACATGTGCACACACAGTCGGGGCCACGCGCGGGGTTCTCTATCCTGTCAGGAATGTACCCCCAGTGCCCTCCTTGTCACCTCCACCTTCACCTTCTCACCCCACTTCCTTCCGCCTTTCTTCCCGCATTCGAGCCACCGTGAGTTACTTATTTCTCACCCAAAACTCCGTGCCCATCCACCATTACACTCCGAAGACGCTCACCCTTTCCCTGGCTTGTCCTTGTCCCCTTCAGCCTGAGACATGCCTGCTGGTCTTTTGAGAAGCAGCTGTTTTAATGTGGCCTTGGCAAAGTGGGGCCCGAACAGCCGAGAGCGGGGGTTGGGGGGCAGGTGGGGGTGGAGGTGAGGGTGGGGGAGGGGGAGGAATCCAGCGCTCACTGATGCCCACACCTAGGCCCACTCTGTGCGAGGAAGCGCAGGCCACGGTCCGTGGGGACCTCGATCACACCTGACCTCTAAGCTTTTGCAGGTGAAAGGTCAGCATGTGCCCACCTGGTCTGGGCAGGTGACCCGGAGTCGACAGGTGCGCTGGGCCTAAAACAATGGGTGTGTTTTGAAGGAGTCAGAGTGCTTTCTGATCAAGGAGCCCCTGCGAGATCTGGGGACAGACGTGGACAGCCGGAGGCTGTGGGAGGGTGCGGGCTGGCCAGGCGGGCGGTAGAGGACTCGAGGTGAGCTCTTCCGAGCCTCGTCGGTGCCTTCTGGACCCGGCTGCCCGCTCCTCGGGCCCACGCGATGCCACAGTGCAGCGTAAACACGATAGTTAGGCAGACACTTAAATCTCTGTTTTTCTTTTTACTATTATTAAATCCATCTCTTGTGATTTATCGATTTTCTTAAAAGAAAAGTAAATCCCTTTTTTATTTTCTGCAACTTATTACCAGACCCTTGGGCCTGGGACACGCCGAACAAGAATTCAGTTAAAAGTGTTCAAAAATGTTCGCAGATCAAAATCAATGAAAGTACATGGATATATTTTCTAATTTTACAAGAACAAATGTAGAAGCAAGCGGTTAAAACACGCCACTGGACGCACCAGGGGAAGCCACGCAGCTGTGGCTCCAACGGAGAGACGTGACGACGGCACGGATCGCGTGTGACATGTCCGTGCGGGGCCCGGCGGACCGGCCTCTGGGTCCAGGCACGTCGGATCCTCCCTTGGCGATACCCGCGGGAGCCGGGCAGGAAGCCTGGGCAACGATTGGAAGACTCCGGAGGGTAAGGAGCAGCCTGCTGGGAAGGAGCCGCCGGGTGTGGAGCGCACCGGACACGTGCGGACTCGTGCTCTGGGCCTCTCTGCCCGGGATTCAGTGCCCCGGAAACCCGAGGAGAGCCCCGAAGCAGGAGAGGGGACCCGCCACGGAGAGAGTTCGGAAACCCTCCTTCCCTTTCCTGTCTTTAAACTGTCTATTCTCTCAGCCCCGATCCAGAGGTGACGGCAGCAGACAGAAGCAAGAGCCCCCGTGGACCGGGACTCGGAGGCGGGGCAGCCGTCTTCCCGCTCCGGCCTGTCTGGGGTCCCGAGGAGGGGAGGGAAGGCGGGCACCCGAGGCCTTCTGCCTTCTGTGTCTCTGTGCCGCTGACCACGAGGGAGAGGGTGGCCGCAGCGCACGCAGCAGGGCACGGCTCTGAGAGCACCGTCCCCATTTGCTAGCAAAAGAAGCTTGAGAAGGTGACCCCATAGAACAGTTCCCGAATTCCTGGGCCCGGCGCCACCCTCCACACGCCAGCTGTGCACACACGATGTCACCCTACAGAGCGTTCCAAACACTTCGAGGACTGAGCTAACAGAGAGCCCACAGAACAGGTCCTGGGTTAGCCACCGAGCGACATGTGTGTGGGGCAGATACGACAAGACCGCAAAGGCTTGGAAAAGTAAACGGAGCTTGTGCCACAGCCGGCCAGAGAAGGCACTGTGGGACTCGTGTCCTGGATGGAAGCGAGTGACCTGCCCGCAGAAACAAACACATAGCATTCTGCATTCGAATGAACAAGAGCCTTGTAACACAGTACTGAAAATGTCCAGGATACAACCCCAAATTTCCTGGCATGCGAAGAACCAGGAAAATCTCGATTTTCATGGAATAAGACAATCAGCAGACAGCCCTGCTGGGGAGACACAGGCGTTGCCATCATGTGACAGCTGCGTAAAGCAGCTATTACTGGAATATTCCAGCAAGCACTCGTAAGCGTGTCAGATATCGATATCATTGACAGTTAGAAAATGGAAATTTAAGTCCTGAAGAAAACATACATAAGATGAAAAAACTCACAGATAAACTCGATACAATGGAGGCTCCAGAGGAAGAAGCCACTGACCTCGAAGGCAGATCAACAGGAATTACCCAGTCTGAGCAACAGAGGGAAAGATCTCGAAACTGAACTCGGCCTCGGGGACCTGTGGGATGGCAACGCGTCCAGCATCTGTGCCATCGGAATTAAAGAGAGGAGAAAATGTGGGATGCTGAAAAAGTATTTGAAAAACTATTGACTAAAAATTTTCTAAATTTGGAAAACTGTGTAAATCAGTAGAACCAAGAGGCTCAGCAAACACCAATAAGAATAAACGCAAAGAAATCCGTGTTCAGACACAGAATCAGACTGCTGAGAACTAGACACACACGAAATTTTGAAAGCAGCCAGGAAACAATACGCATTATCTATAGGAGAGAAGCAATTCAAACGGCGATGCATTTCCCATCGGGAAGCGTGGAGGTGAGCTGGCGGGGGTGAACCCCGAAATATACACCCCGAGAAAATACCTTTGAGAAGGAAGATGAAATAAAGACGTTGTCGCTGAAGGAAAGCTAAGAAAATTCCCTGCCAGAGGAGAATTCTTGAAGGAAAGTCTTCAGCCAGAGGGCGAGGAGAGCAGAAGGAACTTGAACTCTGGGCGGAGGCGCGGAATGGACATGTGGACGCGACCGACGGCTCCGCGCCGTGAGCTCTTTGGAATACGTCTGAGGGGAGGAAGCGAACAAAGGAGTCGCTGACTGAGGAGATGTTCAGTGCGTTTAGTGTAACATGTGACAACTACGGTGGAAGGAGGGGGAGGAGGGGGGAGGCCACGAGGAGGCGACGTTCGACAGGCCACTCGGAGTGGGGACATGTCCTTCCTAGCGAAGAGCTGTACACGTCAGTCCCTGGAAAACTGGTCCGAAAACTATCCGTACGGAGAGAGGGAGCGAAAACCACAGTAGGTAACGCTAAAAACGTTCAAATAATCCAAACGAGACAGGAAAGGGAGCACAGACACACAGAAATGGAAGGAACGGACAGGAAGATAAGAAAAAGTAAATCCAGATGCATCCCTTATGGTGATACATGGAAACGGTGCATGCGACTCTTAAGGGACGGGGTTTACCAGAACGGATAAAACGATGAGAATGACCCATATGCCGCCTACGAGAAACATCGCAAATAGAATGACGCGGGCAGATTAAAAGTTGTCTGTGTGAACACTAACCACAGAAGTGGACTGGCTATCGTGTTATCAGAAAAATAGACTTCAGAGTAAAAAAAAAGTTCCCAGCATTAAGTCGGGTGTTAAGGACAGTGAGAGGCAAGTCACCGAGAAGACAGAGCGACCCTAAACGTGCCCACGTCTAACCGAGGAGTTTCAGAACGCACGGAGGGACGTGAACGGGGAAGTAAACGAATCTGCACGACAGTGGGGACCGTCACACTCTCCCATCGGTAACTGGCAGACAGACAAGCAGCAGGGGCAGGGAGGTGGCCGGCGGTGGCCGGCGCTCTCCGCCCCCCGCATCTCGATGACATTTACATAACTCTGTGCTGCACAGGAGAAGAGCAGACAGGCTTTCGATCCCACACGGGCCCCTCGCCACGAAAGGTCGCTGAAACAACATCGAGTGTGTTTTCCGACCGTAATGGGATTAAAATGGCTATGAATAACAGACAGAGGAAAATCTCCAAACACTTGGAGATTAAACGATGCACTTTTAAACAGTTATTGGGTCAAAGAAGAAGTTCCAAGGGAAATTAGGAAGTAGTTTTAGCAGAACAAAAGTGAGAATACGACCTATCGAAATCATCCTCATTTATGGGGTGTAGCTAATACAGTGCTGAAAAAGATCCCTAAAACATGAAATGCTCATATTAGAGAAAAAGAAAGGTGTCAACTGGATAAGGTAACCTTCACCTTAAGAAACTGAAAAAAAAACCGAAAAGCGAAATAAACCCATAGCAAGCAGAAGGAAGGAAATGATAAAGACACAAGCAGAACTTAATCGAACTGAAATCAATCAAACTTAATCAAACTTGATCAAAAGCTGGTTCTTTATTATAGATCAATAAAATTGATAAGTTTCTGTCAAGGCTGAGAAAAATAGATAGAAGTTAAAATGCCAATATCAGGATGAAAGAGAATCTTTTTCTTTTTTTAAACAGACCTTGGAGACATGAAAAGGGCGAGAAGGGAATGTGACAAGCAATTCTACATGTCTAAATTTAACAACTTATATAAAACAGACGAAACCCTTCAAAACCAAACTACCAAATCCACAAACTACCAAAACTCACCCAAGATGAAATAGAAAATCTGCTTAGTCCTATCACTATTAAAGAAACTGGATTTGTAGTTAAAACCTCTGAGAAAGAAATCTGCAAGTCCACATTATTTCGCTGGTAAATTCTACCAAACCCTTGAAAAAGAAATAGCACCAACTCTATACAATCTCCCGAAAAGAAGACAATAGTTCCCACCTTACGTCATGAGTAAGCGTTACCTCGATATTTACTCCAGACAAAAACCGCACACACACAAAAAAACTACAGACAAACATTGTTCATGAACATAGATGCACATATTCTCAACAAACTATTAGCAAGTTGAATCTGGAAATATCTAAAAGAGATTAGAACAAAACCATCATCTGGGGGTTATTTCAGGAATTTAAAACTGGGTCAATGTTAAAATCTGTCCGTGTAATCTACTATGATAGCTATCTAAAAAGTAACGCCACGCGATCATATAGATTGGTGTGGAAAAGGCACTTGACAACTTGAAATCCGTTTATAATAAAAAACAAACCATTCGAAGCCAACTTCGATAAGCGAAATTCCTCAGCCTGATGAAGGACGTTTACAAAAATTTGTTACAGCTAACCACTTAATAGTGAAAGACATACTAATGTCCCCCCAGATTAAAAAAAAAAAAAGAAAACTGTCCTATTTACAGACAACTTTTCTATGTAGATAATCCCAGATAATATGCAAAAAACCTCAAGAACTAAGACGTGACTTCGGCACGGTTGCAGGATCAAAGATGGACATACACGCAGATCAATAGATTCCTAGGTGTTAGCAATACATGATTTGAAAAAATAAAAACCACGCCAGTTGAAGCAGTTCAAGAAAGTGGGGCATGTAAGTGTAAACCTTGCTCGGCGGGCACAGAATTCGGACGTGCAGAGCATAACACACAGACGTACATACACGAGGATCCATTGAAAGTCCGTTCACGCTGCCAACACAGTGCGGGCGTCTGTTCTGCCTGGATTGCTCCCCGGGTTCCACACTCTTGCAGCACGCGTGTAGACGGAGAAGAGCTGCTTCTGGAGTCTGTGTGGAAGGTCGGAGCCATCAGAGCAGGTGCAGACGATTCTGAGAGGGAAGAACGCCTCTGGGAATCACGCTGCCCGTTTCGGGGACTCACCCCAGGGTCTCTGCAGTCCGGGTCGCCGGCCGGTGCGGTGCTGGCAAAGGGCCAGGCACGGGGACCAGAACCACAGGACTAGGACCGTTTGACTTTCTATAACGGTGCAGAAGTCATTTAATGGAGAAAGAAGAGTCTTTTCAGCAAATGGTGTTGGGACACTTTGGTCATTCACATGCCAAAAAATATGAGCCTCGACGGAAACATCGGACCTTACACACGAGTCAGCTCAGGAAGATTCACTGATCTGTATGTGAGACACGAAAGTACAAACTTTCCAAAGAAAACGTGGGAGACCAGGGTTCAGAGGACCGACCATGACTCTGAAAGCACGATCCACTGACAATTCGATAAATTGAATTTTATTAAAACGAAAAGTTTTGGCTGCAAAAGACACTCAATAGAATGGAAAGGCAAGTGTTATGGGCTGAACGGCATCTCCCCAAATCCGTAGGCGGACGTCCCAACCCCCAGGACCCCAGATGGGGTCTCAGCTGGAAACAGGGTCTTTTACGGATGTCACCCATGTAAAATAAGACCGATGGAGTGGGTCCCGACCCGACTCACTTGGCGTCCTTCCAAAGGAAAGGGGGCATTTTAGGCACAGAGACAGACGCGCACGGAGGGCAGATGGTCGAGGAGCCGCAGGCTGGGGACACTGGATCCAAACCAGAAGCAAGGCTGGGAGCAGGCCCCGCCCCGCAGGCCTCACACAGAACTGCAGGCCCCGCCCCCAGCAGGCCCCGCCCACAGGCCTCACACAGAACCGCCGGCCACAACCCCAGCACCAGGGGAGAGCGGACCTCTGTTGCTTCTGCCTCTCAGTTCGTGGTCCTCTGTTACAGCTGCTATGGGAGCCGACACCGCCAGCTACGAGGAGGATATAATATTTAATATTTGCGCACCACATATTCCACAAAATATTCATATCCAGGTGTATTTATTTTATTATTATTATTATTTATGCCTACAGCACCTGATCTTCCGAGGTGGTCTCCCACTCAAGTATTAACCAGCCCCCACTCTGCTTAGTTTCCGCGATCAGACATCGGGCGTGTTCAGGGTGCCATGGCCATAGACCATGGACCGTGGCTCCACTAGGGCGCGAACCCAGGACTTTCTGCGTGGAAAGCAGACGTGCTCACCGCTACACTATGGAACCATGCCCCAGTTGTATTTTTTTAAGCCTCTCAAAACTCAATGGTAAGAAAATAAATAGCCCAATTATAATTGAAAAAAAAGTCATTGAATTGTACAATATAAATATGAGCAACTAATTGTCTATTATATTTCAATAAAGCTGTAAAAAAAAGTATCGAACTGTACTCTGAGCGCACACACACACACACAAATAGACTAAACACTCGAGCAGAGAAGTCAGCAAAGGGACCATAAAGATGGAAAATAATCCCATGGAAAGATTTCTGGATCATGTGCCGGTGATAAGGGCGGGAAGGACCACGACGAGATGCCACTGCCCGCCCGCTGGCGTGGCTGAAATATAAACACTTACACCGAGACCGGAGGGTCTGTGGAAGAAGAGAGACCCTTGGACGTCATTGGTGGGGACGCGAAGCGAGACGGCCACTCTGAAACACGGTCGGACGATTTCTATAATTAAAGCGATACCTCCCGTGTGATCCGACTGTCTGACTCCTGACAAAGGGGGGCCCGTGTGGGCACGCTCAGGGATCCCCGTAGCAACTTTACCTAGTGCCCACCCCAATGGAGAGAACGACCCCAGTCCCTTCTGCGGGACAGTGGACACGTCGGCCGTGGCACGCCCGTGCTGTGGGACGCGACGCAGCAACACAAGGGCACGCACGTGACGCCCGTAATTACGTGGATGAATTTCAAAGGCGTTATGCCAAGGGCTTGGCCCGCGCTGCGATTCCGTCTCCATGACACACTCGGAAAGCCGTTTGGATGGACGTCGCTCCGTCAAACCTAACGCCTTTGCAATCCATCCAGGTGGCTGCGGCCGTCAGCAGCCAATGCGCCGTGTTCTGGGGGCCATGGCTGTTTTCTGCCTTGATGGTCATGGTAGGTCCATGATGATATGTGTTGAGGTTCACAGAACCACACAGCAGAAAAAATGATCTGTACTGTGTGATGACTTTAAACAATAAATAACATAAAATAAAGAGCCATCAGAAACAAGAGTGAAGGACCGTGACACGCCTAAGATCCGAACGCTGGTGACCCCAGGGCTGGCGAGGACGCCGGCCTGCAGGAGCTCTCTCGTTCACTGCTGGCCGAATGGAAATGGGGCGGCCACTTTGGTGACAGTTGGGCAGTTTCCTACAAAACTGAACGTGCTCCCCCCAAAAGGTCCTGCCACCCGCTCCTTGGCATTCATAATCTGAAAACATGTCCACACAAAACCCTGTGACCACAGCTTCATCCATAATCGCCAAACCTGAAAGAACCAAGAAGCCCTTCAGCAGGTGACCCGTCAACAACCGGGGGCCCTGCCGACGGGTCGTCTCAGCACTAAGAGCAAATGCACCGTCAGGCCACGAGCAGACGGGGAGGGACCTCAGGTGCATGGGACGGAGAGAGAGCAGACGGTCTGGGAAGGCTGCACGCCGTGCGATCCCCACTCTGCAACATTCCAGGAGAGGCGTAACCGTGGGGACAGTGAAAAGGTCAGCGGTCGTCGGGGGTCGGTGGCGGGACGAACAGGGGGAGCGTGGAGGGTTTCTAGGGTGGTGCGACTTCTATGCGTGACACTGTAATGGTGGACACGAGTCGTGACACGTGTGTCTGAACCCACAGGACGCACAGCGCCAGGAGGGACCTGGCGTAAATGGCCGACTCCGGCTGATGATGACAAGTCGGTGTAGGGTCATCGATTGGAACGAATGCCCCTCTCTGTGGGGGATGCTGGTTGGGGGGCAGGAGGGACCTGGGACACCTCTGTAACTTTTGTTCAATTTTCTTATAAACCTGAAACTGCTCTAAAAATAACGCCTACTCAACAGAAGAAAAGGTAGGAAACATCGAACTCTTCCAGGGAGTGGCATAAGCTGCGGGCATCGGCCCTACGGCCGGCAGAGAAGGGACAGGCTCCAGGTGCGGCAGCCCCTGGCTGGACTCACCCCACTGCAGACCACGAGGTGACAGGGTCATGCCGGGTGGCCTTCCTGGGGACTTGCCTCCCGAGCAGGTGAGTGGCAGGGCTGCTGTCTCTCCTTGGGCCCAGACTCTTGCAGCTGTCACCTGGTTGGTTATTGTCACAGCCCTCTGATTGGCTGCGTGCCACCATTCTGCCACCCTGCAGCCCGCCTTGTCATCGCGGCTGACCTGGCCTTTTATAACCCCGACGGCAGCATCGCCAGCGCCTCACTGCTTCATGGGTCACGCCCGCATGGTCCAGACACATCCCCCACAGCTGCCCGCACGCCGTCCTGGGCACGCAAGAGGCCGAGGGGCCAGTCAAGGCTGGGACGTGTCTAGATCCCTCCGCTCATCCGCTGCGATGGTGGCGAGCCACCACGCACCCCACTGCACCCCACATTCTGTGTCCTCGTGTGTACAGTGGGCTGATTGTAGCAGCCGCGTCCCAGAGTCATTGTGAGGGGGACCACAGCGACTCAGGGCTGGGGCTCGGGAAGCGGAGGCCCCTGTGACCAGCTCACGCAGGGCGGGGCCGGTAAGTGCCATCCGCGAGGACTCTTTCTGTTACGAGAACAGAGTGGGGATTTAAGGGCCCTAAATGACGGTGACCAAACGCATCGGTCCGCGCACTGGGCCCTCCAAGCGTGGCCTGGATCAGCTCCAGTCTGACCCAGACTCTCCAGTGACATTTTCGGGACTCTGGTTGTATTTGTCATGCCCTGGCTTCTGGCCATCGGTCCTGCCTGATTTCATGTGGTTCCGTCCTCAGGGCGCTCTCTCTACGTGGGGACAAGGTGCTAACCAGCAGCTTCGTGGTCCCTCCTCCCGTAGGGGAATGGGGACAGTCGTGGGCAAGGCCCTCCCTGGGCCACGTGTCCACCCACCCCTGCCCCTGGCCGTTTTCTTAGGAACCTTGAGTTCTTGTCCATCACTGACTGGCAGGCTGAGGTCGTGTGGCCACCCCCGAGGCCTGGCATCTGGGTGGGGATAGGAGGGGCTGGGTCAGCGCCCTTTACGTGACATGGAATGGGCAGGGCCAGAGGTCAAGCCAGGACCTGTCGCCATGGAACCGCCACGTTGGGCTCCGGAAAGGGGAGGGTTGGCTCCCGGGAGGGATGCGCGGGCTGCCGGTAGCCACGGCCGGTCTGGGTCTGCGGCCGGAGGCCTTGGACGCCTCCGCGCCGGGGGCACAGGGCTGACGGCAGTGTCCGCACAGTCGCACATGGTCAGTGTGGTTGCTACGTGTGGGCGCCTTGGTGCTGCCTGGCGAGGGGCAAGGTCACGGGCAGGAACCAAATCCCTGTCTGTCCAGGGCATCTCGCGCCTTCCAGCCCTCAGCGCGTGGCAGAGTCTCTTCCCTCTGCCTGGACGGTGCCTGCCGCCCGCTAACGAACCCCGTCCGGCGGCGGTGGCTTTCCCATAGCTCCAGGCTCCCTGCCGCCTCTGCCGGCATCATGCTGCCCGTGCATCTGATGACGTAGCTCCCTCCAGGGTCACACTGCCTGTGCGCCTGGTGGCACAGCCCCCTTTGAGGCACGTGGCGCCTGAGGCCCGCAGTGTGGCGGGGGCCGCAGCCTGTCTGGCATCGGGTGTGCCGCCAACCGCCGCTGTGCTGGCTCCTAGTCCCCCGAGGGCAGGACCCGGGACCCACCCGTCATTTCCTCAGCTTGGCGTGCCGAGTGGGGTCCCAGGAAAGATGACGGTGGTGTGATCACGGATCACACACAGAGGGACAGCACCCAGCGCTCACGACAACCGTCCTTGCGGCGTCTCTTGGCGCAGGGAGAGCATGCTGGGAGAGGGCGTGGCACCGGGGAGGGCAGGAACTGAAGGAATCAGAAGACGGGGTTCGGCGGGCGCCTGGACGCCGGCGCCAGCCCGCCCGGTGTCCTGTGGCCATCGGCTGCCTCGAATCTGGAGACGGCCATCATCCTCCTCTCCGTGACATGGGGCGCCTGGGACTGGCGGAGAGGTGGGCGCCTTGGGCCAGGGCCTCGGGCACAGGATGAGCGGCAGGGCAGGTACCCGGGAAGGGCGATGGCGGTGGCTCCTTGCGGACGCTCACGAGGGGACCCTTTGGGGCCACTGTCGGTTTTCACGCTATCCGGCCGCAGCGTGGGGCCGAGTGCCCTGTGGTTCTGGGGAGCCACGTCCGGGCTGTGTGACGCGGCGACCCGCAGGCCATGTCGCTCGTCTGAGCCTCAGCCCGTCCACCAGTCCCCGCAGGCCTTCGCAAGGACTGAAGAGGGTGAATGAGAAAGAAGCATGAAAAGCTGACTTTATACACCTTGCAATATAAACGTCACTTAAAAATTTCAATGATATTTTTAAAAATTCTGAACAGGTGGATGACGTGCCCTGCCCTGCGCGGCCCTAGGATTGCGCATGAGAATCAAATACATTGATGAAAGGAAGCGGACGCAGCGGCGTGTCCACCGCCCGAACGGGACGGACCGGCAAGCTGTGACCGCCTCGGCCACACCACGCCCAGGCTGCGACCACACGGTCATCGTGAACCCCCTCTGACCGTCCCGCCTCCACTTAGCCCCGGCGGCTCCCACAGCCAAGCTCTCGTGCCTTCGTCTCCCGGGGGTGGGGGGCGCGCACGGGCTTCCTGCGGAGGGCGCACTCAGCTCACGCACGCGGGACGCTGTGCCCCCCTGAGAGCTCGGTGGCGCCTCCCTTGGCCCGGCGACCGAGGGCGGCAGCCACAAATCCTGTCCCGGAGGTTCTCGGTCGTGGACGGGAGTCCAGTTTCCTGTCCGCAGGCAGGAGCCGGGCGTGGGTGAGCGGTGTGAGGGATACAGGGACGCTGTCCGCCTACGGGAGCCGCATGATCCCGGTGACGAGGGGCTGACCGCGGGCCGGCCGACGGGGGCGCCGTCTGTGACCCTGGCCGCGTGGAGCAGGACTCGGGGTGTCTCTGCATTACAGCCCAGGCAGCCTCGCAAACACGCTCTATCTGACCCGCGGGGGAATGGCTTCATCAGCGAGCTAAGCCGGCTGGCTCCCAAGACGGCCGGCTGCCCGCAGTGGAAAGGTCAGCGAATCTTCCAGCAAGGAGTGGGGGTGGGACTCGGCACATCAGACAGACCTCGGGTCTCCGAGGACGTCCACACGATCACAAGGCAGAGAGGGAAGGAGGAGCAGGTGGAGCTGAGGTCCCGTGAGGAGATGGTTCAGACAGTGCCAGCTGTTTGGGGCCAGGACCGGTCCCGCTCCTCGTTGTGCCCTTGGTCCCAAGGACGGTGCTGGCCCGTGATGCTCAGTGAGAGCTTGTGGCTTTTGGGCATTGCCAGCGTCCAGGATTGGGTGGCACCAGGTGGCTCAGACCATCAGACGCAGACGGTCAGCTCACCGGAGCACACAGCCCACGCCAGTGCCATGACCTTCAGCCCTGTGAGGCTGGAGTGGGACGCCCCCGGCCGCCCCTGGTTGGTGGCTTCCATGCCACTCACTGCTACTGTCCGTCCTCCAGGGCCTGGAACCAGCCCCGTCTCCCAGAGCTGCCCAGTCCTGGCCTGCCCGCAGCTCTGGCGGTGGCCAGCAGCCTCGTCCCACTGGGGCGTCCTCGCCAGCAAGGCAGCTACGTTATTGCTTGGCCGGCTGGGTGGATGCGGGCCCTGGCTGCAGCCGGGTGGGTCGACAACACAGAAAGATGACCCATCCTCCTTCTCTGAGAGGTTCTGGCCAGGCCACAGTGGGGACGCCGCTGGGGTGGGCGGCGGGCTCGACAGAGTCCAGCGTGGCGGGAAACGCCTTGAGGTCGGGGATCCCTGGCGTTTGGGCTGTGCCACGGTGAGGGGTCTGGCCGGCCATTGAGCAGCTTGCCTGCCGGGCACCGCTCTCTCTCCTCCGGGTGGCCACAGGAGTATGGAGGCCTCGTGTGTACCGAGCGCTGCGGGTAACAACACACAGCTTCGTGGTCACTGTTGTTCACTCGACTTACTGAGCTGCGGATGAGTGCGTGCACAGCCCCCGACTCTGGCCATCAAGCACCTGTTTTGTGCCAGGCACGGCAGACACGTGAGCAGAGGGAGGTGAGCGCCCGCCTGTCTAGTGACAGTAAACAATTGTCCAGGCGTCCCTGCGTCAGCCCGCGGTGGCTTCCGGGGGCGGGAGGGCACTGGACGCAGAGATGACAAGCAGACTTCCCGCTCACAGGCTCCCTGTGTCCGAAGCCACCGAGCAGCGGCCGCGGGACCAGGACGCTGCTCGAGGCCAGGAGCTGACCCCTCCTCCAAGTCCATCCTCTGCGACCCCGCGGTGGCCGGGTCGGAAACCCTCGTGCCCTCGTGCTCCCCTCGAGGCATCAGTGCTGGAGATAGATCCGGTTCGGCCACCAGCCTTCCTCCCGCCAGAGGCCGAGGCGCTGTTTCCGGCCGCGTTGCTATGCCAACCCCAGGCCGTGTTGCTATGTCAACTCCAGGCCCTGCCTGTTTGGTGTCAGCCCTACCGCGAGCGCCCCGCCCCGCCCCCAATCCCGGCCCTGGGCTGGAGGCCGGAGCTAAGCGCAGTGGACAGCGACGGGGACGCGGCTGATGGTGAAGTGCTGCTTTACTCGGACGCCTAACTGTCACACCAACGTGCCACCCTTGGCTGCGGGGCCAGGCTGGGCTCTGGTGCAGGAAACGTGGGGGGGGCTCGTCCCCGCTGCGTCCGCCGCAGGATGAGTGAGCCGACGGCGCATGCGCCGTGAGGGAGGCGCCTGTGTGGGGCGGGACCGTGCCTGGCGCGGGGCAGGTGACAGCAGGCAGCTGCGAATGAACGAATGGCGAGTGAATGAATGATGAATGAGCGATGCGTGGGGGCGGGGCCGAGTCCAGCGCGGGGTCGCGGGAGCGGACACAGGGGTCCCCGGGAGCAGGCAGCTGGCCGGGCCTCGCGTGGTCCTACAGGGCGTGACAGCGTCCAACGCGGACCGCGTCCCCCCCGGGGCCAGGCGCCACGCCAAGCCTTGCGCATGAATGAACTTGTCTGACCCTTCAAGGAAGCACGGCGCGGGATTGTCACTGCGGCCACTTTACACGGCAGGAACGACGCACAGGACATCCGGGTCACGCAGGCGGGAGCCGAGCCAAAGGGCCGGCGGCGTCGGGGGGCCGAGGTGGCCCTAGGCGGGTGGTTCCGTGTCCCCATCGGAGGCGGGTCAGTGCTGCAGGCGATGGCCCCAGGGCGGGCTCCGCAGGCTACAGAGGCTGCCCGGAAGTGGATCCTCACGGTGGGGACCTCGAGGTGGGGGTCCCCTCCGGGGTCCCCGCGGGGGCCCTGCCCAGAGGCTCTTTCCAACCTGTGTCCCGTCGCCCCAGTGGGTGATGGGGACAGGTGCGCCCAGGGCGGAGCGGAGGTGCGGGGCCGAGTCCCGGGGCGCGGGGCCGCGCTGGCCCTGGTCTTCCGGTGGCTTCGTTAGCCGGAGCGGGTGACCTCCCTCTCCACGTGTTTTCTCACGCAAGCGGATAATTCCCCTTCAATCCCTGGAGAGAAAACACATCCCTGGGCCTGAGACAGATAGATTTTCGTGGCATTTTTTAAACGCCTTTGAGTATTAAACTTTTATAATGTTTTTAAAAATTCAGGAGAGCACTTGCGAGCCGCATTGCTCTGTGGCCTGCGCGGTCGGAGCCGCGGCCCGCGGGAGGCGGAGGGCGTGAGTGACTCCCGAGGCTGGACCGGGTCTCACCCTCGAGCCTCTAACTCCACATCGGTAGAGTGGGTAGGGTATTTGTGTGGACTCGGTTTGTGCGGCTCACATGCGCACTCAGCAAGTGGCGCCGACTTTCGATCGCCATGCAAGCACCAGCAGACGGGTGGCGGGTGGCTGATCAGTGGGTCGCTGGGTGTGGCGGGTTCCTGCTCCGACCAGAGGCAGTGGCCTCCTTGTGCTCAAGCCCCCCTCCCTTACGAGCTGCTGGGGAGGTCTGTCTGCACCGGCCAGCTCAGCCTGCGGCTCCAGGCTGGGCAGCCTTGGGGCCCCAGGCCCGGCACCCTCCGAATGCGGTCACAGCCAGGTGGCCTCGGTGGCCGAGCTCGGCCCTCATTGAGGATCTGATGAATCGCCTTATTTGTCCGGCGTTTTCTGGGGGCCCAGAGGAAACAGTGACACCCCATCCCCTCTGCTCAGAGTACTGGCCCTGCAGAGAGAAGCAGCTTCGCAGAGATGGAAAGCCGTGAAGACAGGGAGGTCTCGTCCAGCGGGTGGCCGTCCTGCAGGAACGACGCAGGGCAGAGACACGTGCCCGCAGAACGGGACAGGACAGCGGCCTCGCGGGAAGAGCAGGGGTGCTGGTCTTCGGTGACCTGAGGCTCAGAGACACGAGGGTGCTGGCTGGGGGCGCTGGCACCAGAGGGGGGACGGGGCGGGGGCCACTTCCATCCCCGAGCAGGTTCGTGGATATTCACTCCATGCCGGGACAGGGCCTCCAGGACGGGGCGCACCTGCTGGGGGACAGCAGCTCTCCCAGGGGAGGGCGCCAACTGCCCATCCTGTGCCAGCGGTGGCGCCATTGTGTGGCGGGCACGAGGGACGCGTGACCCTGTCCTGGATACGGCAGAAAGAAGCTCATCGACGACAGTGACGCAGCACGGGACAGGCTGTGCCAGTGCCTGTCGGCTGCTTGGGGCCGCCGGGGCTGGGGACTCGCAGGTCTGGCGGGCCGCGACTAGTGGCTTAGAAATTAGGAAAGCTTTTCATCAGGGGAACCGGCGTGCACACAGCTGCCTGGCATGCCGGGTGCTGTTCCGTGTCACTGAGGTGGTCACCGCAGGCCAGAGGAGCCGGGGCGGGGCAGGCTGGTGCAGCCCTGCGGGGGCCCCGGTGACAAACTGAAGAGTTTAGCCCAGAGACCAGCGTCGGCGAGCCGTCTGCAGACCTCTAATGAGGCAGCGCCGCCTTCGGAAAATGGCTTTATTGGACCAAAGCGGCCCACCAGGCGGTGCAATTACGTCCCCTTCCACCAGCAGTGCCATAAAAATGACAGACTAGCAGCGAACGAACGACAATAAGTACCCAGGAGCGATGACAACCAAGAAGGACTGTCACCAGAGAAGCAGACACGGGGCAGGATTTCTGGGGACCGTAGACAGGATCGGAGCGAACTGTCAATGAAAACGAGCAGAAGCAGCTACTGCAGAGATCATTCGCGCCCCCGCTCCCGCCCGGAGCCCCGAGCCAAAGCGCGGCAGGCTGAGGGGGGAGCTGGGAGCATCTCCGGGGGGGGGTCTGAATAACTGGGCCCAGGGGGCATCACGTGAACAAGGCGGGAAGCGAGGCTGTGGGGTGTGTTTGCTCCGCATCAGCCGCCTTGGGTCTGAACCCCAGTTCGGCTGCATCCCTCTTAACGTGGGGATCCTGGGAGTGGCCGGTCTGGTGTCTGGCACATTCCGGCGTCAGCTCTGGGGAAGGTGACTAACCTGAGGCGGAGGCATAGTGCCCAGGGCACAAGGCAGCAGCCACCCCGGGGGTTCTGCCCGTGGGGCGCCCCAGTCCCATCCTAGGAAACAGACAGAAAAAAACCAGCAGTAGAAATCACCAGTTGCATTATTTTAGGGACATAAACGAAGGAGTTTTGTAAAATTTTTAAAAATTAGGAATCATATCAAGTAGTTGTTTACATTTCTTGACACAGTGGGAACTATGGCCGCAGAATCGAACGGGCGTGATCCGCGGGGTGAGTTGGCTGCGGCCCTTCGTGCTGACACGTGGCTGCGGCGTTTAGACGTGATTGGTCCTCGTACTGCATTTTTTTCAATAAACGTAAAAAAAAAAAAAGAAAAAATCATCAGCGTTTTTAGAAATCTGATGACATCGAAACTCAAACAATGGCCTCATAGCATAATGGCTGCATCTGAATATCGAATTTTTCATCTAGACGGTCGGGTTATGGAATTTTACCAAAAATAGAAAAAAAAGGGCGGGAAAGGGGAGAGCAGAGAGATCAAAGGGCAGGAAATGCTCACAGATGAAAAGAGTGTTTTTTCCTAAATGAGAAAGGCCCTGAGTTTTTTGATCCCAAAGTGTCTTTTGTGTGACAAAATAGATTGAGGGAGAAATGCACGCACTGAGTACATCTGGACACGTGCCAGAACGCCAGAAATTAAGAAGCGCTCCCAAAATCTTCAGTGGCAGAACGACGACAAAGACAGATCCCTGGGGTGATGCCAGAACCTGCGGGCGGTGGGTTCGGATCAGTAGCGCCGGCGAGAAAACGTCCTTCCAGACACCTACGAGTTTCGATTCTCTACTCCTGTGCCCAGGAACACTGCACTCAAGGAGAAGAGCGAAATCAAGTGATTTTCGTGCACGAAAAAAAAATCTCAGAAAAGTAACTCTCCCTTCTGGGGACTCCTTTTGAAAAAGGATTCGAATAGATCCCTACACAAGACAATGAAGAATAATGGCACGGAAGAAAACCAGTAAATCTTGTGGCTAATGTCGAATGGACTTATAGGTACGGTATTTAAAAGTGAGAACTATTTTATTGGTTTTATTTTTTAATCTTACCGCACGTATTTCTGTGAACGATACGACGATTTGACGCACGTTTACATCACGGTGTTATCGCCCCAGCTACGCCGAGTGACATCTGCGTGGTCGCAGATGGCAGGACCGCCTTCTTTCGTGTGGCTGATTATGTCCACATCTCACCGTGCCTTCACCCCTTCGTGTGTCCACGGACGCGGACACGGGTGGCGTCCGTATGTCGGCTGCCATGACTGGTGCCGCTGTGAGCAGGGGGCGCAGTGGTCTCTTGGAGGTAGAGATTTCATCTGCTTTTTCCTCTGGGTGCTCGGCCCACGAGGGGCTGCTGGATCGTAGGCGGTTCTATGTTGAACGTATCGAGAAACCACCATGGGGTTGTCTGTAAGGGGCCACCCCGGCTTAGCCCCTGCCAGCAGGCACGGGTCCTTTGTCCATATCCTCACCTACGCCTGTTACCTGTTGTCCTGGGGGAGGCTGTTCCGGCAGGTACGAGCTGGTATCGTGTGGTTTGGATTTGCATTTCCCTGGCGATGAGTGATGCTGAGCATCTTTTCGTCCACCTGTCGCTCATCTGTATGCGTTTTTTAAAAAGATTTACGTCCAGGTACTTACTTTACCCAGTCTTTAATCGGGTCGTTTTCGTTGGTTTGTTTGTTTGTTTGCTATTGAGTTATATGAGTTTCTTGTCTATTTCAGATGTTAACCCCTCACCAGATATGTGGGTTGCAAATATTTTCTCCCTGTCCGTAGGTGTCTTTTTATTTTGCTGATCGTTTGCTGAGCAGAGGCTTTTCAGTTTGATGGGTAGCCCCACGCGTTTATTCTTCCTTTCGTTGTCTGAGGTTTTGGGGCCCTATCCAAAAAAGTCAACTGCCACGGCCAATGTCAAGGAGCCTTTATCTATGTTTCCTTCTTGGAGTTTGATGGTTTCAGGCCCTACGTTTAGGTCTTTGGTCCATTTCGAGTTGATCTTTGTCTGCGGTGTGAGGTAAGGGTCCACTTCATTCTTTGGCACGTGGATGTCCAGTTTTCCCAACGCTGTTCATTGAAGACTATCCTTATGGCGTATTCTTGGCACTTTTGTCAAAAATTAGGTGGCTGCGCATGCTCGTTGTTATTTCTGGGGTCTCTATTCTAGTCCGCTGATCTGGGTGTCCGTTATCATGGTAGTGTCACACTGTTTTGATGGCTATAGCTTGACGACATCATCTGAAGTCAGGGAGTGTGAGGCCTCTGCCCACTTCATTTGCAGGATCGCTGTGGATATTTGGAGACCTTTTTGGATCCATATGAATTTTAGAATTGGTTTTCCTATTTCTGCGAAAAATGTCATTGGAATTTTGATAGGGATTGCACGGAATCTGCATATTGCTTTGGGGGGATGGACATTTTAACAGCATCAATTCTTCCAATCATGAACAGGGAATATCTTTTTATTTACTTGTGTCCTCTTCGATTTTATTCATCAATGCATTATAAGTTTCAGTGTATAGATTTTTCGCTTCCTCGTTTGAATTTATTCCTCGGTGCTTTCTTCTCTTTGGTGCCATGATAAATGAGATTCTTTCCTTCATTTCCTCTCCAGAGAGATCATGGTCGGTGTAGAGATGCACAAGCTATTGCAGTATCATTCAGAAATGTTTCCATGACCTTCCTCTTCCTCCTGAGCTCCATCGAGGCGCCAGGAAGCGGGATTTGAGGGAAAGTTCTCTAAGACTTTAAAAGAACAAATCATCATTTTCTAATACAGAGCGGGGAGAGTCAGGAACCTTCCCAGTTCTCTGTATGAGACTAAAGCGTCCAAGGGTGGGTAACGGGCAGGTGGTGAGAAGTCATCAGGATCGCTAGAGGCGAGACCGGCCCGCACAGAAACCGATATTGTTCACCTACCACCGCGTTAAACAGGTGCGCGGAGGGCAGGCGAGTGTGATTTCCAAGCGCGTCCCTGAAGGTGTCCCTGGATCAGAGCCAAGAGCTGCCCTCCCCCCCATGCCCCGGCTTTGAGGCTGGAATGGAGCAGAAAGCGGGGAGGGCACGGCCTCTCTCCTGCACGAGGACATCCGCCTCCTCCCGCTTCGAAGCTCCCCGGCCCGCGGGCCCCGGGTGTGGACTGGAGCTGTGGCCCGGCTCCGGTTCCAGCTCGCGGGCGGCAGAGGGTGGACGTCTCAGCTCTGCAGCCATGTGACCCATCCCTATGGCAGGCCTTCGCCTGCAGACCTCTCTCTCTCTCTGTCTCTCTCTGTCTCTCTCTCTTTCTGTCTGTCTTCTCTCTCTCTCTCTCTCTCTGTCTCTCTGTCTCTCTCTCTCTCTGTCTGCTCTCTCTCTGTCTCTCTCTCTCTCTCTGTCTCTCTGTCTCTCTCTCTTTCTGTCTGTCCTGTCTGTCTCTCTCCTCTCTTTCTGTGTCTCTCTCTCTCTCTCATCTCCTCTCTTTCTCTCCTGTCTCTCTCTTTCTGTCTTGTCTGTCTGTCTGTCTCTCTCTCTCTCTCTCTCTCTCTCTCTCCTCTCTCTCCTCTCTCTCTCCCTCTCTCTCCACTGGTTGTATTCCTCCGGAAAACCCCACTAACAAATTAGAAATTACAATAACCATAAAAGCAATGAAAATTGCGCTACTGAGTAATCAGCCTACCAAAATTAATAAGGCCTCTTTGAGGCAAATAATACACTCTCTCTGAAAAGCTTAAAGCAGGACTTCAGTAAGTCCTAGAGGTACACCACGTCCCTCTCCTCAAACGAAAATATCAATTTGGTGACGTCTAGTCAAATTTACGACAAATTGTTATTTATTTATTTTTTTATGCCAGAGGACAAGTTCATCCTAAACCCTGAATGCAAAGTAAATGACAGAAAAAGCCCGGGCGATATTAAGAAATAACAATAAGGGGGGGGGAGCTGTCCTGTGATCATTAATATTGACTAGAAAGTTATCGGAACTAAACAGCGAGGTGCGGATGCCGGGGTGCGCATCCCGACCAACGAGGCCCGTCTCGACGGCCGCACAGAAGGGCGCGCGGGGGCCGGCTGGCGTGGCCCCCGTGGGCTTTCCGCCCGGGAAATCCACAAATGCCTTTGGAGAGAGAAGCTGCTGAGAAAGATCGCGAAGCCGCGGTAGCCTCCTGTGTCCCCCGTGCTGTGGACGGAGCGCGGCCGTGGGGACCTGGGCCATGGGGACCTGGGCCGTGGGGACCTGGGCCGTGGGGACCCGCCGAGGGGCGTGCGCTCATGTCGGGCGACAGGAAGACGCTGTGACCGTTCCTCACGGGAGGTGTGGCCACGAGAGCGGCAAGTCCCAGCCAGGGCGCGAGGCCGGGGCTGGCGTCCCGTCTGCTTTCCCCGCGCTGGCCCCAGAGGCTTGTCCAGCGGAGCAGGGGTGTCCCCGCGCTGGCCCCACACCTCCCCAGTTCCTGCCGTGGATGTGTGGGGGTCTGGGCTCAGGCTGGGAACCAGGACGACCCGGGACACACGGGGCCTGCTTGCAGGGCGCCCCCTGGCTCCCCGGGGAGATGACAGGTCGAGGCCAACGGCGGTGAGGTCCCGGGTGTGCCGGGGTCGACATTCAGAACATGGAGCTGCGAAGGATGGGCGGAGTCCCCAGTGGCTTCCAGGAGGAGGCGCACGCACCGCGGGAGACCCGGTGGCAGAGAGGACGACATGGAGAGGCCCTTTTGAAAAAAACGCCCATGCGGCAGCACAGAAGGGGCCCAAAATGCCAGCCGTCTGCGCAGGTGAGCACCCCTGGAAAAGGAGGTGAGCACCCCCGAGTGAAGAGGCGGTACCCCCTGGAAAAGGAGGTGGTGGCTCCTGCTGACACCTCCGCCTCCGGGAGAGGAGGGGCTCCCACAGTGTGAGGACTCACGGGGCTCAGGGTGACCTGTCGGCTGCTCCCGGGGTGACCCGTCGGCTGCTCCCGGAGCCCCCGCTCTCCCTGCTGGCTGGGCCGGGAAGAGGGAGCCTCCGTTCCGTTCCTGCTCCCCGCCCTGCGGCGGCTCAGCCGGCTCAGCAGGGAGAGAGCAGCCAGCTCGCGCGGAGCTCAGCTCCCAGGATGCAGGATGTTAAATCAATCAAACTAAATTAAAAGCTTTGGCCATCTCTTGAACTCAGGGTTGAGAGGCGGCCTTTTCCTCTTCCTGCAAACGCTTCCCGGGAGGACGCTGGGCCTGCGGCATGAGTCAGATGAAGACAGAGCCGGGCTGGGCTGGGCCACCGCAGCGCACCCCGCCACAGAGTTGCTATGGCAGCGCCCCGCCACAGGGAGCCGTGGCTCACCCCGACTCAGGCCGCTCCCTCTCCCCTCGGCCCCCAACGCAGCCCCGCTCTGAAGGCTACTCAGGGGCCGAGGGTTCAGATGGCAGCCCCGCTCCCCGAAGCTGGGAGATGCTGGGGAAGCAGTTGAGCCCTCCGGGGCCCTCATGTGGGCCTGATCCCCCCCAGGCACTGTGCGAGGCTCTGTTCTGGTTCGCCTCGTTCACCCAAACCCAAAGGCGGGGGCCAGCAGGCAAACAAGGCAGGCCGCACCCCTGCTCCCAGGGGAATGGCGATCTCGTGGCAGGGCCACCTCGGCTGTGTGGGTCCCCTGACGGAATCAGCAGGGACATGCACTAAAGAGTGAGTTGAGGTCACCCAGAGGAGGCAGCCGGCAACTGAGCCTGTGGATCCCGATGTGGACCAGGCATCGAGCAGGGGGATGTGCCTCCCCTGTGAGGCGGGGGCGGGATGCTGGCCCCCCTCCAGCCACCTCGATGGGTCAGAGGAAGAGGGAGCAGAACACGGGCCCTGGGGACGGAGGGGGCGTCGGGAGAGCAAGGTCGGGCTGGGTGGGCCGGGGCCAGACCTTGTGGGCCTCGTGGGTCGAGCTTGAACTGGCTCGTTCTAGGGTCAACGCAAAGCAGCAGTCAGGGAAGGTAGGGGCGGCTGCTGGTGGCCGGCTCTGGTCTGCGTTGCGCAGGGCCCTGTGGCTGCTGCTGGCAAAGGTGGTCATCAGCCTTCGCCTGTCCTGCTCCCGCTGCCCAGTCAGCTCCACCAGCGGCCGTCTAGGTGGCTCTGCCCTCACCTCTCACACCTGTTGGGTCAGCTTTTCTGAAAGGCCACTGCTAAGCGCCTCACTTAACACCTTTTTACGTAATGATACAGCTGCCAACACTCTCAGAAGACACATCGATCCTTAACGTGCAAGCACCTAGCAACAGAGCATCAAACACACGAGGCCAAAAGGGATGGGACAGCAAGGAGAAACAGGCATGTATCGTCGTGGTCGCAGACTTTGCCACCCCTCCGTCACACGTGGACACATCCAGCGGACAGAAAATCAGTGAGCACAGCGGGTGGTGATGGACAGCGCCGATGACCAGCTGGATCTAATCGACGTCTCTGAACTGCCTCATCCAACGCCAGCCCGACACCCATCCTTCTCAAGCTCCCATGGGATGTGCACTGAGATAAACCACTCTGGGCCATAAAACACACCTTAAAAAAAAGAAAAATCAGACAACATCTGCTCTCAGATGAAAATGGAATGAAATTAGCAATCAATAACAGAAAGGTAGCCGGAAAATGCCAAACCACTCGAAGGTTAAACAACACGCTTCTAAATAACACGTGAATCACGGAAGAAACCTCAAGAGAAATTAAAAAGATATTTTCAATTAAATGAAAATGAGAACACAACTTTTGAAAATGTGCAGGATGCAGGAAAAGCAGGGGTAGGAAGGAGGGTTATCGAGTCGAGTGCATATATTAGAAAACAGAGACCAGCCAAAATCAATCGTCGGAGCTGCCGCCGTAGGAAATTAGAGAAAGAAGAGCTAATTAAATGCAAAATAGGCAGAAGAAGAAAAATAATAAAAAATTAGAGCAGAAATCAATTGAATTAAAAAGAGGAGATCAGTAGAGAAAATTGGCAAAACCGAAAGCTCTTTCTTTGGAAAGATCAATAAAATCGATGAGCCTCTACCCCGACTATGGAAAAAAGAGTGTTGACACAAATTACTAATGTCAGAAATGAGAGAGGAGACACAACTATAGGTCTCGCCAACATTAAAGGATAATAAAAGAATGTGGTGAGCGACCCTATGCAGATATTTGATAGGCTAGATGAAATGGGACGATTCTCAAATGGCGGGATTTGCCAAAACGCACGCGTGATAAAATAGATCATCCGAGTAGACCTAGATCGATTAGAGAAGTTGAATCAATAATTAATAATTTCCCCAAACAGAAAGCACCGGGCCAACATACAAGCGCATCAGAATCCAACAATGGCAAGAAAGAATTATAGTAACAATGAAGTGGGACCTACCTGAGGCGTGCGAGGCTGGTTCGACGTTCGGTTAATGGGGATAGTCCATCGGGTCAGCGGGCTAAGGAAGAAAAATCACACGATCGTCTCGGCAGATGCAGGGAAAGTATCTGGCGAAATTTAACAGCCATCCGTGATCGAAAAAAAAAAGAACTTCTGGCAAACTCGAAATAGCAGGGAAGCGTCTCAACGTCGTCAAAAGTATTTACAAATCTCCTGCAGCCATCGTCATAGGCAACGATGAGAAGCTAGAAGCTTCGCCGCTCGGATGGACCCGTAGCAAAGAGATGCCCGCTCACCACGCCTTCTCAGCATCTCACTGGAAGGCCCGGCTGAGGCACTGAGATACACAAGGGAAATGAATGGCATCCTGATGAGGAGGGAAAATAAAACCGTCTTTGTTTGCGTGTGGCGTGATCGTCTGTCTAGAAAATACCAAAGAGTCAACAGTAAACTCCTGGAACTAATAAGCGATTATGGCTCAGGTTACGGAATACAAATTTAATACACACCAGTCAGCTGCTTTTCTGTATACCAGCCGTGAACGAATGGATCTGAAGTTAAAAACGCGATGCCATTTTCATTAGCACCGTAAAATGAAATACTTAAGCATAAAGCGAATAAAATAGGTATAAGACCCTTATAAGGAAACTCCGAAACTCGGATAAAAGGAATCAAAAAATCAAATAAATGGACAGATAGATATTCCAGGCTCACGAATAGGAAGATTCAATGTAGTCAAGATGTCAAGTCTCAACGCGATCTGTAGGCACAACGCCACCCCAGTCAAAATCCCAGCAAGTTATTTTGTGGATGTCGACAAGGTGATTTTAAAGCCGAGAGGGACAGGCAAAGAGCCAGGGTGGGCACCTTGATGATGGAGAAGGTCAAAGTGTGGAAACCGATACCGCCCAATTTCGACCCTGACTACGAAGCTCCGGCCTTCAAGACGGTGTGGTGAGGTCGGAATGACAAACAGATCAATAACGCAGAATCGAGAGCTCAGACATAGACGCATAAACATAGTTATCTCGTCTTCAACGAAAAGGCCGAGCCACACAACGGAGCAAAGATGGTCCCTCTGACAAATGGCGCTGGGACCACCCGGCAGCCACGGGCAAAAGGACGAATCTGGACGTGGAGCTTACGCCGCTCACGGGAATTAACGCGACATCGAGCGCAGTCTTAACTATAAAGCAGGAAACGATAAAACTCCTGGAAGATGACACGGGAAAACCCAGGCGACCTTGGCTGTGGCGATGACGTTTAGACGTAGTCATGAGGGCACGATCCACGAAGGAAGTAACTGACAAGCGGAGCTTCACTAAAATGAGAACTTCCGGTCCGCGAAAGACGAGGTAGGACGAGAGGCGAGCACGGGCGGCAGAAAACGTCCGATGCGGGGCTGGTGTCCACGGCACGCGACAAACTCAAACTTCGTCAAGAAGAAACCAGCGATCTGATTCAAAAACGGGCGAAAGACCTTACTAAGTAAACTCTGAAGAAAGGCGCCACCTCATGCGTCACTAAGAAAATACAAATTAACACGACGACGAGACACCAACACACCCCGTTAGCACAGCCACGATGCACGGTGACACCAGACGCCGGTCACGACGTGGAGCAAAAGGAACTCCCTCGACGAACAGGGGGAGCGCGGAGGGTTTCTGGGGCGGTGCGACTTCTCTGCGTGAGGCTGTAATGGTGGACACGAGTCATTACACATGTGTCCCAACCCACAGGACGCACAGCGCCAGGAGGGACCTGGCGTAAACGGCAGACTCCGGGTGATGATGACATGTCGGTGTAGGGTCATCGATTGTAACAAATGCCCCTCTCTGTGGGGGATGCTGGTTGGGGGGCAGGAGGGACCTGGGACACCTCTGTAACTTTTGTTCAATTTTCTTATAAACCTGAAACTGCTCTAAAAATAATGCCTACTCAACAGAAGAAAAGGTAGGAAACATCGAACTCTTCCAGGGAGTGGCATAAGCTGCGGGCATCGGCCCTATGGCCGGCAGAGAAGGGACAGGCTCCAGGTGTGGCAGCCCCTGGCTGGACGCACCCCGTAGCGCCAGGAGGGGCCCCGATGTAAAGGATGGACTCTGGATGACAGTGACATGTCCCTGTAGGTTCATCACTTGTGATAAAGGCACCACTTCTGGGGTGGAGGGCGTAGAGGGCGAGGGAGGGTGTGCGTGTGTGTTTGTGTGTGCATGCGTGTTTGCACGTGTGTTTGCGTGCGTGTTTGCACGTGTGTGTGTGTGTGCGTGCGTATAAACGGGGAATGGATGGGCGATCTTTCTGCTTTCCACTCAAGTTAGCTACAGCCTAAAACTGCTTTAAGAAATAAAGTCAATTTAAAAAGAAAGACAAACGTCTCGCAGCCCCCGCCCGCCCCTCGTTTAGGGTGCTAATTCTCACCTCTTCTGCCACGTGTGCTTTTTTCTCTTCCTTTCTCTGGCTTCTTTTGTTCCTTGCTTGTTTTCACGGCCACACGTTTGTCCGTGTGCTTATGTTCCCATCACAGGTGCCTGGCGTGTAGTGTGTGGCCCACACACCCCGAAAATGACCGAATGCTGACCGCATGGATCAGCCACCCGCGAAGAAGACGCCGCCCAGCCTTGCTTCGTCGGTGTGTGCCCGGCCCTCACTGGGCAGCCCTGAGGGCTGGGTGAGGCCACCACGTGACAGAGGTCACTATGTGATAGGCACACCTCGGGGGCTGGTGGGCAGTCCCATCTCCGCGAATCTGGGTGCTGCCGGCCAGGTGCTCAGTCAGTCTGCTGGCCGGAGCCAGGGTACAGGGGGCTGCTCGGGGTCCAGATGGCCGTCCGTGGCCCTGCGGGGGGGACCTAGTCACATGGCTGGGTCTCTGCACAGTACGTATCCGGACCTGCCAGGCGGGGCCTCCTGCCATGATGCGTAGAGCCGAGAGGGTGCTGAGTGGGGGGCGATTCTAAACCCAAAGCTCAGCGGGTCGAAGTCTTCAGAGCATGTGCTGCTGCCTTGCTGTCCGTCTGTCCCCAGCTGTCCTCACCTGGACACAATCCTGCAGCTGTGCTCAGTGAACCAGGGAGCGTAGGGCCACCTGCACTGACGGGGTCCCCCCGGCCAGGCCTCCGCCTGGGCTTCGGATCATGCTGTCATCTTCTTCTTGATCTGAGTCGGGTGCAGCGTTGGTGTCCTTTCCCCGGGGGGCCGGTCTGGGCTTCCATTTGGTCTGTGGTTTCCAGGCGGGACCCGCAGCCCATGCCGGGCAAGGCTGCACCGTCACAGCGAGGCGTGTGGACCCCTGGCCTCGCCCGCCTCTCCTCGCCCCCTCCCTGGCTGGCTCAGCTTCCAGCAGGAGCAAACACCGCCCGGCTTATCAGCCTAAACCAGAAGCCAGACCTCCCCCTGCCCGGCCAGGCCCCGGCATCTGCCACTGGGACGGCTCCTGACGGGGGCTGCCAAGCCCTGGGACAGAAGACGTGCAGCCAGGAGTCACTCGGCACCCTCGGGAGGCATGGACTTGACCTCCCGCCCGGCTCCCCAGGTCCCCCTTCCTACTACAGACCACACACTTCATGCCACCTTTCCCGCCTCCGGCCCTGAAGCTAGCTCCTGCACCCTGCCATAGGGACGCAGAGCCAGGAGAGCCCGCGCCTGCCCCCGGGCCCGTGGGAGCCACAGCCCGAGGACTTCAGGCTGACGAGGGCACTTTTCCAGTTTCCCTGGTGGGTGCCCTCGGCCCCAGAGGCACTGGAGTCGGCCACATGCGCCCTCCACTGTCCACACTGCTCGACATGACAAAGGGTGCCCCGAGCTTGGGGAGCCTTTTACAAGAAACTGGGACCTTTCTTTCCCCTCAATGGCTGAAGCTGCCAATCAGAGGTCTCTCAGGAAGAGGGCGGAGCCTAAATCAGCATTTGCAGATGCACGATTGCCCGTCTCAAGTGGAAGAGATAAAACACGATCCCCATCTTCTGCGGCCTGACCTTGGACGAGGGGACAGCATGACTAAACCCCGGTGCCCGGGCGGGTCAGAGCTGAGGACCCTCCTGCAGTGACATCTGTGGCCATCTGTTTGCGATTTGCTGGTAGGCTATTCACAGTTTACCTTCCCGGGGCTTCCTCTGTGCTGCACATGGGGACAGAGACACCCCGTCCCTGCCCTGGGGGACAGTCAGGAGCCCTAGGGGAGCTCTCCGGCCCCCGTACCCTGTGTTTTCCTCCTGGACGTGCTTGCCGGGCCCCCCAGCAGGAGCTGCGTGCTCACTCCGCGTCCTGGCGGCTCCGGTCAGCGTCTGGCACGGCGCGGGCCGCGGAGCGCAGGGGCTATGGAGTCCCCGAGGGGCCGTGCGGTGGGGAGCGGGGCGCCCGGCTCCGGGCCAGCGGCATCCGTGCTCACGGTGCTCTGTGCCGGTGCCGAGCCCGTGACAGCACCACGGTCCCGAGAGGCCCCGGCCGCCACTTCGTCAATGTGCAAAGCTGGGACCAGATGAGCCCCCGGCCGCGTGGCCGCTGGTGACGGCCGCCTCGTCCACGTGAGACGCTCCCCACGCGGCCTTTCCCTGCCGTCCTCTGAATAAGGCGAGAGTCTTATTCCGACGGTGTTAACTGGAACATGTTTGTGTTGGACGCCCCACGAGCACAGCGTACGTCAGTGGCGGCGTCACGGGCCACGGCGCGTGTGCCCAGCGGAGACTCCAGTGCGTCTTCTCACTTCTAAAGGGAATCGTGCTCTTCAATTAAGAAAAAAGAGTTTCCTCTCAGCGTATCAATGACCCCGCTCGTCACACGAGGCATTGGCTCCGGATGCCGGGCCGCAATTAGCACGCGGAGCGGGCTTCAGTCCTGGGGAGAATGCGCGTGTCGCGGGCACTTCGCCAGGTTTGGGGGGGCGCCCTCCGGGCACGGGGCCCCTCTAGGTTCAGACGCAAGGAAGGAAAGGCAGTTTATCGCTGCGTCTCCGAGGACGGTCAGGACGCTGTGCTTTTTCTCACCTGCTCCAGGGAGGAGCCCTGGCCTCAGCCAGGAGAGGTCAGAGCACAAGGCAAGAGTTTGGCTCCATTTCCAGACCGAGCAGCCACCAGACGAGTGAGCCTGGGCGAGTGACCGCAGAGCTCCGAGTCTCCCCGCCCCTTCGCGGATTGGTGGCCGAGAGGGTGGCTCACGGTGACTGTCGCGTGGCCGGGCCCTCCTGGAGGTGAGCCTCCCTGCCTTCCCTGCGTGCCGCGTCCCAGAAGTTACCTGTCGTATCAATTCACCCGCACAAGACTCACGAGTCGCACACTGAATGCCCCCCCTGAGCGAGGCCGGGCGGAGGGCCGTGAACGGGACGTCCCTGCCCTCACGGGGACCTGCCTGTGCAGACAGACGTGCGCATCTGGCCCACCCGACCCCTTCTCCCTTGCACGTGCCTCTCCCACACTCTCTCGCAGACAGACGGGGCTGAGCGCCGGGCCTATGGCAGGAGACACGGGCGGAAGTGGGGTCCGCCACTCCCAGACCCACCCCCGCAATGCCAGCTGGAGGTGGGAGGGGCCATGGAGGCCTCTGGGGAGAACGTGGAGCCGTGCGAGAAAGGGGCCTGGGTCCCCGAGTGACTGCGTGGAGCAGAGCGGGACTGAGACTTGCTCTTGAGCTGAGCGGCTGAGATTCGGGACTTGTTTCTTGTGGCCACGAGCACGTTCCGGCTGGCACGACTGACGTACGTGACGCCACGTGGTGGCCGTCTGGGGATGGAGATGAGGGCGGGAAGCGGGGCGCATCCTGCAGGACAGGCTGGGTCCACTCGGGGCCTCTGTGGACGCACCTCTCCATCACGAGCTGGCATGGTCCGGCGGGGCAGGCCACCCGCCTCCCTGGCATCCGCGTCACTGGCGGGGCCTGGCCCCGGCGGTACACGCGGCGCTGAGCGCGGCAGCCTCTTGAAGGCGGGAAGGACGCCAGGTGGACCCCACGTGGCGCCGCCCCCTTCTCCCCCCGACCAGGGCTCACTCAGCACCCAGAGGGGGGTGAGCGGCTGCCTGAGTGAGGTGCTCCCACCTCGCCCCGCAGCTGGCACATCGTGGGCACACGCGCTGGATGGGTGTGAAGCGTCTCACGGCGTGGAAGGTGTTCTCACGGTGCGGGGCGCCTCCGCTTCACAGCGGCTCGCCCCAAAAGGTTTTGATGCTTCACAATATTTCCATTTCAAGGTTAATTAAAAGACAATCATGCCGCCTTGCCTTAGGGAGCGCGCCTCCGTGCACCCCAGCCGCCTCGAGTGTCAATTTTTATTATCCACAAACCTCCGTGCCGACACTCCCTCCCCCCGGGCCTGCCTCGAACAACTCAGGCAAAGCCGCTCGACGCTTGTAAGGAGTTCTGACAGGACATGGGTCCCCATAAATTTTGTCCAGTTTCTAATTTAGGGAAATCTCCTGAATTTCAGAAAATGTGCTTTGAATTTTAAAATACTGAAGAATATATTCGAAGTGTACGAGAACGCATAAATAACGGTCTGCTCCAGGTAGCAGCGCTAGACGGTGAGAATTGTACCAAAGAGACGATGGCCCAGTCCCCAGGCTGCCGTCTCGGCCGAGCGGCTCTGCTGGTGCTGAGGTGCTTTGCTCTGAATCACAGGATATTGGTTCTATCACTTTTGACTAATTGGCTCCTAAGCAATTAAACCCAGACCGAAGCCAAGAGCTGCTCGAGTTTAATTTCTCCTGGAAGGCGTCGATGTAGGGCGGTCGCTGCGGAGAAAGCGGACGGCCGGGGGGACATCGGGGGCTTGGCGTGGTGGCCGCAGCCCGCCCGCACGCCGACCCCGGCAGGACCTTCCACGACCATCTGCGTGAACCTGTGCGGAGCCCGGTCAGCCCCGAGGCCTGTGCGCGCCTGGAGCCAGCCCTGGAGGCTGAGAGCCTGGCGCGCCCCGAGAGCCACAGGAAGCGGCCTCTTCTCTGCCCCAAACAGGGACACCGACAACCTCCTTGGCAAATGCGAGCCGGTCTCCGCAGCTTCGGGTCCACGGGAGCTGGGGCTCAGTGCCTGCTCCCCGCTGCGCCCCTACCCACGACACCCGCACTTGCCGCCCGTCGCCCCCGCCTCTGCTGCTGCAGCCCCAGCAGCACCCCCTGCTCGGGGAGCTCTGGATGCTGCACCGGGCCCCGCCCCCACGCGGCCGAGTGGGGACAGATGGCGGCTGCAGCGAGGAAGTGTGGCCGCCCCCCACACCGGCAGGCGGCCTGGCGTCGGCACACGCGGCGTGGCTGGGCTGTTTGTTTGTCCTACAGTGAATTCGCTGCAGGATTAGACAGAGCCTCTTCCCAGGCCGAATCTTGTTATTCGGAAACCCTGTTCACAGTCGCTTGGAGGTCTGGGCACGAAGGACTTCTGACCACGTGTCCCGGTCACTAGCGGGGCTGGTGGAGAGGGAGGGTGTCTGTGCTCATCCGTCCCCTCCTTCACCCGGCCTCTCCTTCATCCGTTCCTCCTCCCGACCTCTCGGTCACATGGCCGTCAGGCTGTCTGAGCAGCTTCACTGAGCCCGTGTTGGGGACACACAGTCCTCAGTCCTCCGCTCAGGGACCCAGGGTTCCTAACGGGGAACCTGTGCATTCACTCATCAGCTCGCACCACGTCCCTGTCCCCAATGTCCTGCTGCGTCTACAGGTGGCCGCGCCTACGAGGGGCCGACACCTGCCCAGGGAGCACCTGACCGCCAGCGTCCACCGACCACGGTCGCCCATCAGACGTCCGTGCCGGGCAAGCGGGGCCGGGCCCCTCGCGTCTGCACTGCGTCCTCACGCGCTCTCCGGTCATCTCTCGTCAAGCTCCCTCTGGCCCTGATGCCGGCCCCGCGTGGGCCCAGGCTCCCACCGCTGGCAACGGGCGCTTCCACCCCCGCCCTGCCCCCGGCTCGCCCGACACCGTCGCCCCCATCCTGCCGCCCCAGCGGAGATGTCGTCTGTGGCTGACGCACGGTCCTTTCCGTGCCCCCGGGTTGCTTTTCCACCTCCCATGTCCAGGGACTTCCTTCCTGCCCATCCTCCCGGCAGACCGGCCTGGCCCCGGCCCCGCTCGGTGACACTCCCCGAGGCCTGCCAGCCGGAAGCCCGAGCTGCCCTCCCACGCCAGGGGGACAAGGGCCTTCTCCACGGAGCCTGTTCTGGCCTCTCCAGCCCCGAGCCATCCTTCTGTCTTCTGTGCTCTGCGCCTTCCCTGCCCACGACGTCCCCTGCACACGACCACCCGCTCACGAGACCGTGACGCCCCCAGGCCGGAGCCTCCACCGCGCTGACATGGGGTCACGGCAAGGAAGCGAAATGATTCAGCAGACGACTTTTTCTCCCTGGTTCTCCTGGCGACGTTGTTCAACCTGTGCGATGTGTCTATTCGTTGGACGTCACTAGCCTCAGACGAGGGGTTATTTGCAGATTTTTAAATTAATATAAGGGCCAGTATATGGCACAAGGAAAATGACCTGGGCTTAGAGCCGACGGGCCTGGGAGTGCAGCGAAGCCGTGTGTTAACCGTGGCCTTGGGCACGGAGCACGTAGTCCGAACCTGGAGATTTTCTCCTCCTCGAGGGACCCGCCCCGGGTGGGCGGGGACCCGGGTAGATGGGGAGCCGGGCTTTGGGCTCCACGGGGGTGTCTGGCTGCCTCCTATTCCTATTCATTAAGATTCAGATCACGTGTCACGGAACCCAAAAGACCTCTGTCCCCCAAATCTGGGACACATGTCCGTCCCTTCTTTAACCTACTATCGGCGGCCAGACTCAGTGAGGACAGGCGGTGTGGACGAGGCAGCGGTGCAGACAGGCATGGGGGGAGGGTGCCGTGGGGCAGGCAGCAGGGCTAGGGGACCGCAGATGGAGACGCACACTGGACGCGCAGGCCGGGGCCTGGGCCGGGGTAAAGACGTCTTCCTGCGGGCGTGGGACGTCCAGACTAAAAGCAGGACACATTCTAGCAGGAGCGAGCTGGTGTCTGGGTGGACAGCGGCCTGTCTGTCGGGGAGACCCCGGAGGTGGAGCAGGGAGGGTAGGGAGGGGAGGGCCTGCTCTGTGACACGTGCGAGGTCAGGCTGCTCAGCGGACTCCGGCCATCGGGACCCCCAGGGAGAAGGGTCAGGCTGTCAGCAGAGCTTTCTGGCAAAGGCTGGCTGGAGAAGCATGTCCTGTATGTGAACCCAGCTCGCCTGCCCTGCAGAAGCACAGTCCTGGGGGTCGTGACGCAGGGGTGCCCAGTGGGGCTGAGCGGACAGGGCCATGGTGCCTTGCTGTCCTCATGATCCATGGCCAGAGGCTCACTGGCCAGGGAGGGACCAGGACTAGCGGGTAAGGGCGCCCTGGCCACAGTATCGCCCTGCTACGGGGGACTCCTGCGCGACCGGCCCGTGGCTTCCTGGGGCTGCTGTGGGGCCGCATCTGTCAGGGGCAGACTGCATGCTGAGCCCTGAGTCAACCCCCCACGGCCTGCGGGCTGGCGTCACTCCAGGTAATCTAATGAGAGGAACAGGCCTGATTAATCCCAGATACGCTGCTGGTGTTTAATCTCGGTGAACGTTAGACAACAATCTCATTATGTGCTTATGTCTTCAACATGACGGGCAAGGAATGCGATCCGGCCATAAAATCAATTATTTCTGCAGAAATTGTCATAGAAGGCAAAACATCATCAGGAGACAAAAGCAGTTAAGATTAGGGCTTAATTCGCCCCGTGCTGATTGTGTGTGTGCATCGTGCTCGGCAAAGCTCACCTAGAAATCCCCGCCGTGCGCCCCGGGCACAAGACGGGGAGCGAACTATGTTCCTGAAGACACCTCCCTGTCCCTTCTCTCTCGTCTTCTGCTTTCTCTTCTCCATCTCTGCCCCCCGCATTCCTACTGTCTCCCCCTCCCCTCAGATATGTGTAAAAAGAGTCGATAGGCACCTGGATGTCAGGGTTCCAGGTGGACCGGGGGAGACACGACCGTGTAACCGCAAATATTTTGAGACACCTGAGCATAGTAAAAAAAAAAAAAGCAACGACAAAACACGCTGACCAGAAGTCAGGACGCGGCGAGGCGTGGCCCTAACGGGGAACTTGCTGTGTGCGCCTCGGTCTCCCCATCTGCAAACAAGGGATCGCGGAGCTGGATTTCAGGCTGGCGCACCTTTCTCAGGCCCCCACGCGAGGCCACGTGCCAGGGGGACCCACATCCGGCTCTCAGAGTTTCCCCGTGCAGCGCGTGTGCTCAGGCAGGGCCACTTGGGCGGGCGGGCTAGACTCGGCCAGCGTCCGACTACGCGCGTACCTGCTCTGGCTACTCAACCTGCGTCCGAGACCAAAACAACCATCTTCCAACGCCCGGGAAACGCGAGCCACGTCCCAGGCGGCCAGAGCCATCGGCTGGCAGCGACGGGTGCCCTCGGTTTCCCTCCTGGAATTCCCAGCGCCACGCAAACGCCGCGCAAACGCCGCGCAAACGCCGCGCAAACGCCGCGCAAACGCCGCGCAAACGCCGCGCAAACGCCGCGCAAACGCCGCGCAAACGCCGCGCAAACGCCAACGCCAACGCGGGACGCGGACGCGGACGCGGAGGGACGGAGGGACGGAGGGACGGAGGCCCTGAGGGAGCGCGGAGGGCGTCTCGGCAGGTGCATGTGAGAATTCGGGATCCCGCGGCCGTCCCCCGGATCGAACCTCACAGCAGCACACCGGAAAGTGGCAGAACCGGACGGGGCCGCTGAGCCGTCCCTGAGCCCAGACCCCGGGCACGGCCGGAGCCAGCGCCGCACCTCTGCGTGGGCCCCACCGAGGCGGGGACGTGCACACCACAGGGAGGGGAGGGGGCTTCGGGACGGCTGCGGCCGCGAACGCCTCAAACCGGAGAGAACGCAAACGTGCGCCAGCGACCGAGGGTCCACGTCGCCTGCGGGGTCCGCACGATGAGCTCTGCGCAGGGAAGAGGCGAGTCGGCGTCGCAGCGGCCCCGGCGGCGTGGCGCTGGGGGAGCGTCTCGTCGGGGCCCGTGAGTGGGACCGAGGCCCGAGGCCGCGCGAAGGCTCCGGGCGCCAGGAACGGCCCCTCCCTTCGCCCGACGCCGCACGTTCCCCTCCGTAAGGGAGCAGCGAGCGACAGACTTCGATGGCGCACTTCGCTCCGTCCCAGTGCAATGCGATTTTAAGACGCCTACAGAGACGTCCCGGGGACGGGTTTCGAGTGGCCACGGCGGTGCGATCTGACTGTTTGCAAGAAGACAGAGGCCCGAGCTCGCGGCCGCGCCCATGGACGTGTCCCAGGTCCCAGCTGCGCGGCGGCCCCTCGGTGGGCCTCGTCCGCGCGGGGACGGGGTGGGACCAGCCAGGGTGTCCGCGGTGCCCAGGCTGCGGTTTCGGTCCCGCCGTGAGGCGAAGCAGTTGGGTTTGCCGTCACGGTCCAGTCCCAGCGGCGCCTGGGGCATCGGGGGCATCGGGGGCATCGGGGACCCGGGGCGCGAGCTGGCCACGCCCTCAGGCGCCCCAGCCGCGCGCCCGCCCTGCTCGCCCGTGAGCGCCCGCGTGGACAGACCCCCTTTGTCCTTGAACGTGGCTCTCTTTTCTCTTGGCTAGCGCACGCTCCCCAGGGCCCCGACCTTTCCAAAAATGGAACTTGACAGTCGCCAGCGTCTCTGTCTGCCGCAGCCAGCTGTGCCAGTTTCCTGCGGCTGCTGCAACGGATTCCCACGGACTCGGTGGATTGGAGTGACGCGGACTCGTTGCCTTAGGCTCCTGGAGGCCAGACGTCTGCGGCGGGTCCTGCCGGGCGGAGGTCCCGGTGTCGGGCCAGTCCGGAGGCGCTAAAGGCAACCCCGCCCCCCCTTCCAGCACCAGGGGTGCCGCATCCGGGGCGCGTGGCCTCTCCGTCCGCCTCCGAGGCCGGCCGCGTGGGGCCACATCCTTCTGGCACGGGGCACTGACCTCAGTCCGCAGCCGCATCTCCTGTCCTGCCCGCTTCCGTCGGGAAGGACCTTCGTGATGACCGTGGTCCTCTTCCACTTCGGGACGGTCTCCTTATGTTAGAGTCAGCTGGCTTGAACCCTGACTCGGTCTGCGGCCCAGCTCCCCTCCGCCGTGTCACTCACGTTCACAGCCCCCGGGGAGTAGGACGTGGGCGTCTGCGGGGTGGGGCGATGCTGTTCTGCCCAACGTGCCCGCGTCTCCTCTCCTTCGCCGCGGCGTCGGGCGCCAGCGCCTGACCCGTTTCACCGTCCAGTTCCGTTCTCCAACACTCCCTCCTTTGGGCCGTGCGCACGGTGACCGCGGGGCGCGGAAGGGCGGCCTGGGAACAGCCCAAGGGGCCGGCGGGCAGATCCCGCGTCGTTGTCCTTCTGCAGGACAGTCGATCCCATTTCTGCAACAAGTCGACCTTCGAAACTAAGGCGGTGGGGGCTTCTGAGCAACAAAGAGGTTTAACAACCGAACTCGGCGCATCAGCCTCGACTTGATTCCGATTCAAATAAACCGTCTCTACACAGACACTGCTGAGCAGTCGGGGTGCACGTGACTGTGGAGCGAGCGTTAGATAAATGTGAGAAATTCCTGTTAATTGTGTCAGACGTGAGAGGGGCGTTTCGCTTCTACGTGAACACGTCCGTTTTTCAGAGATGCGCATGCGGTGAAGCGATGCGGTGCCGGCATTTGTGAAAATAGATTAAAAAAGAAAACGTTGTAAACGGATAGGTGAAGCAGATGTGAGAAATAAAACCTCTCTGCTTTCAGATGTGTTTGAAATTTTACACAATCAGATTTGTTTAAAAAGCACTGATTACGTGTCTAAGATGATTAAGAATGTGAACAAAATCGTTTTCTTCCAACTACACAGTGAATGTTTTCACCAGTTAGTGGGGGTCACACCCAAAGGACTGGGGTCACTGGGGACATTCGTGACTTAAGTCTGTCACCTCGTCGGCTCAAGACTTGCATCCTTCCTGCCTTGTTTTACATCCGGGACACTGGGCAACCCGCCTGGAAGATGCCGTGAACTCTGTTCCTGGTCTTTCAAGTCGTGAGCCAGCTTCCCCGTCCCCTCTCACCCTGCAAGGCCACATATGTCCCCCTCCACATGACAGATATTCAACACCTGCCCCTGGACGGATGCAGGAAAAGACCCCCGGATCTTTGCCCAGCTGCGACACCGCAGCTCATGAATGAATGGATGACGCTAACCCAAAAGACCACGCTTTGCAGGGAGATTGCTTCACGGTCCTTCTGGGTCCAGAGACTCTTTCTACAGACATCGTGTCTATAAATCCATATCTATGAGGCCAGGCTCTCGACGAATGACCTACCAAGTTCCCACACAGCCCCGAGGATTCGTGAAGACTCCGAGGCCATTCGAAATCAAAGGGAAGATTACGTCCCCGTGGAGGGCCCTGCACGCTGAACGCTGAAGAGGCAGAGCTGAGCAGAACCACGGCGCGGATCGGTGCGGGTCAGACACGCGAGTCTGCACGCCGATCTCGCGGGCTGCTTCCTGCATGAGTGAAGCCTCAGAGGCACCGGTTTGCATGAGAATCTCATCATACGCTGTAAAACCCACGCCGGAGCCGCATCCAGCTCAAGAATTATTTCTCGACTTTATGTCTTCCTCGCCCCGTTTCCTCAGCTTCCTTCATCCTCCCCTTCCTCCTGCAAGCTTCCAAGCTGCCTCCCTCTCCTGCTGTTGCCTCCCCTGCCCCCAGCCTCCCCTCTGCCTCCGCTTCCTCCCCCTCCATAAGAAATGCGGGGCCCTTGGCCAGCTCAGCGTTTTGTGAGCTGGTGAAACCAGGACAGGTGGCAGATCCTCCATCCCCTGGGGGTCGAGTTGAGAAACACAGCTGGAAATGCGTGCTCAGCCGCATGGCGTCTCCAGAAGCCTGGGTGCCGGAGCGGGCTCTGGTAGGGACACAGCCAACCTGGCTCTTTCTGAGCCCCGTCTCACCCCACCCAGCCCCCCACTTGGCTCGCTGTGTTTCTATCGCTGTTTCACCCACCGGAGCAATCTCTCTGAGGTCGGAGGGAAGGCTGACCGTGAGCCGAGGGGACACCGAGCAGTGGCAGGGGGCCCGGGGACCCTGCTCAGATGCCGTGCTTGCTGCCCACTCCCTGCCTGCCTGGCGAAGAGTGTGTGCAGTGGTTTCCGCTTCTCCCACGACTGCTTACTACCGCGAGATGGTCCTGCGCGGGGCATTCCCGGTCCGGCGCGGTGGGGTGCCCGTCCGCGTGGGGGGTGCCCAGTCCGTGGTGGGGTGCGGGCAAGTGTCCGTCCGTGAGGTGTCGGGTGCCCGTCCGGTGGAGGTGGGTGCCCAGTCCGTACGGGTGGGGTTCGGTCTCATGGTGTAGGGTAAGTGCTCCATGGACAGTGGCCCCGTGAGAGGGGACGATGATGCTAACATATTGATGAATCGAGCAGATAGTGTGGTGTCGAATTACAAGCTTTGGGGAAGGTCGACGGGGTTAAAAGCCTTAGGATGCCCAAGACGGTGGGGATGATGAGGTGCTAATGCGGAGGTTCGTGGTCCAGGGGGGGGCACTTAGGAAGGGATAATTGTTGGGACCCGAACAGCCACAGGAGACCTAGGGATAACATCCAGAACAAAAGGACAGGAAGCAACACGGACCGGGGAGGAGGGGCTTGGGGAGGCCAGAAACGCTACCGGGTGCAGGGTGGTGGGGGTGATCGTGAGGATCTGTCAGCAGTGGTCCACGGGCCACCGCGGCTCCGATTCTCGGTGGGCTGGGATGCAGACTGTTCCGAGAAGCGTGTGGCCCGGGGTGCTTTATGCTTCTAAACACTCACCTGGGCTGCTGCGGGGACTGAGGACCCAGGGGGTTCCCTCCCGGCGATGTGGGCAGCAGCGGGGCTGGCTGGGACGGGCCATCGCTGCGAAGGTGAGCAGAGGCGTCGGGGCTAGAGCCGTGTGTCGGGGCTGCAGAGGACGATCCTGTCTGAAGACCACGCCCTGTGTCTGGTCCAAAGCCAGCGTGGTGGCCCGTGGTGTTTTCTCAGAGGGGAAAGGCTGGTGACACCACGGGACTCGGGGAGGGGAGCAGGCGCCAGCGGCCCGGTGGGGGGCGGTGCGCGCTAAGCGTCGGTGAGAAACAGTGAGCAGCTGTGGATGTGCAGGCTCCGGCTGCAGACAGAAACTCAAGTGCCATCAGCATGCTCATGCCGTTTAAAGACAGAGGACGAGGCAGGTCGCCCAGGGAGGACACGTGGCCGGAGGACGAGGAGAGATGAGGCAGACCCCGAAACAGCCTCAGGGGAGCAGAGGTCTCGGAGGGGACGGGCCCCCAGAGCAGTGACGAGGCCTCAGTCTCGACCCCATGGCGCCCCTCTGCTGAGCACAGTGCCAACCTGGAAACCACGCGGGAGGCGACCTCAGAACTCTGCAAAGCGACGGGAGGGAGGCGGGCTGGTTAGGGTCCCCAGCACCGAGGGACAGCAGAGCGACACGCCGTCTGCTGCGTCTGCACCCGCAGGACCAGGGCCCTGGCATTTCCTGTCCCCAGGGGAGTGACGGAAGCCGGCCCGGCTGGTTCACTTCTCCCCGGATCCAAATGAAACGTGAGTCCCATCCACAGCACCAGGCGAGCCCGGAAACAGTGCCGAGGGGGTCAGTTGGGGGCCTCGCCAAAAATAAGTGACGGGGGAGATACTCCCCTCCCCCGCCAGGCCTGCGACGGCTCACGCCACCCCCAGCCGCGGGACCCAGCGCCCGCCGGGGCAGCAGCGAGAGGGACCACGTCGAAGAACAGTGCAGCCTGGGAAGCCTCTTGCTCCCTGCAGGAGCATCCTTGGGATGTTCCTCTGCCAGCGGTGGATGGAGCCCGGGCACCAGCGGGGCTGGGGGCACGACGGGGCCTGGCCGGGGGCTTCTGGGACTTCCCTCCCCCATCAAGCCACGCTCAGGGGCCTGGTCTGCAGAAACCATTTCAGCCTCTCAGGTGGATCCAGCAGAGACCAACAGGAGCCCCCCAAAGCCCCAGGTCAGCCACATAGTCCAAAACAAGATCCCAACGACTTTGACCATTAAACTGTCATTTGAACCACAGCCCTCCAGACCCGGCCGGGACCCGGATGCTAAAATAAACAAGGCGGAAATAAAAGATTTAAATAGGACCCAGAGCATACCGAAATAACGGACTAGATGTCTGCAGTACGACTGAAAATTAAGTGTCATATTAAGAGCCAGGGACATCACAAAGCGAATGGGAAAAGATAATTAACAGACAGCGACACCAAGATGAACCTGATGCTGAAATTATCCGACGAGGTTTTCGAGCGGTCGTCGTAAACGCGCATCAACCATCAATCACGCCTTATCTTGAAACAGATAGAAAAAAAAAAGCAAGAGGAAGTGTCAGGAAAGCAACAGGGCTGTAACGAAGAATCAAACGCAGCCCGTAGAACGGAAACTCCGGTAGCGGGAACTTCAGAGACCCTGCCGGAGGCAGAGCGGAGATGGCGGGGGACAGGGTCGGTGACCCGCAGGACGGATCGAGAGCTTTCCCGCATTCTGAACGCCAGAGGAAAAAGACTGAGGAAAAAACGGACAGAGCGTCAGGGACCTACGGCAGGACAAGCAAGTCCCCAAGGCACGCGACATCGGGACCCCAGCAGAGGAGGGAGAGGGCGGGGCCCACAGAGCGGTCAGAGGAATAATTGCCGAAAAATCCCCGAATTTGGAAAGAGACGTGAACCTACAGATTTAAGAAGATGAGCGAAGTCCAAGCCGAATAGACCCAAAGACATCCCTGCCTGCGTCCATCGTGATTCAGCTTCTGGAAACTAACTACACGAAAAGTCTGGAAAGCAGCCAGAGAGAAATGGCGCTTCCCCTGTAGGCGGAAACCAGACCGGGCGACAGAGGGTTTCTCGTCTGAATCCACGGAGGCGGGGGGAAAGCCAGCGGGGACGGACGAGCGACCAGACGGTCACTCACGCAGTCTACGTCGGTGAACGTGACCTTTGGGCACGAGGGCCAATGCAGACGGGCTCAGACGAAGCGGGGCCTAAGGGCGATGTTGCTAGCCGAACCGCCTTTAAAGACTGGCGGAAGGAAATTCCTCAGTCCCAGAGGAAATGACCGGTGGAGAGATCGTGAAGCACAGACAGGAAGAGAGAACAGCAATACGGGGTACACGGGGGGCTTTTCCCCTCCTGGATCACGATGACTGATATGGAGATGACAATCCCATCGCGTGCTGCAGGCAGCCAACGGGAGAAAGGCATCCACGCGTCACGCGAAGCGACACAACGCTCGCGCCCGCAGACAAAGCCGCAGAGACCGCCCGCCAGGCCGGCCCTCCGCCGGCTGGTCTGGGGCGATTGTTCATCTGTAGATAAAGTAAATCAGCCTTGATCTAGAAAGCTCACACCTCGCGTAAGAATGAATTCTTCTGTGAAAGGGAACGCTATGACACGTTTAGGAACAAAAATAAGGGAAAATCTTTGGGATCGAGGGCCAGAAAGAGAGCTCTTCAAACACGTGATTCCTGAAGAAGAATCTACAGGCTGGAACTCATCAAAAGCAATCTTTTTATTTTTTTTATTTTTTTTATTTTGCCAAAGGCCACGTGAAGAGAATTTAAAGACACATTGCCAATTGGGAGGAAATATTTGCCAGTCACTTATCTGACAAAGGACTGGTACCTTGAATTTATAAAGAACTCTCCAAACTTAACAGTAACAAGACAAAACAAAACAAAAACAAAATAATAATTTTAAAAAAACCCATCCCAAACCATCCAATTATGAAACGGACAAGCAGACACACAGAGGCGTCCCACCGTGAAGACATACAGGCAGGAACTTAGCGTGCGGACACATGTTCAATGACGGACGTTAGCCACTAGAAAAATGCAAATTAAAACGACGCCGAGCGATCGCCGTACATCTATAAAACCGGCTAAAATAAAAACTAGTGACAACGCCGAATGCTGGTGAAGAGGCAGAGGGACCGATCGCTCGCGTGCTGTGCCGGGAGCGGGCGCACACGCTCCGGGAAGCGGTCCGCTCGTTCTATAAAACCGAACGTTCGGTTCCAGCCTCGGGCAAGTGTCTCGGAAAAGAAAAATTCATATTCACATAAAAATCCTCCACACGAATGTTCGTACGAGCCTGATGCACAACAGCCCCAAGCTGGCAGCATCCCGCCTGTCCGTGAGTGAGTGAGTAAGGCACGCGCGGGCCGCCCGCGCCGTGGGACACCACTGAGCCGGACGAAGGGGCTCCCTGTGAGGACGGAACTGCTCTGTATCGTGTCTGCCGTGGCCCTGTTCCCTGGCCTTTCCCGGCCTCCAGAGGTGTCCGCACTCCTGGCTCCTGGCTGCTCCCGCCACTGTCAAAACCAGCCAGATCCTGTCCCCGTTCCGAGGTCAGCTGACCAGCATGTTTAATTCTAGCTGCAACTCCAATTCCTCTTTGTCACGTAGCCCGACACGTCACAGATTCTGGCGCTTAGGATGCGGGCATCTTTGGGAACTGTTAGTCTGCCGACCGACCACAGTATTCCTAATTATCTGCTTGATACTTCCAGCCTGATTCTCTGGAACTTTCTGATTGAGAATTGCCTGTATTTCTGTTTTCCTATCCAGCAGCTTCGTCTGTGCCATCAGGAGCACTCGTGTGGCACTCCCTAAGGGAGCGGTCCCCTGGGGTCACCGGGGTCTCATTCCAAGCCACTGCACCTCTTCTGCGAGCTTTGGTGCAGGCGTCTCGGTGACGGCCACCACGACGAGACCGCCATCCGGCCAACGGGCAGTGACCGCCAGGTTCCTGAGG
>NW_024342469.1:1578942-1637695 GCF_902729225.1 Pteropus medius | reverse complement strand
CCCTGGACGGATGCAGGAAAAGACCCCCGGATCTTTGCCCAGCTGCGACACCGCAGCTCATGAATGAATGGATGACGCTAACCCAAAAGACCACGCTTTGCAGGGAGATTGCTTCACGGTCCTTCTGGGTCCAGAGACTCTTTCTACAGACATCGTGTCTATAAATCCATATCTATGAGGCCAGGCTCTCGACGAATGACCTACCAAGTTCCCACACAGCCCCGAGGATTCGTGAAGACTCCGAGGCCATTCGAAATCAAAGGGAAGATTACGTCCCCGTGGAGGGCCCTGCACGCTGAACGCTGAAGAGGCAGAGCTGAGCAGAACCACGGCGCGGATCGGTGCGGGTCAGACACGCGAGTCTGCACGCCGATCTCGCGGGCTGCTTCCTGCATGAGTGAAGCCTCAGAGGCACCGGTTTGCATGAGAATCTCATCATACGCTGTAAAACCCACGCCGGAGCCGCATCCAGCTCAAGAATTATTTCTCGACTTTATGTCTCCCGTCCCGCCTCCGCCCCTTCATCCCTCCCCGCCCCTCCGCGCAAGCCTGCCGCCTCCCCTCCTGCTGCCGCCTCCCTGCCCCCAGCTCCCCTCTGCCTCCCTCCCCCTCCATAAGAAATGCGGGGCCCTTGGCCAGCTCAGCGTTTTGTGAGCTGGTGAAACCAGGACAGGTGGCAGATCCTCCATCCCCTGGGGGTCGAGTTGAGAAACACAGCTGGAAATGCGTGCTCAGCCGCATGGCGTCTCCAGAAGCCTGGGTGCCGGGGCGGGCTCTGGTAGGGACACAGCCAACCTGGCTCTTTCTGAGCCCCGTCTCACCCCACCCAGCCCCCCACTTGGCTCGCTGTGTCTCTATCGCTGTTTCACCCACCGGAGCAATCTCTCTGAGGTTGGAGGGAAGGCTGACCGTGAGCCGAGGGGACACCGAGCAGTGGCAGGGGGCCCGGGGACCCTGCTCAGACGCCGTGCTTGCTGCCCGCTCCCTGCCCGGCGCTATGCAGTGTGTTCGCTCCCCACGCACTGCTTACTGCAGGAGATGGTCCGTGGGGTGTGGGGGTGCCCGGTCCGTGCAGTGTGGGGGTGCCCGGTCCGTGCGGTGTGGGGTGCCCGGTCATTGCAGTGTGGGGAAGTACCCATGGACAGTGGGCCCGTGAGAGGACAGATGATAAGCACATTAGATAATCGAGCAGATCGTGGGTGTCAGCCCTTGCTGTGCTTTAGGGAAGGTCAGAGCAGGTACAGCCCGGAGGATGCCCGTGACGGTGGGGCGGAGAGGAGGTGCTACGTGGATAAGTTCGTGTCCCGGGGGGGGTGGGGCGTCTCTGAGAAGGGATAATTGGTTGGGACCTGAACAGCCAGGAGACCCAGGGATAACATCCAGAACAAAAGGACAGGAAGTAACCTGCAGGGACGGGAGGAGGGCTTAGGGCCAAGAAGCAGCCTCGTGAGATCTTGGTAGGTGGGGGGTGGTAAGATGACAGTGAGGACAGCCAGCAGATCACAGACCTTGTGGCTCCAGGAATTCTCGGTGGGCTGGGATGCAGACTGTTCCGAGAAGCGTGTGGCCCGGGGTGCTTTATGCTTCTAAACACTCACCTGGGCTGCTGCGGGGACTGAGGACCCAGGGGGTTCCCTCCCGGCGATGTGGGCAGCAGCGGGGCTGGCTGGGACGGGCCATCGCTGCGAAGGTGAGCAGAGGCGTCGGGGCTAGAGCCGTGTGTCGGGGCTGCAGAGGACGATCCTGTCTGAAGACCACGCCCTGTGTCTGGTCCAAAGCCAGCGTGGTGGCCCGTGGTGTTTTCTCAGAGGGGAAAGGCTGGTGACACCACGGGACTCGGGGAGGGGAGCAGGCGCCAGCGGCCCGGTGGGGGGCGGTGCGCGCTAAGCGTCGGTGAGAAACAGTGAGCAGCTGTGGATGTGCAGGCTCCGGCTGCAGACAGAAACTCAAGTGCCATCAGCATGCTCATGCCGTTTAAAGACAGAGGACGAGGCAGGTCGCCCAGGGAGGACACGTGGCCGGAGGACGAGGAGAGATGAGGCAGACCCCGAAACAGCCTCAGGGGAGCAGAGGTCTCGGAGGGGACGGGCCCCCAGAGCAGTGACGAGGCCTCAGTCTCGACCCCATGGCGCCCCTCTGCTGAGCACAGTGCCAACCTGGAAACCACGCGGGAGGCGACCTCAGAACTCTGCAAAGCGACGGGAGGGAGGCGGGCTGGTTAGGGTCCCCAGCACCGAGGGACAGCAGAGCGACACGCCGTCTGCTGCGTCTGCACCCGCAGGACCAGGGCCCTGGCATTTCCTGTCCCCAGGGGAGTGACGGAAGCCGGCCCGGCTGGTTCACTTCTCCCCGGATCCAAATGAAACGTGAGTCCCATCCACAGCACCAGGCGAGCCCGGAAACAGTGCCGAGGGGGTCAGTTGGGGGCCTCGCCAAAAATAAGTGACGGGGGAGATACTCCCCTCCCCCGCCAGGCCTGCGACGGCTCACGCCACCCCCAGCCGCGGGACCCAGCGCCCGCCGGGGCAGCAGCGAGAGGGACCACGTCGAAGAACAGTGCAGCCTGGGAAGCCTCTTGCTCCCTGCAGGAGCATCCTTGGGATGTTCCTCTGCCAGCGGTGGATGGAGCCCGGGCACCAGCGGGGCTGGGGGCACGACGGGGCCTGGCCGGGGGCTTCTGGGACTTCCCTCCCCCATCAAGCCACGCTCAGGGGCCTGGTCTGCAGAAACCATTTCAGCCTCTCAGGTGGATCCAGCAGAGACCAACAGGAGCCCCCCAAAGCCCCAGGTCAGCCACATAGTCCAAAACAAGATCCCAACGACTTTGACCATTAAACTGTCATTTGAACCACAGCCCTCCAGACCCGGCCGGGACCCGGATGCTAAAATAAACAAGGCGGAAATAAAAGATTTAAATAGGACCCAGAGCATACCGAAATAACGGACTAGATGTCTGCAGTACGACTGAAAATTAAGTGTCATATTAAGAGCCAGGGACATCACAAAGCGAATGGGAAAAGATAATTAACAGACAGCGACACCAAGATGAACCTGATGCTGAAATTATCCGACGAGGTTTTCGAGCGGTCGTCGTAAACGCGCATCAACCATCAATCACGCCTTATCTTGAAACAGATAGAAAAAAAAAAGCAAGAGGAAGTGTCAGGAAAGCAACAGGGCTGTAACGAAGAATCAAACGCAGCCCGTAGAACGGAAACTCCGGTAGCGGGAACTTCAGAGACCCTGCCGGAGGCAGAGCGGAGATGGCGGGGGACAGGGTCGGTGACCCGCAGGACGGATCGAGAGCTTTCCCGCATTCTGAACGCCAGAGGAAAAAGACTGAGGAAAAAACGGACAGAGCGTCAGGGACCTACGGCAGGACAAGCAAGTCCCCAAGGCACGCGACATCGGGACCCCAGCAGAGGAGGGAGAGGGCGGGGCCCACAGAGCGGTCAGAGGAATAATTGCCGAAAAATCCCCGAATTTGGAAAGAGACGTGAACCTACAGATTTAAGAAGATGAGCGAAGTCCAAGCCGAATAGACCCAAAGACATCCCTGCCTGCGTCCATCGTGATTCAGCTTCTGGAAACTAACTACACGAAAAGTCTGGAAAGCAGCCAGAGAGAAATGGCGCTTCCCCTGTAGGCGGAAACCAGACCGGGCGACAGAGGGTTTCTCGTCTGAATCCACGGAGGCGGGGGGAAAGCCAGCGGGGACGGACGAGCGACCAGACGGTCACTCACGCAGTCTACGTCGGTGAACGTGACCTTTGGGCACGAGGGCCAATGCAGACGGGCTCAGACGAAGCGGGGCCTAAGGGCGATGTTGCTAGCCGAACCGCCTTTAAAGACTGGCGGAAGGAAATTCCTCAGTCCCAGAGGAAATGACCGGTGGAGAGATCGTGAAGCACAGACAGGAAGAGAGAACAGCAATACGGGGTACACGGGGGGCTTTTCCCCTCCTGGATCACGATGACTGATATGGAGATGACAATCCCATCGCGTGCTGCAGGCAGCCAACGGGAGAAAGGCATCCACGCGTCACGCGAAGCGACACAACGCTCGCGCCCGCAGACAAAGCCGCAGAGACCGCCCGCCAGGCCGGCCCTCCGCCGGCTGGTCTGGGGCGATTGTTCATCTGTAGATAAAGTAAATCAGCCTTGATCTAGAAAGCTCACACCTCGCGTAAGAATGAATTCTTCTGTGAAAGGGAACGCTATGACACGTTTAGGAACAAAAATAAGGGAAAATCTTTGGGATCGAGGGCCAGAAAGAGAGCTCTTCAAACACGTGATTCCTGAAGAAGAATCTACAGGCTGGAACTCATCAAAAGCAATCTTTTTATTTTTTTTATTTTTTTTATTTTGCCAAAGGCCACGTGAAGAGAATTTAAAGACACATTGCCAATTGGGAGGAAATATTTGCCAGTCACTTATCTGACAAAGGACTGGTACCTTGAATTTATAAAGAACTCTCCAAACTTAACAGTAACAAGACAAAACAAAACAAAAACAAAATAATAATTTTAAAAAAACCCATCCCAAACCATCCAATTATGAAACGGACAAGCAGACACACAGAGGCGTCCCACCGTGAAGACATACAGGCAGGAACTTAGCGTGCGGACACATGTTCAATGACGGACGTTAGCCACTAGAAAAATGCAAATTAAAACGACGCCGAGCGATCGCCGTACATCTATAAAACCGGCTAAAATAAAAACTAGTGACAACGCCGAATGCTGGTGAAGAGGCAGAGGGACCGATCGCTCGCGTGCTGTGCCGGGAGCGGGCGCACACGCTCCGGGAAGCGGTCCGCTCGTTCTATAAAACCGAACGTTCGGTTCCAGCCTCGGGCAAGTGTCTCGGAAAAGAAAAATTCATATTCACATAAAAATCCTCCACACGAATGTTCGTACGAGCCTGATGCACAACAGCCCCAAGCTGGCAGCATCCCGCCTGTCCGTGAGTGAGTGAGTAAGGCACGCGCGGGCCGCCCGCGCCGTGGGACACCACTGAGCCGGACGAAGGGGCTCCCTGTGAGGACGGAACTGCTCTGTATCGTGTCTGCCGTGGCCCTGTTCCCTGGCCTTTCCCGGCCTCCAGAGGTGTCCGCACTCCTGGCTCCTGGCTGCTCCCGCCACTGTCAAAACCAGCCAGATCCTGTCCCCGTTCCGAGGTCAGCTGACCAGCATGTTTAATTCTAGCTGCAACTCCAATTCCTCTTTGTCACGTAGCCCGACACGTCACAGATTCTGGCGCTTAGGATGCGGGCATCTTTGGGAACTGTTAGTCTGCCGACCGACCACAGTATTCCTAATTATCTGCTTGATACTTCCAGCCTGATTCTCTGGAACTTTCTGATTGAGAATTGCCTGTATTTCTGTTTTCCTATCCAGCAGCTTCGTCTGTGCCATCAGGAGCACTCGTGTGGCACTCCCTAAGGGAGCGGTCCCCTGGGGTCACCGGGGTCTCATTCCAAGCCACTGCACCTCTTCTGCGAGCTTTGGTGCAGGCGTCTCGGTGACGGCCACCACGACGAGACCGCCATCCGGCCAACGGGCAGTGACCGCCAGGTTCCTGAGGCGTTAACATGCGAACGGGGCCTGTCCTAGCACTGATGAAGTGTGGCGGTCTTTCATGTTCTCGACGGCGGGTCTCAGAAAGTCCTCGACAACCGTATTTAATTCCAGCGGAAGCTTGACGAGGACAGTGTAACTCTCCGGGGCGCTGTGTCCCCAGCACCGAGCTCGCCCGGGTGGAGCAGGCGCGCACCAGGTGTTTGTCGGATTCCAGGAAACACTGATCACTGTTCAGACAGGCGTCCTTAGGAGTTGCTGCGCGTGTGCCAGGAGGTGGCGCTGGCATGGACTCTGCGTAAAGAAAGCCCCAGAAAACAAACGGCTCTCTCTCCCCGTCACCCAGCCCCGCGGCGGGACAGCGCGGCCCACCGGGCCAGGTGGTCGGGTCCCCTGCCCCTGGCACGGAGCATGTGCGGTGCGGCGTCTGAGTGACCGGGTGGCAGGTGGGTGCACGGGTGCTGGGCCGCTGGGTGGATGGTGGTCGTCACGAAACACGGTCATTACTGGGGCCGCTGAGGTTTGCGATGCTTCGACGGGTCCTCCAGCCCGGAGGGTTACGTTGCACCCGCTTGGGGCTCTTGGTGGCTTAGCGCATATTCATGGTGACAGAGGCCCAGCGAGGCCATCGCGAGATGAGATGGGGAAACACAGAGATCCAGACAGTCAGGGCGCCTCAGGAGGGGGCCGAGGGGACGCCGAGACTCAGAAAGGCCGCTCCGGCCGCGGCTGCTCCCTGCCTTCCACAGGAAGCCTGGCCCCTCGCAGGCAGGCGACACGGTGACGTCGGCGGGAGAGTCCGTGGTGCTGCGTGAGCTGGGCCGTGTCGGAGCCGGCCAGGACGCGCCCCCTCCGAGTGGGGCCGGGCACGCGTCCCGTGCAAGCACGGCCAGGGCGGAAGGACGTCCGATGGCCGCACGGTCTGGGTGTCCCGTGCGTGTTTGACCAGCGACGTCACATGGTCTCTGCCCCTTACCTGCTCTCGGCCTCGGTCAGGGGCGACTCCCGGGCAGGGCCGTCCTCCGAGCGTCCCCGCTATGGGACAGCCCTGACCAAGCAGACGGCAGCGGTGGGGCGCGGGGGGCGCAGCCTGGAGGCGTCACCGGCTGCCGCCGCCACGAGCTGTGTTTCTGGGAGGTCTGGTGTGGGGCTGACGGCTGGAAGTCGTTTCCCCACGGGCCAGGGAGAAGCCCAAGCCTGCTGACCCTGCGGCCGGCCCTCCTCCGGACCAGATGCAGGTGGGAGGTGGGGGTCCGGCTTGGGGACAGTGAGCTAAGTCAGCGCAGCAGCTTCACAGTCTCGACCGGGCAGAAAGAAAGGCTGAGCTGTGGGAGGAGAGCTGGGGACGCACGGGAGCCCGGGCTCAGCTCCAGGACGTGTGAAATGCGCTTCTTATGTTTTGGGGCCTACAAACTGGGAAAGAATCACATGAGCGTCACACACGTTTCCAAGAGGGCGGCGACCTTCACGGTCCTTTTTCCAGGGGGAAGAAGCTTAATTTCATCTCGTCTCCTCGCATTTGTCCGTGTGAGGTTACCTTAAATGAGTTATTTTTAATCATCGTTCATAAATCACAGCAAGGCTAGGCCCCGAGGCACCAAATATTTGCATAAAAACATTAATTGCCGCTCTCTCTCCTTTTGGATTCTTGGGAGATTAAATGGCTGTGCAGCAAACAGCGGACGCAGGGCTGTGACAGTGGACGGGGCCGGGGGGGGCCCGCCTGAGTGTCACACCCGCCCCCACAGCCTTCTGCAGTCCACGGCGCGTGACTCAGGACGCCAGGGTCACCTTCAGATGTCTCCGCTTCCGTGAAGCCCACCCTGATTTCTCGGGACCAAATAATTACTCTCTTGTCTGTCGCCTGTGAGCCGGGACCCCCCCTCCTAGGAAACGTGCATGTTTTCGTAGTTTGGCCCCCCAGGGCCACGTCCTCGCCTGGACCACACGCCCAGCTCAGGCAGCACCGCAGACGCTCCCGCAGAAGGAGACACGCAGCTCTGACGTGAGGGCCACATGTGCCATGAGGACCCCAGTGCCAAGTAAAAGACAACTTCAAAACACGGGTGTTGTCACAGACCTGTCTCAGGCCGAGCAGGGTACCTGGACCGTCCGACCTCGTTACGGAAGAGAAAGCGACCATTGGTGATAAACCCAGTGTATCGACCCACAGGGCTTCGGCCAGCTCAGACCCGCGGTGGCCCCGTGAGGTCCTGCGTGGGCCCGGGCAGGGGCTGCTTCTTGCATTTCGATGTCGTCCCTTTATGTGCCCGTTGCTTTCGTGTCCCTGCCGTCACCAGGCACTGTGTGCGGCGCTGTGACCGGGAGGTGGACAGAGCAGACGCTGTCCCTCTGTCACCGAGTTTCTCGCCTCGTGGTCCCTGGAGTCTGGTCGCTCCGCCCGGGAACCTTGTCCGGAGAACTTCACCAGTTAGAGCCTCAGAGCTGGGGACGCGTTTTGCGGGGAGGTGATGTGACGGCCGACGACGCGGAGTGGCCGCGCTGGCTCCAGCACGGACGGTCTGGATCGTCCTTGCTCCCACGCACGTGGCAGGGGCGGGCGGCCTGGGAGGACCCGTCGCTCTGCGTTGGTCCCGCCGGGAACGTGTTCTGTTCCCCGGACGTGGGCTGCACGACAGCCTTGCCTTGTGCGTGTGGTCCAGACTGCACAGGAAGTCCCCGCGTTTCTGAGATGGGCGGGGCCGGTCCACCCACCTGGCGTGGCACACGGGGGGCAGAGCGGGCCATGCTGGCGCTCAGAGGACCTCACAGACAGAGAAAGCAAAGGTCAGCGGGGGTCTGCGGAGGACACGGGAATGGAACTGCCCGCGAGGGGCCGGGGCCGGGAACGAGACCCCTAGCCGGACGAACACCCACCCGACGGCAGGCCGCAGCGGCCGCGGACGTGGGGCCCCCCGTGCCCAGGAGACAGGATGACGCTGAGTGGACAGAGGCGCCTTTGAAGTCCGGGACTGCGGTTTCGCTCCGAGGCCTTGGTCTGGAGGCTCCATGTGGAGGGAGGGGATGACCCCCTGTCCTGCCGAGCGGGGGTGGGCGGCGCCATGGTCCCCAGGCCAGAGGGACTGACCGCGGCCTGAAGCCATGGCCGCAGCCCTGCGGCTCAGATATGAGTGTGTTGCCGGGACAGCGGCAGCCACCGAGCTGAGCTGACGGAGACGGGGCTCGACGAGGCGGAGCGCGTTCTGGAGCCCGCGGCGGCTCCATGGCCTTCGGAACCCACTGCTTTTTCTCCGTGCGGAGCGTGGAGCTGGCCGCTGCCCCCTACGGTCCCTCCACGTGCCAGAAGGGGGCGCCTGCCGGCTCAGGGGGCTCTGGGGACCCAGGATTAAGGTCGTTGTCTCTGGTCTCTTGACCCAAACACGGAGCTTTTGAAATACTCTTGAGAAAAGTGCATGGCAGGAGCAGGCAGAGCGGGGAAGGGGCGCCCTTGGGAGTTGGGGGCGCAAAGGACACCTTCCCTCCCTCTGCCCGCAGAGGACCTGGGACATGCACACCCCTCCCCGGGGACGTCGCGGCCAGGGCCGTGGCCGTGCGTGAGCATCGGTTCCCACCCGTGACGACTTTACTGGACTTCCCGCCTCTCGCCCTAGGCGGTGTCTTGTGTTTTACCAGATAGAGCGACAGACCGTAAGGTGACATAGCCGTCCTGGTAACGAGCCCCCTTCCTCAGGAGGGTGGGAGAGCGTTCGAGGGTCACCATGCGTTCATGGCCATAATACTCAGCGCTGGAGACACCACGGCCGGCTCTGCTGCCCCCACCGGAGCACCGGCCGGACCCCGGTGGACGCCGTGCCGGGCTGCAGTCTGCCCGGTGGGCAGCGCACCCACCGATCGGGCCGTGCTTCGCGGGCGCCGGCTCCGAGTTTACCGCAAATCGCCGGTCGTCCTCAGCCTTCTTCCTGGAAGATGCTATTACCTGTGCGATGATTCGAACAGATTTTCTGCAGGCATTAAATTTTTAGTAAACAGACCCAAATTAGCAGCTCTTTGTGACATTCGACTCCAGGGATCCCATCGAAAGCGCTCGTTCTGTGTATCAATATCTCTCATCTCGGCTTTTCACGCCGGGCACTGGCTGCCGCCATTGGCGACAGCAAAGTCGGACGCAGGCCGCGCTCCTCCAGGGCCCCGCTGGGAGGGCGTTATTATTTTCAAGAAACGCTAATTTTCCATAATTTGGTGAAACAAGGCGTAGATCCGAAGCCCCCTCCGTGGAGCTCCTTTGTCACTGATGGTCACGTCACGGGCTGCGTTTTAAGGAAGCCACGCAGCCCGTCCTAATGCCACCGCCGCGCGATCTGGGACGTACACCTGTCACCCTTCCTGGTGTCGTGCGGGCCATTGAGGACCGTAGGTGTCTCTGGAGGACCTTGCTGGCGGCCGTGTCGCGTTTAGCACTAATGAGACTGGCTTCGTGGGCCGAGGACGGGAGGCCACGGGGCCGGCGGCAGCTGCTCCCCGCAGCCAGGCGGTGGCTCACGGCAGGTTTGCTGCCCGCCACGGCGAAGCGCCGTCCGACCCGGCAAAGCTGCGTCGGTCTCTGCGGGCAGGGAGACCCCCCTTTGGGCTCCAGGATGCCGTTCCGAAGAAGCACAGGGTCAGCACTGCCCTTTTCCCGGGAAGGAGGGGACCCCCACCCCCGCCCCCTTTCGTGTCTTCATGAGGCGACAGGTCGCTGGCCGGTTCCACGGCAGCGAAACGGGGAGTTTAATGCACTATGTCGCCTGGCTGGGCCCCGCCGAAAGCCTCATGAGAAGGGCAATAAGGGGATTTTTCTAAAGGCCAGGCCCCCAGGGACGACAAGCAGACGAGGGCGACACGCTTTGGGGAGCAGAAGGGAAAGGCTGAGTGTGGTGATGTTACAGACCGGTGTGTCCTGGTTGGGGTTCGGGCGAGGTGACGATTCGACTGCTTATTTCTGGGGCGGAGGGAGCGCCTGTGAGTGAGTAGAGACAGGGAGAGGCTGGTGCCCCCGAGGGGTGTCCCTGGGTCGGAGCCGGTGTCGGACACACGGCTCTGTCAGAAAGCGGGTGGCAGGCCGTTCCAAGGGACAGTTTCAGGAGCGGGGACCGTAGACGAAGGCCCGAGGGAAGGAGAGAGCGTCCAACAGGAAGGCAGTGAGAGCAGGCCAGGCCGTCACCTCTCCACGGCCGGTCTCGGAGGAGGGACTGTCACACGGGCGGGGGGACTAACGTGCTCCAGCAAAGCCCCCCAAGGGGCTCCACAGGAAGTTCCTCCTGGCCCAGGTCGAGGGCAGTGACCGGCAGTCAACATTTTGGCCCATTTGCTTGATGAAGTCACTCCACCTAGAGCAGCAGCTGTGACCCATAGCAACCTGTGTCAGGTTCGAAACCGTCCTCAGTCCTGGAGCCAGCTTCCGGCTTCCGGCCGAGTTGCTGAGTGCGACGGGTGACGGGGGGGGAGGGGCACGGCCACCACACCTTCCGGCCGGTGGATGGTGCTCATATCTGCACACCCCGCCCATCCCCCTGCCCCGGGACGCGGTATCGACTTCGTGGTTTTGGTTCTGGGAGATTTCAGCACGTGGCCTGTCCCGCCATAGGGACTTGACCTCACGGGTCGGGGGACAACGCGGGATTCTGCCACTTGCTTACATGTCCGTTACAGTTCTATATTCAGAAACTGAATCGATAACCGCAGCCTGGCCCCGCCAGCCCATCGGACCCAGAGCGAGACCAACACAAGTCAAACCCCAGGCACCATGTAACCCCATCAGCCCACCACGGCCCGATTGCCCACTGGTGTGGGGTCTCCGGGGATCGGCAGCAGCTCTGAGTAGCACCAAGTGAGCCCAGACACCGTGGGCACCTCCCTGTCTGGACACCCATCCAAGCAGCGGCCACATATCACCCTGGGGCAGGCTGCGGGAACGCCAGGTGTGCACATGTGACTGCATCGCGAGGTCGTTCCCCAGAGGGACTGGACTCTCCCAGAAAGTGGTCTCAGGCCTGTCACCTGGCTAAGGCCAAGGAAGAGGGCGCGAGGCCACGGAATCTTATTGCTGTCACACGCCCAGGCTCCCTGCCACTGGGGACAGGAAGCCAGCCGCAGAGCGCAGAAGCACAATGAGGTTCTAGCTGCGCATCCGCTTCACGCACAGGGACCTCATGTTGAACAACCTCCAGGTCGAGCCCTCCGGGACAATGAGAGTGGCCCTCCTGTTCTTAGTGACCACGGGGAACTCAGCGACAGACTCTGCCACCATCATCTCAAGCCTTCAGGGGCTGGCCACCCCATTTTCAGGGACTTACACCGTGGTGAACGGTGGCCCCTGGATGGGATGCTTTAGCTGTGGCTCAGCCAGTGGCACAGAAAACACCACTGTGATGTCACAGACTCCCGGAGACGTCACACTAGGCTGACCGGCTGGCCCGGTCACCTGGGACGAAGGAGCTTTCCAGGTTGCATGTCTTTCAGTTTTAAAACCGAGGAAGCCCAGGCAAACTGGCATGCGCGTGCCACATTGATTCAGATTCCTCCCTCCAAGGTCCAGCAGGAGAGGTTTCGTGTCCCGTCTGCAGTGAATGAAGGTCTCAGCTGAATCCCAACGAAGCAAAGGCTTAGAGCTCCTTCCCGCTGCTGGAGCGAGGCCGCTTCAGCCCAGCGGGACTCGTCCCCATTGAGACACTCGCCCTGGTCCAAAGCGAAGTTTTGTCTCTTTCGGTCGGGCCTGCTCAGAGCCCTTTCCCCGGTCCCTGCTCGTGAACCTCGCAGACTGGTAGGCGCTTGCGATGGCTTTGCCGTCAGTGCTCCCTTCTCCCGGGCACGCCCGACGACCGCCCCCCGGCTGAGCTGCGCTTCGAGTGGGTGACAGCCACGGAGGCCTGGAGGGGTCACGAGAGACTCGGCATCTCCTGCTGGGGCAGCTGCGCAGGGGACGTCACCAAACGGTCTTTACGAAGAGGGTTTCTAACTCATCGGGAACAGGAGCCGACGACTTCACCAGCAAGGGACCCTGTGGGTGTTTGGGGGTCCAGGATCCGGTTCCCTTCTCAAACATCTCGAGTCTCATTTCCTTCCCGTCGGCCCTTGTTCTTAGCGTGGAGACTGGGGAAATCTGCACGCCACATAGGACGCCATCTTCGAATCTCTGCAGGTTGCTCCATTATCCGGTGGGTCTGATCCTCAGTCATACCTACCCCGGGACCATCTGAGATCCTAGATTCATTTGCGGCTGCCATAGAAACCTCCAGTCATTCAACGATGCTTCACCTGCAGGTGCGAGACCCGTATCTTAATTTGCTCTTGTGATCGCTCCAGGGATGGTGCAGAAGCCAAGGTATCCCGCGGTCACCGCGGTCTCGGTCACCGCGGTCTCGGTCACCGTTCCTGTGAACTCGGTAATTGAGGGCAACAGTTGTTCGACTACTCAAAGCCTTGCCGCTCACCCCACCCTGTCCCACGTCACCCTCAGGGACACTGCAAATAACTGTGCTGTCATTGCACGCCGTGCATCGCTCTCTGAACTCTCTCCCAGCAAGGGGACCCCAGGCCCTTCCCAGCACTCCATTTCCGGCGAGTCTGGCTCCTGGCCCTTCCTGGTCACAAAAAATTGGTAGGAAACAAAACTCACACATTGGCTTCCAGTGGAGAGATCGTAATTACAGAGGTACCAACCGGAGCAACGCGGCATCGGAGGAGGACGGGGCGGCGAGGCGGCCAGCGATCAGCGAGGACTTTGCCTCTTCAGGAGCCGGCAGGCAAAGGAGGACGTGGCGTCACCGGTGGGATGTGGTGCTCCTGACAGGCACAGCCCCGAATTAGAGCCTTGAGGCATGGGGTCCCCAGACAAGTGGTGCTGGAGAATGGGGGAGCAGGTCGGGAAGGACCCCAACCATCCCCCGGGCCCCGTGGGTGCCCTGCGCTGGCCAAGCCCCGACAGAAGCCAGCATGGCAGGGAGCTGCCCACCGTCCTTCGGTCTCAGAGCCGGGGGACTGGGCAGGAGGTCCCGACCAGAGGCCGAGCGGCGACAGCAGCTCGGTTCACCTCTTCTTACTTTCCGGCTGGTTTTCAGTGGCTGTCTTTGTCACGTCGGATGGCAGTGTCCCCGGACGTAATCGCCGTGTGGCGTCTGTCTTCACCTGCTGGGGTCGGGGGCTCTCCGAGGGTTGGCGGACACGTTTCTTTTACCTTCATGGGGCTCTGTCTCCGCTCAGACACCCTCTTCTCTGTTGTCTTTCTGTTCGTGGGCAGAAGGATGCTAGGCTTTGTCCTGTCTTCCAGAGACGACTCTGGGTGGTGTCTGCGGGCAGAGTCTCTCAAGAAAACTGCCTGGGTTTCTCTCCTATTTCCAAACGTTTCTAGCTGTGTGACCTTGGACGGGCTACTTAGAATCCCCGTCCCTCTGAAATCCCGCCAGTAAAAGGCTGCCAGCCCTTCCGTTCCACGCGCTCTGTTCATCCCCTCTGAGCCGCGTGCTTCATCACTCACCTCGTCTAAGTCCGTATTCTAGATGTGCAGTGCCCTTTCCTCGATTTTCTTAAAGCTGTTTTGAATCTTTGACACATTAACCTTTTATTTAAAACTATCTCTTTTCATTTATAAAGGTATTTTTTAACGTTTGGTTATTATTATAATTTTTTATAAATTTCATTCCGTCGATGGCGCCGAGCGAACACGAGAGCGAGACGTGGACATTGCGGGCACCAGCTGCGCCTCGAGTCCACGACCCCCGAGGACAAAATCTTACCGTTCTCCAACGGCAAGAAATGGGACGTGGGGGACGAGGCTGGTATTGTTTCGTCCCCCGTCACGAGCTTAAACTAGGAACCAAAGTATTGGTTTACAGCGGCCCCAATAAATCAGCAGCACCCCACTTACAAAAGTCCAGCCATCTCTAAACCCCACGCCTCCCCAAACACTAAATAATAGGAGTTCTTTGTCCCATGAGCCACGGCTCCGTGGACTTCGAGCTCCGAATGACTCGGTCCTGCCTCTGTGAAGCTTCCTGGGTCCGGCTCCCATCATCAGCGCGGCATCTGTCGGAGCCGCACACGTCACTGCAGGGACAGGCTGTCACCGCCGTGGCGGAGTGCCGCGTGGGACACGGCACACTCCACAAGTCCGTGGCCCTGACGGTGGGCGTTGGTCTCCTCCGCTCCGTTACTACATGTGGAGCGTCGAGAACCCTCATGCTCAGGTCCTGTCACGTGGGTGTTTACCCAGGGCCGGGGCTGCCAGGTCTGACGTGGCTGGCACGTTGAGAAGGTGTGGCCGGCCCACCTCCCTAAGGAGCTGGTCACACGTCAGCGGCCATCAGGGCTGCCGTCACGCACTCACTCCAGCATTCGGCACTGTCCCCTTTTCTGTTTCCATTTGGATGGGAACAGACCGCTTTCTCGTTTTGATTTAATGCGCACTTTCCGATGACTCATGAGATGGAACGCTTATTATTTCCCCTTAGAGCCATTCGGTGACCCGTTTTCAAGAAGAGCCTGGTCCAGTCCTTTGTCCCTTGTCCTCCGGGAGCCTCCATCTCTTTCTCGTTATTTGTGGGGTCCCAGCTACATCCTGGATATCCGTATTAACACACATTCTCCCCTGCTGTGGCATGAATTTTGTTCTTAGTTTTATTAAGGTAGGCTTTTCAAACCGTGCCATGCACGGATATAGAGCATACAGTTCCATAAGCGTTGACAGTGCAGGCACCCACGTGGCGCACACGCCTGTCAAATACGGAACCTTCCCATAATGCCGACGGTAGCCTCGGAGCCCGGCCAGGCCGTTTCTGGCACGTCCCTTGGCGAGGCCATCGCTATTCAAATTGCTATCACCATAGATTGTTTTCTCCTATTTTAGAAATTCATATGAACAGCGTCTCACAGTAGGTGTCATTTTGTGCGTGGCTTCTTTCGCTCGGCGTGTTTTTGAGGTCTGTCCACATCGTCACAGGGACTGGCAGTTTGACGTATTTTGTCATAGACCAGCTCTCTACTACACGCTACGCTCCGTGTGTTCATCATTCTCTCGTTAATGGGTGTTTGTGTGGCTTCCGGTTTTGGACTATGATGTTCGCAGCTGCTAGGAACATGCCTATAGAAGTCATTTTGTGGACATATATTTTTATTATCCCTCGCAGCGAAGCCGGTGGAGAGGAATAGATCAGATGTAGATTCTTTAACTTCTTAAGAAATTAGCAAACCATTTTACAAAGCAATGGTCTCATTCTGCATCTCCGATAGAAATATATGTGAGGAATACATTTATTCCAAATCCCTGCAAATATTTGCAAGCTTAACCGAAAAGCACGTGACTTGTACAAGGACATTTCTAATACGTTGTTAAGAACACCAGAAGAAAAACCTAAATAAATTGAGACACAGTCCACATCTCTCGATCTGAAGGCTCCATACTGTTCAGATGGAAACTCCTACCCGTCTGTAAATTCGACACAGTCCCAACAGGTTTGTAAGTGGAAACAGACGAGGAGATCCCCAAAGACATACGGCACTAGAACACAAACGGAAAAGGAGAATAATAGAGTTGGAGGACACACACTGCTCCTTCAGGACTTTGCGTGAAGACGCAGTAACCAGGACGAAGTGGTCACGACCGGAAACGGAACGCGCTTGAGAGTCGAGCAACGTATCCCTATGTTTCTCATCAACAACAGTGATGATTCGGCGGAGGAAAGAAGAGTCTTTTCAACAAAGGATGCTGGGACAACGGGCTAGCTACGTACGCAAAATGAAACGCGCTCAGACCTTGACCTCAAGCCACACACAAGCAGCGGCTCGAAAGGCCTTACAGACCTCACGATCAAAGCTAAAGCTGAAAATATTCTGGAAGAAAACCTAGCTGGAAATCCTTGTGATCTCGGATTAAGCGAAAGCTCTCAGAGATGACGGCAAAAACACGATCGGTGAAGGAGAGAAAGGCGGTGAGTTGGACTTCGTCAAATGAGAAACGTTGGCACTTCACAAGGCTTCGCACGGAAAATAAAACGGTCACACGCTGTGAAAACATAGTTGCAAATCCTATGTCCGACGAGGAATTGGTACCCGGAATATATAAAGAACACCTACACCTCACTGAGGAGAAGACGAATAATCCCGTTAGACGCTTTGAAGAAACATTTCACCTGGAAAGACAGACACGCGTGCCCACAACACGGGAGACATGCCCAGCATTAGTAGTCACGAGGGGGATGCTAATCCAAACCGCGGCGAGCCACCGTGGTCGCTGCTGCGGGCCACAGACCAGGCGGCCCCGGGCGGCCGAGGGGGCGGGCCGCTCGGGGGCGTGTCTTCCCGTTCGCACCCGATGTTGGTGCAGGCGGGTTCCTGTGCCCTCATCGACGTGTCATCCATCTGGTTTTCATCGCCTTATTTCTCCTCCTCCGCCTTCTCGAATCGAATGCAATTTAGAATATCGTTTGATTCCCTCGATCGCGGTTTAAGTGCTCGGGGATTGAAAAAACGCGCATCCTTAACTCATCACAGTCTCTGGGAGTTAACAGTAAAGAATCTCCCCTAAAACGTCACGCCCTCAGCAGACAGCGATGGGATTCTGTCTGCGTTTCCTCCTGCGCTTGTGCCCACGTGGCCGTACGTTTGCTACCTCGATACGTCTTCACCCCAGGGGTTAAGGGGTCACAGCGCCTGTTCTTTCCACCCTCGGTCTCCCAGGTGCTCTGCCATGCTTTCTGCGAATCCGAGTTCCTGTCCACGTCGCTTTGGGTCAGGGATGACGAATTCTCTCATCTTTCGTTTATCAAACATCGTCGCATCGTCGACGCCTGCTTCAAAGTGTATTTTGCTGGATATGTGACGCCGCTGCAAGAGTTTCTCCTTTGGTCCGGCACTTCGGAGGCACTGTTGGCCTCTCTCCTGGCCAGCGCTCCCGACAAGAAGTGGCCCTGCAGATCTGCTGTCTGTCGCCGACACGTCCTTGTTCCCCGGTTACTTCGAAGACTTTCTCTTCGACTCCGATTTTCATCTGCTCCTCTGTGATATGCATCAAGAAGATTCTCCCTGAACTCATCCTGCTTGGGATTCACGGATCTCCCCGAATTCGATTTCCATTGAATTCAGGGAAATTTGGACGATTACTTACTCAGAGGTGTGCGTGTACCCCGTGTTCTCTCTCCTCTGCCGGGGAGCCTTCCAATCGGTCAGATTGCTCGGCGCGGTCTCCTGGGCTTTGCAGGCTCCATTCATCATCTTCACAACCTCTCTCGTTTCTGTTCTCAAATCAGATCTCCGCTGCTCTGTCTTCCAGTTCACACTTCTTTCTGCAACACGCAATCTCTCTTCATCCCTTTTGGTAAATTAAAACAAAATTCGGCTACTGTACTTGTCAGCTATAGGATTTCTACATGCACATTTTTGATAAACTCTATTTCTCTGTTGAGATAAGTATTTCCTCACTCGTAACAGCCACCGTTCACTTTAAATCACGGTACGTGTTGAAAACAGCTACATAAAAGCCCTTGTCGGCTGCCCCGACATCGAAGTCATTCGGCACCACTTTCTCTTCGTGGCTTTTTATTGCCTGAGGGGCCTTCTTTCTCGTTTCTTCTCTGGGCTGATAACATTTTTATTATTCTTAGGACATTTTGGTGACACAGTGTACAGAGACTGTACTCTGTTCCTTACGAGGGGGTTGGAGGCTGGTTTTGTTTGCCTACGAGGAAGACGTCTCTTTCATTTTGTCGGGTTCCTTTAATCAATCGCAGCTCATGCACTTCGGTGTGGTCCTTTGGCCTGGCGTGTGACCCCGTCCTCACCCTCACTCTGTGGCTACGATCCTCCTGGGCTGTCTACTGGACACCCGGCCGCTCAGCGAGGCACCTGCGCTGGCCGCACCAGAGCTGCAAGCTATAGGCTTGACGAGACCCTGGAACGCCCGGCCACCTCTTGGCCCTCCGCAGCCACTCGTCACCCCCAAGGACTGTCATCTTGGCATCTGCGGCCCGGCCACTGGCAGGGGACCCACTCTGCAGGTCTTGTTGTCCGCCCCGTCATCTCAGTGGGCCACGCTCTGCTTGGGCACCGTGTCGCTGCTGTGGGCAGAGAGCCGGGCCAGCCACGTGCCCACGCCCGGCCTCGCCCTCCCGAGGGCCGTCACTGCGCTCCCTCGGCCGCTCGTCCAGCGTCTGACACCTGCTCCGCGGTTCGAGGTGAAGGAGCGGGTCCTCGGCCGGCGACACCGAGGTGGCCGGAGGCAAAATCTGTGTGTCGACTTCTAAGCAGCTTTTGAAGAAAAGAAACGTTTTGTCTGTTCTTAGGTGTAGTGCTGTCCGTCTCGTCGTGGTTTATTTAAAAGCCTTTCTGGTGCTGTCCCAAAGTCTCCCGGCACCTGCTCCCCTGGACGGCGTTTGCTGCTTCTTCCCGTGACCTATAACACGTTTACTCTGCTCTGGGCGCTGATGACAGCGCAGTCTCGCCCTAGAAGGCAAGCGTGTGTGTCCCCAGCGTGACTGCCCCGGGGTTCTTTGGTGGCACCTACGCCCGAGCGCCTTCTTAAGCTCCAACCCGACCATTTCGCCCTCCTGCTCCCCTCTCCTCGAAGCCCCGCGGTCTCCCCGCCCCCGGCGAGGAAATGCGAGATGCCGACACGGGCGAGCAGGCGCCCTGGACGGGCCTGGCCGCTGCGTGAACCAGCTGCCCAGCGAGGTGCCGGAGGCCGGAGGCCCGAGGTCCAGTGTGGGCAGGGCCGCTTCGCTGCGAGGCTGCGGGCTCCACGTCGGGCCGGACCAGGATCCCACTGCTGGAGGCCTCGGGGCTTCGTGGGTCACAGACGGATGTTTTCTGCGTGTCTTCACGCCGTCTTCTCTCTGTGCACGTCCGTCCCTGGTCCAACCTCCGCGTCCCCAAGACCCTGTTCCCAAATAAAGGTACAGTCACAGCACCGGGAGGAGGGGCCTCGGCGTCTTTGGGGACACGGTCAAACCCACGACACCTACCCGCAGCCTCGGCCTCACCGGGCACAAGCCGGGCACTGCCCTGGTCCTGGCCTGCAGCCCGCAGCCCTCTGCAGCGAGATTCCCCGACACCCGGGTCCCCCACCCCCACTTCTGTGTCCTGACTCCCTCGCTCTCGTCCCCCACGTCTCTGCCCGCAGGTCGCCCCACACGAGCCCGTAGTCCCGCCCCGACCCCGTAGATACGTTCCGCTGTTCTTCCGGCTTCCAAGCACGCTGTCTGCACTCGCCACCGGGCTCCTGGTTCACAGGGTCCCATCTGGAGGCGTCCATCTGTCTTAGCCACCTGATCGTCCATCTGGCCTGGCCACCTGATTGTCCGTCTGTCTTGGCCACCTGATTGTCCACAGCCCTTTGATCCACGATCGCCTCTCCAGGGCCTGGGACGCTCGCTGTCTAGCACACGGAGCGACTCAGCGTGGGACAGAATCCGCGTTTGCTGGGTTTAACTCAGTTGTCCATCCTGTGGGTGACAGTGCTGGTTAAGGAGTGACGCCTGGGAACGTGACGGAGGGGTCAGCGCTGTGCGTGGCTGTCCCGGGAGGGCCACCGCTGTGTCACCAGGGCCCCACGGGAGCCCTGCAGCTCTCTGGGGAAGTGTTTCCTGGGACATCGGAACACGAGGCGCTGCCGTCTCTACAGGACAACGCCAGGTCGGAGGCCGCGGGAGAATCCGCACAGCCTCTGCCTGATTTCTCTTGGAGACACGAAGCCACACTTGGAAACCCAAGGGCACTGGCGAGCCGCGGGCCTGTGGCGGCTGCTGCCAGCGCCAGGCAGATTCCGGGGAGGAGAGGAAATGCTTTGGGGAGGGGGCGAGGTACCGCCCGGACACCACCCCCGCCCGGGGTCTGAAGAGTCGAGGGTCAGGGGCCCGCTGGTGGAGGACCGGGCCCGGTCGGGAGTGGGCAGCAGCTGGGCTAGCCGACGACGGGGCTGGGCAAGCGGAGGCTTCGAGCCGGTGGGGGAGGGAGGGTCACGGCCTGGGGCCGGCCAGCCGCGTCCCCCTCCTCCGCCCGGCGCGCGCCCCGCTCATCGGCCCCGCGTCTGCCCGCCGCGGCTCTCACTTGGCTGGTGCTACGTGAGCTGGGTGGGCCCGGCGGGCTTGGGCAGCTGCCAGCTCCACCTGCCAGGCGCCCGAGGGGGGTGTCCGCGTGCCTCCTGCGCAGCTCCCTGGGGGACCGCACATGGCCTCCGTTCCCGCTGCCTGTTCGCCGTCCCCCAGGTGCTTTCTGCAAAGGTGACTGTGACCTTCCTGGGACCAGCTCTAGGATGGCCTGGCTCGCTCTGGCTCTTTCCCCTCCGCTCGTCCCCTTGTACAGCAGACCCTCGTGGCCCTTCGCGCCCCAAACTCCCCGGGCGGGCAGACCTTCAAAGGCCCCTGGGGTGCGGCGGGGTTTCCTGGCTTGGGGACCGTTCGCCTGCATCGAGTTCCGGCCAAGCTCGGGGGGCCAAGAGGAAGGAAGGTGGAGTGTGAGTGTGGGTGGGGGGGGGAGGGAGGCAGGGGCAGAGGTGGGAGCACAGGGATGAGGCGGGGAGGCACAGGGGATGAAGCCCGGGGAGCATGAGGGGATGGGGAGCAAGTGGGAGCACGAGGATGGGAGCAGGGGCGTGGGCAGGGCATGGGGATGGGAAGTGAGACATGGGGATGGGGCAGGGTGGGAACTGGGGATAGAGGGGGGCAGGCGAGGGGGTGGGACATGGGGATGGGGCAGGGCAGGGGCAGGGCCTGCCGCCTGGCTGCTCCGGCTTTAGCTTTTCCGTGTCTGGCAGACAGGACGCTCTGCAGACCCCCGCTGAGCTCACCTCGCCCTGCAGCGGGGACCGAGAAGGCGGGTAGCAGAGCGCGTTCCGTTGCAGCTCGTCACGTTCTAGGTGGTCATTTCCCTCAGGGACAGTGACAGCGGGGCTGGGCGGGACTGGCACCGCAGGGCTTGCTGGCCTCTGCTCTCGCCAGTGCCACCAGCAGCAAGGGGACCCTCAACGGTGTGTGTTCAGGGACGGATGGCCCAGGTCGTCACATGTCCAGCTGCACAGCCCACCTTCTGAGTTCTGCATGAAATAACACATCTGGCTATAGGTTGATATTTTAAAAAAATAAACTAGTTTTTAAAACAGCTGTAGGTTTACAGAAAAATGGCGCAGGAAGCGTCGAGAGCCCCGCAGACACCATGCTCAGTTTTCCTACTTAGTAGCGTCTCACGCTAGCACGGGACATTTGTCATAATGAACCAGCACAGACATGCTATTATTAACTACGCTTCAGAGTTTATTTATATTTCTCTGCATTTTTAAAACTGGTTTTGCATGTTTGTTTGTTTAAACCTAATGGCTTTTTATTTTCCTGTTCCAAGGTCCCCCGTAACATCCAGTTGTCACATCTCCTAGGCCCCCCCTGTGCTGTGGGGACTGCTCGGACTTCCCTCGTTTTTGATGATTCTGACGGTAATGAGGAGAAGTGGCCGGCGTTCTGTAAGATGTCCCTCAAATGGCGTCTGTCTGACGTTTGTCTCAGGCTGAGACTGAGTCATGGGTTTGGGGAGGAGGGCCACAGAGGCGAAGTGACATTCTCGTCACGTCCTATCAGGGGCTCACACTGTCAGCCTGGTCCCGGGGGTGCTGGCCTGGATCCCCCGGCTGAGGCGTGCCCGTCAGGCTCCCCCACTGCACGGTTCCCCTCTCTCCGCGTCCACAGTGTCCTCTGGGGAAGGAAGTCACGCTGCAGGGCCACCCTCCAGGACTGAGGTGCCGTCCCGCCTCCCGGAGGTGGGGCAGCTGCGTGAACTTGCCCTTCTGCCCGGGAGGGAGACTCCTGTCCGCTTTGCCTTGTTTACTTAGTCGTCCCCTTCCATCGGCGCGGGCGCGTGGGTGGTCACTCCACACGTCGGGTTACAGTGCACCCCCACTGTATCTCGTCGGTCAGCTCGTCCCAGCTTTGGCCGTGGGGAGCGCTCTCGGTGGCCACGCTATTCTGCTATTCCGGGTGCCACGCGTGACCCGCCCGAGCCATCTCACCCGCTCGGACAAGGCGATGACCGCTGCAGCCGCCCAGCCCCGGCCCCGGCTGCGCGGAGCTGACGCCAGGTGCGTGTGACGCGGGCCTTTCGGAGAGAGAAGAGGGCGAAGCAGACCGGCCCCGGGTTCCGACTCCGGGTGGCCACGTGTCACAGGTCGCCAGAAGCCGTTTCCGCCCTTTCCCTTCTCCCAGAAGACAGCGGACGGTGACCGCGGACGGTCACGGCCATCCAGCACCACGGATCCCGGGGCGACCAGAACCTGGACGGAGGCGACGGAAAACTCGGCTTCCGAAGGCGCGGTTCCCCGCGGGAGACGGTTTCTCCTGCGGACATGCGCACGCAGCGCCCTGTCCAGGCTGCAGGCCCCCCACCCCCGTGCCCGCCTGGGGCCCCGCGGAGTCGGCCCCCCGGGGACGGGAGCCTGGAACCAGCCGGTGCTCTCGCTGGGGCCCCACCGCCGAGCAGACGGGAAATGCGCCTCCCCGAGCCTGGGCCCCCCTCACCCTGACCGCCCCTCTGCCCCGCCCCATCTCTGCGCCCCTCTCCCCCTCCTGCCCGTCTTGGGGTGGGCCTGCCATCTGTCCATTCAGCTCCTACTCGGCTTCATCGAAGGAGAACGTAGACATGTTCCCATCACACTGTGCAGAGTTTAGCATCACAAAGATCCAGACTTCCGGCCTGGAGCGGGGCGGGGTGGTCCATCTCACTCTCCTCACTGGGAAAACAGAAAGAATATCTGAGTCGCGGATTTCTCATCGGGACCAGATATAATGGAAAAGGTAAAAACACCAAGTATAGCCCGTTGCCCTTCAAATAGCGAATTTAATTGTCCCCATGTGAAATGCTGCTCTGGCAGGTGTCCCCCATTCTAGCTTCGTGCAGATGATTCTGCACCTGAGCCTTCGCCCACCTGTCCCTCTGTCCATGTGACCACCTGCTCAGCGACGACTCATCAGACCGTCCGCCGGCTCCCGACGCCAGCTCACGGCCCACGAGATGCCCTCACAGGCTTGGGTCTGCCCACTGTCCGAGTTGCCCAAGGTCGCCCACAGGAGCGCAAACAGCAGAATGATTAAGTCCCCTTCAGAGGAAGCAGTGACGAAAGGTCGACTCTGATTTGATAATGCCTCCACCGCCCAGCCCGTTCTTACTGGGTGCTGTGCGTGTGTTCCCCAAATACTGACTGACTTCATTCTGTGGACCAAGCCAGATAAATGCCCCCACTCAGAGACGTCCTTCCCGAACTGTCTGGCGGGGGCGATAGCACCGTCTTCACCGCTGGTGGCGGCCAGCTCTCGCGGCCTCCCCCGGCTTACTGATGCAGAGCCACTGCCGGCGTGAGGATGACACGCGGGGAAGGTGACAGGCGTTGGGGTAGCGTCCCGCATCAGAGAGCCGTTCTAAGTCACACCGCTAATAGCCGCTCTAAGTCCGTTCCTCTCCCGGTAAATAAAGATGTGACATCTGCTTCGGGGTCATTGTGAGAATGGAACGTGATACCATGCGAATCAGAAACACTCGGGGCTTCGGCTCGAGACAGAAGACGAACAGATTTGAGAATCCTCTGACTCCGCTTCAAACACAAACCTTTTAAATTAAACGTTGTAGGGATAAGAAACGTCCAAAGCTATAGAGAATTTTAAAACCAGTTTTATGCCAACTGCAATAGGAAAAAACTCATTGAGTTGTACAATGTAAATATGAGCAACTAATTGTCTATTATATTTCAATAAAGCTGGAAAAAATGTATTAAAAAGGGTAAAAAAAAATTTTTATTAATTTTATGGGGGTGACATTTGATAATAAAATTATATAGGTTTCAAGTGCACAATTCAGTAACACATCACCTGTAGGCTGCATTGTGTGTTCACCACCCAAAGTCACATCTCCTTCCGTCACCGTGCATTTGACCCCTCTCTACCCTTTTCCTCCTGCCCTGCCCCCCCGTTTCCCTCTGACAACTCTCTCTGTGGTCTGTGTCCATGAGTCTTTGTCTGTCTGTCTGGTTTGTTGGCCGCCTTCGGTTTTACAGGCCACATGAGTGAAATCATATGGTTCTCGACGGCTTTTGTCTGACTCATTTCCCTAAGCGTGATATTCTCGGGGTCCATCCACGTTGTCGCCAGGGCAGTATTTTATCTCCCCTCACGGCTGAGCGATTTCCCATTGTATGTATGTGCCACACTTTCTTTGTCCTATCGTCTCCTTCGGTCGTTTACGTGTCTTGGTCACTGTAAATAACGCTGTGATCAACATCGGGGTACAGATATCTTTATGAATCAATGTTTTCAAAATTTCGAGGTCGATACCCAGAAGAGGGATTGCTGGGTCATACGGTAATTATACTCTTAATAAAGGAAACAGCTTACTGTTTTCCACAGCGGCTGACTTGTTTACCTTCCCGCCAGCAGGGTGTGACGGTTCCTCTTCCCCACGACCTCTCAGACATTTGTCTTTCCTTGTCCTGTTGGCGATGGCCATTCTGACGGGTGTGAGGTGGTGTCCCATTGTGGGTTTGACTTGCGTTTTCCTAATAGCTAGTGACGTTGAGTATCTTTGGCCATTTGGATGTCTTTGGCCATTTGGATGTCTTCTCGGGAGAAGTGTCTACTCAGGTCCTCTGCCCATTTTTGAGTTGGCTCGTTTGTCTTTTGTTGTTGAATTGTATGAGCTTTTTCTATATTTTGGACGTAGCCCCTCATCGGAGGTGCTGTTTGCAAATACGTCTCCCATTCGGAGGTGGGGTCTCCCTGCCTTGTTGACAGCTTCTTTAGCTGTGCAGAAGTGAAAACTAAAAAGTTTGATAAAGTCTCTTTCATTTAGTTTTGCTTTTACTTCCCTTGCCTTTGAGGTCAAGTTCCTAAAATCCTCTCTAAGGCCAAGGTCCGTGAGTTTGGCACCTGTGTTTTCTTCTTTGCATTTTATTGTGTCAGGTCTTTGATCTATTTTAAATTAATTTTGGTGTGTGGTGACAGATAGGACTTTAGAAGCATGTGGCTTTCCAGTCTCCCCAGCACCATTTATTGAAAGCCTTTCCTTTCTCCACTCTATGTTTTTGGCTCCTTTGTTGAAAATTATTTGGACATATACACAAATATACAGATATGTTTGTTTGTTTCTGGGCTCTCGATTCTGTTCCGTGGATCTGTGTGTCTCTTTTTCTGCCAATACCACGTTGTTTTAATTACTGTCACTTTGTAGGACAATTTGAAGTCATGCAGAGTGATGCCTCTGGTCTTGATTTTTGTCCTCAGAACCGCTTTGGCGATTCGGGGTCTTTTGTAATTCCATACAAATCTGATGATTCTTTTCTTCTATTTCTTTAAAAATGCCATTGGGATTTGGATGAGGATTGCATTTCATGGCGTTGGGTCATATGGCATTTTAGCTATGTCGGTTCCCCCAATCCGTGAATAGGAAATACCTTTCCATTTCTTTGTATCTTCTTCCATATCTTTTAAAAACATCTCGAAATTTCCCACGTGTAGGTCCTTCACAACTTTCATTAAGTTTATTCCTGGGTATTTCATTCTTTTTGTTGCAATTACGAAGGGAACTGTTTTTTTTTATCTCTTTTTCTGAAATCTCACTGGTAGATTTTTGTGCATCGATTCTGTATCCTGCGACTTCACTGCTTACTTGTTTCTAATAGTTTTTATTGTTTATTGCTTTTAATAGTCTTTTTTGGTATAGTCTTCAGGGATTTCTATATAAAAAATCATGTCGTCTGCACAAAGTGACAATTTTACCTTTTCATCCCCAATTCGGATCCCTTTTATTTCTTTTTCTTGCCTCCTTGTTCTGGCTAAGACTTCCAATACTATGCTGACCCAAACGGTGGTGTTAAATTGGTATATAAGATTCGATTATAATTAAGACCTTAATTTCATAAAAGTTATATCAATAAGAGAATATAGGGCAACCCTAACATACTCCAAAAACAAGACTTTCCAAAGGGCCGATAGACACAAGAAAAGATGCTCGACTCATTTGTCATGAACGAAATGCTGACTGAGACCACGAGGCAAACCACTACGTACCCAGGGGAATGGCTGCAGCTTAAACAGCTAGAAAATGCCAAGTGTTGGTGAGCGCACAGGGAAACTGGAAGTCTACGACGGTGATGGCGAGAGTTTAACTACCTTGAGCTCCGTGACTGCACTCCTAGCTATGTGCCCGCAAACAAACACACACACGTGATTAAACACATTCCTAACAGCGCCGTTTCTGTGAACCAACCACTGGAAATAGCTCAAACAGCCATCAACACCGACATGGACTGATAACATCACGGTGTGGGCGAGGCGGGGGCAGGGAAGCCAAAGGAACAAACATCCACTGATAAAATGAGTGAGTTCTGGGGATGTGAGGCATAGCACACAAACAAAACAACAGCAACAACAAAAACAGGAAAAAATCTTATGATATTATGGTAAACTTAAACGATCACGTGTTAGAGCAGTTATAAAACCTATTTTAGGCATGCAGAATGAGATAATTATTCACTTAAACAATGAAAAAGTCTTATAAAACAGTAAATGACTTTGTACTTGGCTCATATGTAAAGTTGTTTACAACTCAAAATTCTATAAATATACACTATAAAATTATATACATTTTTTTCTGTAAACCAATCCAGGAATTATTGTACACATGTAATAAAGTTTGGCTGGAGGGAAAGTGTGTATGCGGGTTTTAGGGCGATCATAAGAAAATCAAATCCCAACTTCTTTGCTAGGAACAGAGTATGCAGTCAATATCTGACAATGACGAATCAATATTGCAGCAACGTGCGTCCCTTAGACTCAGGAGCCCAGAGGCAACCACGAGGGCCCATTAGGCGATCACCTCTGGAGGGCAGGCAGACAAGGTGCTGGTGCAGGGGGCTGCTCCGTTTCTAAAAAAAGACTTGCAGAGTTTTATAGCTTTTAAAACTATTTGATAAAAAACAAACATTTAAGAAATAAAATCTACAGCTGTATCATATATATACGTGCATAAACGTGATCTACGATAGCGCTTAAGGAAATACACATTTACATCGGTAAATGCCTACACACGTGCAATAACTCACACGATACACAAGCTTTCAGAGAATAGGAAGAGAGGAATAGGCACCAATTGTATTAAAATTGCCGTATAATTAAGATACCACAGCTAGACGAGCAAGCACGAGAAGAAAATTCTATATCCAAGTCTATTTTAAACAGATAAATGAATCCCAAATAATATTTAACGTCAAGATCAACAACGTATTAAAAATAACATCACGATCACGCAGAGTGAGTCAGGGGAAAACAAGGTTGGTTAGAAAAAAATCCCTATCAGTGGGTTTATTAGGCTCGGAGAATACAGGCTTCTTTAATGATCTTCCCAGATGCCGGAGAAGCTTTTGATAAACGTCAAGGCTCATTCCTGATAAAAAGCATCTAGAGAACAAAGACAGTCACGGAACCCTCATTATCGCAATGAAAGATATTTATTTACTGGAAAACGGAAGCGGATATTACACTTAAGAGTGAAACGTGAATTATAAGGTCAGCGAGGATGTGCCCACTGTGTATCACGGTGTAATCTCATGCCGAAGGTTCTCGTCCACTGAAAAATGAAAAAAATAGCATGAGAAACATGACGCGACGTGCGCGAGAACATCTTCTCCTACAAAAATGTGGAAACAGAAGCCGATAAATTGCTCAAACGGGGATGAGAGATCGGCGCCCTGGGGCTGAATAGAGCAACCTGCAAAAATCAATAGCTTTTCTATAACCGGCGAAAGCCAAATAGAAAACGTAAGAGGAAAAAAAAAAGATCCCATTCACAGCCAAAATAACAACACAAAAGAACTCCAGACGATTCCAACCTACTGAGAAAGTAAAAATCGGCCTGAATAGACAGACACGTATCATTGATCAGAGCAGACCCACACGGGAGCCGGCGACCCCACGTCTTGGTAAAATGCAAGTTTGTTTCTTGCTCATGTGACATTTCTGTGTGTCCCCCGGACGCGGCCTCGCACATGGCTGTCCAGCGACCCAGACTCTTTGTATTGTGTGGCTCTGACGCCCTCTGGCCCCAGGCTCCTTGGCCTGGTCTCTGCACGTAGGTGGAGGGTAGCAGAAGTGACAGCCGGGCACAGGGCCAGATGGAGGTGGCTCGTGTCATCCCTGCCCACTTCCCGGCCACGGGGTCGCCCCCAGACGGGAGAGAAGATGAGCGAGGGCATCCCCCGTGTGTCCGGGAAGACAAGGAAAAGTGGTTTGACGACTCACAAGTGTCCACCACGCAGGACAAGACTCAGTGCCGTGAGACGTCACTTTTGAGAAGGATCCGAAGAATCCACGCATTGTCGCATCTCCAGCAAACTCCGGCCGGCTTCGTGATGGAGACCGACGAGCGGGGTCCCCGGTGTGCGTGGACGGGAGGGCCCGGGAACAGCCGGGGCGGTCCAGAAGAGAGCACTGTGGGCGGACACGTGGATGTGAGTTTCCTGCACCTGGGTCCAACGCAGCAACACGTTGTGCTGCACAGGCGCCCGAGGGAGCAGGAGCGGCCACCGGGGAGCGAAGCTGCGCACCGGGTGTCCGCACAGAACAACATCACGTCAACAGATGATAAAAGTGTCACGTCACGTCGGTGAGTAATGAAAGCCTATAAAAAACCGTGCTGGGGAGCTGGCGATACGCTTGCTAAAAATGCAGAGCTGGATCGCTGTGTACGGCGTATGTAAACACATTTCAGTTTGATTCAAAATATGTCTGAAAAATATCTGCGTGACCTGTGGCAGGGGAGAGCCTCGTGACATGAAGGAATTAGGAACCGAGGGGGAAAAGATTGACAAGCTCCTTGTGACAAATGACAAAATACACAAAGATAATTGACGGCTGGCGAGATGACAAAGGCATTTCAATAGAAATAGCGAAAGATGAATACCCAGAACCTACAAAGGATTCACACAAATCAGCACAGAAAAAGACAATCTGGTGGAAAACACTCAAGGAACATAAACTGTAGCTTCACTGAACATGAAATAAAACGTCCAGGAAACACATTAGAAGAGTCTCAGACACAGACTGGGGATGGCCAGTTACGAGAGACGCACGGGTCACCGGGGCCAGTGGGCAGACCGTGGTCGTCAGCCCCACGGGGCGGAGTGAGTGGCGGTCTGTGCCACTCGGTGTGGGAGTCACTGTAAAGGCCACTTAGCACCGTGGCGGGGACGCCATACGTGCTCACCAGAAGTGACTGCGGCCAGCGTTGGAGAAGGCAGGTCCACTTCCTGACGCTTGTCCTAGAAGAGCCAGGACACTCCTCCCCGCCAGGCTCAGTTCGCACCCACGGCGGCCTCTGGGGACGTTCCACCCAGCAGAAGATGGCCAGGTGGTAGCCCACCGGCCGACCCTGGCCGACCCTGGCCGCCCCTCACTCTGATGGCCCACACTGGAGCCCTGGAGGGACGGCTAGGCACACAGGACGACCACAGGGCGGGAACCGGCCTCGCACCTTCGGAGACATGGCCGGGTGGGTCCTCCAGCAAGCGGCAGGCGCCCTCCCGGGCTCCGCCCCAGCCGAGTGCAGCCTCCCCCTTGTCTGTGTGTCTCGCAGCTTTTAACCGAATGTAATAAACACTCTCCGCCATTCCTTTGTTCTTTGGGCATCTTTGTTTCTTGCATCTGTAAAGAGCGTATCTAAGGCAACCGGGTCCGTGGGAAGGGTTAAGGGGGGCGACTTGCCGTGGGGATCCAGGCCAGGGCTGGGCCTGAATGGAGGGACTGGCACCCCGACTCAGGAAGATAGCACGCTGATTGTGCCCGGGGGCCTGGAGCTCCACGCGTAAGGGGACAGGCTTGTCACGGAGGGCAGACGGCGAAAGCGAGGAAGAACACGCTATTCACTCACTTCTCTGCCCCCGGCGGGATGGCAGGGGGCTGGGCGACCTTTCTGCCTGGGGACCCCAGCACGGAGCCCCAGCGGGGCCCGGCCGCGGGGGAGTCCGAATGAGGCACACCGGACACTGGGCGGCGGTCTGCTCCCACGGGGGAGCTCAGCAGAGGGGTGCACCGGGGGTCGCACGCCTGGCTGAGCTGGGCCCTCCGTCCCGGGGCGCGTGGGGACCGTGCAGCCCCCTCGCGCTGGCAGCCAGGCGGGAGGGAGCCTCGCGGAATCGGGGCCTCGGCGCCGCCTTAGGGGGCGCGGGAACGCGCACGCACGGAGGGACCCAGCGCGGGGTCCCCAGCGTCCTCAGGGGCGCAGCGGCACGAACTCCGCGGCGGGCACCGCGCGGGCCGGGCAGGGGAGGCGCGGCCCACCGAGGCCCCCCACACCGCCGCGGGGGGTCGCCCGCGCCCCACCGTCTTCACCCGCGGGGTGACCCCTCCGCACACTTTGAGCGAGAGCCCCCCAGGGCTTCCGCGCAGACGCTGGCTGCTCCCCGATCTCGGCGTGGGAGATGGAGCTCGCAGGGGGCCACCGGATACACGGCTAAGGGGCTCCCGCCCCGAGCGCTGAGTCCTGTCACCGGGCCAGAAATGCTTCGCTGGTTTCCTGTCACGGGCTTGAATTAAGGCCCAAGCCATCCACCTGCCCTACAGTTTTCTCTAAACCTCCCTCACCCGGTGGTCCCCCCATCTCCTCCTTCGTGTGTCCTCCTCCACTGTCCCAGGCCCCGGCCACCCGGACCCCCACTCCCACTCCCTCCCCACCCGAAGCCGGGGAGCGCAGGGCGAGGGCCGGGGCGCAGGGCGAGGGCCGGGGCGCGGGGCTCGGGTCGGCCTGGGCTCTGGCTCTTCCATAAAGCAGGTGAATAGGGTCCCGCTCAGCAGGAGCGGGGCTCAAGCGTGGACCGCGTGAGGCATGTCCCTCGCTCCCGTGACCCAGCACCAGTAGCCGTCCTGCGATTCCCCCAAGTCTGACGTGACCACTGTGGTCACTGTTATTGTCACCGTCACCATCACCATCATCGTCCCCCTTCCCGCCTTCCTCTGGCCCCTGAAGAGCAGGACGAGCATCCGTCAGAGGCTGTGCCGAGGGCCGGGGACTGCCGGGTGGCCTGGGTCCCTGAGGAGATGCCGAACATCTTCAGCTTACCTGAGTCCACACTGCGTGACCTTGACCCCCACCTGCTGGGTGTCTGCTTCCATCCGACACCCTATTTGGGGTTCAAACGGGTTGTGGGTACCTTTGTCATCCGGCCAAACATGACCTGATTTGGGCCTCTGTGCAGAGCCGCCACCCGAGGACCCTCCATGTTTAAATTCCGTGGTAGCGTGACCCCCTGACCCCGCATCCCTCTGTGGCCCCCACCTCGCCTTCACGGTGCTTCGGGGTCTGGAGGGGACAACAGGCACATGGTCGTTCAGCCTGGGGGTCACTCTGGGAGTTTCACAGCAGAATTTTGGGGGAAATTTAACCCGGGAGAGAGGGATATTTTGTTGAACCCTATGAAACTGGCATTCTGGGGTCGACTATGCAGTTGCCTGAGGGTCGCCATGGAGACAGGCAGAGCCCCTCATGGACTCAGCACCTCGTCCCCCCACGAGGAGACATGAGGCTCCGGGGATGGATGAGAAGGAGCATGGCCCCTGGGCGCCGGCCTCCGCCTGGGGGTCCCGGGCTTCCCGGGGGCCGGCTCAGGCCGCTCACTGAACCCCCGCGGAGGGCGTTGACCGGCCCTGCCCTGCCGGAGCGGAGCATCGGAGGGGAGCCGTGAGCCGAGCTTCGCACGCTCGTCCGGGCACGCTCGTCGGGCACACTCTGGAGGCCGGTCACGGGGCTTCCGCCCTGCCCTGCGGGATCTCGTCCCGTTTCTCAGCGACGTGGTGCCCAGAGCGCCATGTCCGCCCCGATGCTCCTGGCCGTGCGATTTAGTTTTGAAGTCAGACGGTCACTTCAGCATTTCCCTGTGAAGTCACACGCCACCAGCGCTGGTGACCGCCTGGGAGGGGCAGGCCCACGCGGTCCTATCCCAGAGCCACGAAGCATGAAAGGCCGGGAGAGTGCGGCAGGAGCAGGGGACAGGAAGGAGGGGGAGGTCTTGGGGAAGATGGAGAAGCCGAGCGGCTGAGCGGAGAGGTCAGGCAGGGGCGGGACGGGTGTCTGGAAGGCGGGCACATTCTGGGCCACGTTCACGGCTGCCCCGAGCTTGTCCTCGGCGTCCTGGGAAACGCCGGGGCGCTGGAAAACAGAACAAGCCTGCACCTGCTGAGGTTGCCACGGTCCGTTTCCCATCTTTCCGACACCGTGGTGTCCACTGAGGCCGGGGCCGTCAAGGCCACCTCCAGCCAGGACAAAGATTCCTGCCGTTGCCTCGTCCACCTCTACGAATAACACCAGCCCACTGCTGCCGCCGGTCCCCGATGACCCGATGCCACCCGGGCCGGGGAGCCAGTGCGGCTATCGGGCATTTTCATCCCTTCTTTCCAGGCGGACTCTCTGGAGCCTGCACACTGGGGCCCCTCGTCACTCATTAACTCCTCGAGTCCTCTGGCTTCGTCTCCCTTATGTGCCGGACCCCCAGTCAGCGAGGACGAGGTCCCGAGTCCCCACGGGGCTCGGGGCGTGAGCGTGCACCGGCCGACAGCTCAGGCGTGCGTCCCCACACCCGCCCCCCGCACGGCGCCGCAGACGGAGCGGCGGCTACAGACTGTAGATATTATCGGGGAGAAATACAATTTAAGGCTTCGTAAGGTGGTTTCAAGTTCAGAAGGAAAAAGACGGGAAAAAACACACGAAACACAGAAGCGGCACCGAACCCGATTCCGCCAGACCGAGTCCGGTCCGGAGTTCAAAGGGCTGGGGAACGTCTTCCCAGCTCACCGAACCGCTGCTTCGCGAACCCTGCTTGATTCCGGAGCTCGTCAGGAGTTTTACGAATTTCGTATTTTCACGTCAGGGCTCTTTGAAGTTTTGTCCTTGAAAAGCAAAAACAAAACCTAAGTGCGGCTTTGTTTGTTTGTTTGTTTGTTTGTTTTAACAGAGGAGTGTGTGCAGCTGCTGCAAAGTTCACATCCAACAACCACCGAAGGGTGGAAACTTAACTTGAGAGTCAACAGCTTTGTGGGGTTCGCGGTGGATGCGCTGTTACTCAGGGGAGCACATTCGAGCCCGGCCGGGCGAGGCGGGGGACGTCGACCAGGTATTGCCGAAGGGCCTGGTGAATACGATTTATTTTTGCCCAACGATCACAAAATACGGGGCTGCACGCTCGCTGTCTCCCGTCTGTGTGCGTTCACGCGTATGAGCACTGCGCATTTGTGCCCGGGACCGACCTGTGGCGTGCGCGTGCGTGTGTGTGAATTGAGATCCCCCAGGGCTGGACTCGGTGCGTAAAGAGCGGATGTTACAGGTACAAGGGGGAGGAGGAGAGACGCCAGTGAAGAAAAGAAATAAAAAACGATGCATTTGGAAAACCAAACGGTGCGCTTTACTGCATTTTTGTGAAAGAGAAATGCCAGTACGAGCAGCGATGTGACAACGCCATGCTAAAGTAAAAAGGACGTGAGGGCTACCTGACCCTCCGAGGATGAAATGAGGTGAAATCTTGTCTAAGACAGCGCTTTGTAAACCGTCTAGGACGTTCCAACCGAAATTATTTCTACTGTTCTCAAAACGGCTACAACCATCGTTAAGGCCTCGGGTGGGACGGGGCTGTGCCGGCCGCGGCTGACTCTGCGGGCCTTGTCCCTGGGTCTTGTCCTGCTGTCACTCCAGCCAGCTCAGGGTCCCCAGCTGGAACAGCTGTCGAGGCCACAGGTCAGGGGAGGGTGTTCCATCCGGGTCTACCCAGGCACCCCCTCGGCCATCTCCGTCCCGGGGTGCCCCCACCCTATTAACTGACCCATGCAGTGGAAGTCCACCATCTCCTCCTCCTCGAAAGCCTATCCTAGAATGACCTCAGGTTGGCCAGTGACCTAGCTGTGGCCTGGGACTCAATACTCCATTTCTCAGAGGAAAGGCTGCCTGTTGCCTATAGGGCTGCTGGACATGGGGACAGGGGGCGAGGCCTGCTGGGCACAGGCCACGCGGTAGCTACACCGCGGGCTCCCGCTCACCGTACCGTCGCTCGACCCGGCAGTGTGTCCATCACCTGGACCCGGACGTGGGTCTGTGCTCCCCGCAGTGGAGGCGGCTGCCATCCGTTCTCCAGCACGTGCCAAGCTGGGGCGGGACTGAAAATCTGTATCGTGACGGCAGGACAGCAGCCCGCGGGGGCAGAGGAGACGGAGGACGGTCTCGCCGCCAGACAATCGGGCAAGACAACTGCCCGTGTCTTCCCCGGGGCCCGGAGCGAAAGTGTCCCGAGGGGTCTGGGGAAAGCGTTTGGACACAGCAGTGGGAGCAGTCTGAGGACGGCACTAAAGGCCAAAACCGAGACCGGAATCGTGGTTTGGAACAGGAGCCACCAAACATTTCCGAGCAGGGAGGACCAGAGAGGTCCTGTTTCACGTCGGGGGAAGAGGGCTGGGGGGGCGGGGCAGAGCTGCAGGAGGCCGGGGGCCTCAGGCCTCCTCAGCCGTCGAGGGATGTGTGTTTACACTGCATCCTCGTCCCCACGGGAGCAGGGTCTCCCCGGGGATGTCCGTGCCGAAGCTCCGTGTGATACCCCGAGGTGACCTTGCTGTCGCTGTCATTAGGCCGAAGGTTAAGGCTGATCGGGCAAAGGCCCAGTTCCCGCTCCGCCCCGGTGCCGGCTCCGAGGATGTTCTGTGTCACCACGATGTGCCTGCCCCCGTTTCTGCCCTCTCCTTTTCAAAATGGGTCTCTGCGGTGGATTCTCTGAGCCTGCGAGAGGAGGAGGACTAAGTCACGGGGCCCGCAGGACGCCAGGATTCCGTCCTGGGCCACTTGGCCTTGGTCGCTCACGAGAGGACTCAGAGCATTGGCCGAAACACGAGAGCGACGAGGAGATTCTGGTCCCACGCGTGATGGAGGCACAGGAACCCGACGACTGACGACCCGCATGGCAGCAGCTGTGAGCCCCGGGCAGCGGGCGATCCCGACAGGCGGGCAGCACGCGGCCGGCCGCTGATGCCAGAGCTCGCTGCCCAGAGGAGCGTCCAGGCTGCAGCCTGGCCACCCGGGAGGCTAAGCCAGGTGCAGTGTCAGGGATGCAGCTCAGCAGACATACGGGAACACCCACTCCGGACCGGAACCGAACCCTGACCGGCATGTGCACGTGAGGAAGCCATGCGGTGCGGGGCCGATCAGCCGCAGAATTGGCGGGAACAATCCCGACAGTTCCCGTAGGCTGGGACAGCTCCCGTCCCCACCAACCAGAGTGGAAAAGCCCGTGACAGGCGGAGCATGCGGGCCGGAACTCAGAAGATGCTGGGCTTCGTAGTGACAGGAAGTGTCATCTTATTAAGGACAGACGTAGAGTGGACAGAGATGCTAGCACAGTGGACGAGTGTATTGAACAGTAATCCTAACGACAGTCCACATGCCGAGACGTGAAATATAAAAGTACCCCAAATCAGACTTTTAGAGGTTAAAAACTAGTGTCTGATATGAAAAATATTCCACAGAGGATCGATAGCAGAATAAGCAATGCAGACGATGAGTCAACTTGAGGATGCATCTACAGCAACCATCCGAAACGAGCAAACTTCGGCAGCCTGGGAGACAGTCCCAAGAAGCCCCACAAGTGCGCGGTCGACCGGGGTCCCCAGGAGAGAGAAGATGGGAAAAATGTCTAAAAAAACCAGCTGAAAAAAATTCAGATTTGACGAAAGCTATAAAACCACAGATCCGAGCAGCTCGAAGGACCCCAAGTACAAGAAGCATGAAGGAAATTAGAGCGAGGGACACCAAAATCGAGTCGCTTCAGAGCGGACGCTAAGGCGTTAGCAGCAGGCGGAGAAATCACGTTGAGAAACGCGGAGCAGACGTGACCTTCCTCGTTCCTCCTCCCAACAGCCCTAAATCCTGGTCACTGCACCGAAGGCGGAGCGTACTCAAGACCGTCGTGATAAGTGTGCACGGCGACAGGCGGTTGCTGGAATTGGAAGGTGTAACCATGTCGCATCGCTGTACCGTGCACCTAAAACCAGCGTGACCCGCATAAGATTGTGCGCCAGCCACGCCACGTGCTTGGAGGAAACAAACTGCGACGGAGCGACACGCACAGCGCAGGCCCGGAAGGCGGCAGAAGGCGGCCTGGCCAGGGGCCTCGGGCCGGGAGACGGGAAACCCACGCAGCGGAGTCCCTGGCTGTGGCTCGGCTCGCTGTCCCCGACTGGGTACCGGGGACGGACAGCCCGGGAGCTCCAACTGGCACAAAAAGTCCCAGCAAAAAGCCCGCTCTGCTTGCTAAACAAAGGCGCAGGCCGGAGGGGCCGAGCGAGACAGGGAACGTCAGGCAGGAGCTGTTCTGCTCCAGCCAACGGCGCAGAAACAGCTGCAGCTCCGGCCCCAGCGCCGCCCGTGAGAGCAAGGGCGATCCTGGACCTTTGCTCAGGCCGGGACATGGCAAGTGTCCCAACATGCCCTCCGCCCCACGGGGTCATGTCCCAGAAGACTGAGTAGGTAACCCCCAGAGTCACGGAGGGGACCCCACTCCCACCCAGTGGTAGTGAGAAGCCCCCCACACCAACGGTGGTGTCAGAGAAGGCCTAGTGGCGAGTCAGGACTTTGCCACCATCAGTGACGTGGAGGCCACTTCCCACGCCACACGTCAGCGGGGGCCGTGTGGGAAGCAGTATCAACAGCACAGGCCTGAGGGACAGCCCGAGCCCCTCCCCCCCAGCCCCACGCAGCCGTGCGAGGGGCTCTTTCCCACCCAGGGTCTGGGGAGGTCAAGCGGTCACCAGAGAGGACCCACGGGAGCCGACCGAGACACGACATTTAAATAAGATCCGGAATCTCGCAACATAGTGTCCCAAATGTCCAGTTTTCAGTGGAAAACCCCTCGTCATCCCGAGAACCATTAGGATCTCAACTTGAGAGATAATGACCAGCAGCCTCCAACGTGACAATGACGCGGGCCTAGGAACTGACTCTGAAGGGATATTTCAAAAGCCGCCATCAGAAATGCTACAACGGGCAATTTTAGTCATCGGAGGTACAAATGAATAAAGAAATAAGAGCCTCGGCAGAGAAATAAGAGAAGCTCAGGACTGAAGATTCTAGAACGGAGAATGGGAACTATGGAACCGAAAATCCGGTAACCGAAATGCAAGTGGTCAGTGATCTCAGCGGCAGAACGGAGAGGACGGGGGACAGAATCGGCGAGCTTGACAGAGAACGACGGGAGTCACCCAACCCAAACAACAGGGGAGATAACTAAAAACATCGTAAGCAGATAAATAAATGTCACCGGAATCTCGGGGACATGGCGGGCTGCAGCAAAGGATTAACATTTGTGTCCCGGGGGCCTGGGAGAACGGACAGCGGGCGGGGCTGAAAAGTATTCAAAGAAATAACACGTGGCCTGCCCCAGGTTCGGCAAAACACGTAAACATTCAGTTTCAATAAGCTGAGCAAATCGCAGCGAGACAGACCAAAAACGATGTCTTCGGGCCGCGGCGTGTTCACTGGGGAATTTTAACAGGCATTAAGAGAATTAATACCAATTTCAGACAGCCTCTTCTGGCAAATCGGAGAGGACGGAACATTTCTGAACTCATTTTCTGAAGCCAGTGTTATGGAAAGCAAAGGCAAGACAGTAAAAAATTAATGAAAATAAAAATCGCAGACTAATAGCCTAATACGGCTGTAGATGCGAGACTCCTTAACAAAACACACTGATTTGCAAAAGGATTACCGTGATCGAGTGAGGTTTATTCCAGGCACCAAGACTCGCTGAATACTTGAGCATCGCGAGATGTAATACATCATATTGACAGGCCGAAGAAAAAACATCGCGATCATATCAACCGGTGCAGGAAAAGCATCTGACGAAATTCCACATCCGTTCACGATAATAATAAAAAAATCAGAAAAAGAGGAGTAGAGAAGAACCGCCTCAATTCGATAAAGGGAATCAACAAAACGCCCTCCACATAATGTCACACTTGGTGGCGGAAGACGGTGCTTTCCTCCTAGAGTTGGGAACAAGCCCGGTAAGTGTGTTTTAGTACTGCTGTTCGACACGGAGCTAGGGCTGCCGGCCGGGGCAGAATAAGGCAATAAAAGAAAATAGAGCCCGGACGAGTTAAAAGAAAGAAAGAGAATGGCTGTTATTTGCGGATGACATGATATTCTGCGTAGAAACCCCCACAGGAGCTTACGCATGCGCACGCACGCACGCACGCACGCACACAATTTCCTACTGCGCAACATGCGACAATCGGTTGCATTTCTATACACTAGCAGTGCACATGTGAAAACTGAAATTCAAAGTTACGGTTCCCTTTCTCATAATTGTCCAAAAATGAAACATGTAGGCGTAGGTTGAACGAATATCTACGAGACTCGCGTGCTTAAATCTACAAAATGCCGGCGAGCCTAGATCAGAGATCTAAACTAATACATATACCACGATCATGGATTGAACATTTAAATGGTAAAGATGTCGATTCTCCTTCAAGCTGATATATCAGTATAATCCAGGTCTGATAAAAATTCCAGCAAGATATTTTTGTAGATAGACGCAAGTTTACTTAAAAAATGTATATGGAAAGACAAAGGAACTAGGAAACAAAACAATTTCGGAAAAGAAAAAGAAGAGGCCAAATCATCCCACCTGATTTCAAGATTTATCGCACAGTGGCAGAAATTCAGACCGGTATTGGCAGAACAAACACGCAGACGAAAGGAACAGAGGAGACAATTCAGAGACAGTTCCATACGAGGAGAGCCAACTGGTGTTTGATGCAGGCGAAATAGGGTTGAACAGTTGGAAATTCACACGCAGAAGGAAAGAAATGAATGACCTTAACCTAGATCTCACGGCTTACACAAAAATGAACTCGAAACGGACTGTAGATTTAAATGCGAAACGTACGACCATAAAACTTTTAGAAGATTGTATAAGAGAAAATATTTGGGAGCTAGGGCATGGTAAAGGGTTCTTAGAAATGACGCCAAACATACGATTCGAAAAGGAAAAAACGGAGGGGTTGGTCTTCGCCCAAATTAAAACTTTCGTTCTGTAAAAGACCACGTGAAAAGGTACAGATTAGGGAAAATATTTGCAAGCCACTTTTCTGACAAAAGACGGTTGCCTGAAATTTATAAAGAACCCTCGAAACACAACATTTAAAAAAAAATCCAGTTAGAAAATGGACAAAAGACACGAAGAGACATTTCATTGAAGAGGACACACAAATGGTGAGCAGGCAAATGAAAAGATATTTAACATCACTGCCGTTAGAGAAATACAAATTAAGACTGCGACGAGACAGCGGCTCTCATAAAAATACGACAGCACCAAGAGCCAGCAGAGACCGAGATACTCGGTCGGCCCCGCATTCTCAGTGGAAGAAAATCGTACGGTCATTCTGGAAAACGTCTGGCAGTTCCTTTAAACGTTAAGCATACACGAACCCGTTGACCCAGCGATGACACGCCTCGGTATATATTCCGCAGAAACGAAAAGGTTTGTCTACACAAAAGCGGCAGAGCTGTGTTTGTAAAATCTAAAACCTAGAACCAACCGAAATGGTCCTCAATAGAAGTGGTATCCTCGTTAAACGTTCGTTCTGTGGAGCGTTATTCAATAATAATAATAATAATAATAATAATAATAATAATAATAATAAAAGAGTCAGACTTGGAAACAGGCAAGTGTTGTATGAATCTCACAGCCCAAGGACATCGCTCTGAATAAAAAATAAAACTGATTTCAAAAGGCAGTGCGTGAACTCATTCGCGTGACATTGTAGACATGATGCAAATATAGAGTAAAAACCTAGATTAGTGGCTGTCAGGGATGGGGGTGGAGCGCGGAGGCGAGTGGGCGGGACCATCGAGGTGCCTCGAGACCGAAGTCCTGGAGGAGACGAAATCGTCCTGGGTCTCGAATCTGGTGGCGGTTGCAGTAACGCCCGCTTATGACAAAGTGACGTAGGTCCATGTACGTACCCTGAGCCACTGTGAGTTTCCTGGTTTGGGGATCGTACTATGTAAGGTGTAACCACTGGGGGATTCTGAGAGCATGCGACCTCTCTGTCATATTTTACAACTTCTTATGAATCTAGATTTCAAAAGGAAAGATTTAAAAACAGTAGCCGGATTAAAGCGACACAGCGTGTATAGATAAGGATGACAGCTGACTCAATCCAGAAACAAAGCAAGTCAGTAGACAGTTAAGCAATGCCTTTAAAGTTTTGAAAGAAAGGGGAAAAATCTGTCAATTTTAATCAGTTTATATGCCTTCAAAAAAACCAGACTTTTCAGACATGCTAAATTAAAAGAATTCAGCACCAACAAGCCCGTGCTACAAGCAATGTTGAAGGAAACCTTTCAGACAGGCAGGAAATGATACCCACACACAGGAATAATATCGGGAACGCACGATGCCTGGGGAAGTGTTAAAGGCGTGTTTTCCTTATTATTATTAACATCTCTTAAAAAAAAAACTCGACCGAAGCTTTATGATGAGCTTTACAACACTGGGAGAAGTGAAATGTGTGACAACGATAATGCACAATCTGGAGGGAAACAGGGAAGTATATTGTCGTAAGTGTTTTCCACGCTAAGGGCATCGTTGAAGGTAAATCGTGACGAGACGAGGGTCTGTCCTATCACCGGGAAGTTACCGCGAAAATGCCACGAGTCAGAGGTAAAAAAAGAGATAAGTGGGATCATAAAAATAATTCATCCACACGAAGTTAGTAAAAGAGGAGAAAAGAAACAGAAACAGGACAAATAGAGGACACATAGCCAAAGGGAGGGTTAAGTCCTGTTGAGCGGGGAGGATCCGAACACCCCGATTTAAGGCGGAGATTGTCAAGTAGATAAATAAGCAAGTCATACGTTACGCCGCCGACGAGATACCCGCTTTATATAAAAAGACACAAATAAAAGGACGGATTTTTAAAGAGAGACCACGTTAAGGCCAAGTCAAAGAAAGTAGGAATACCTTTATTAATATCAAAGTAGGCTTCAGAGCGAGGAAAGTACCAGGGATGTGAAGGTCGTTTCGTATGATAAAGGTATCAGATCACCAAAGGGGACATAACAACCCAGTGATGATGCACCTACTAACACAGCTTCAGAAACACAGAGCGTAAACGGACAGAACGGAACAGGGAAGCGGATAGACCCATAATCATAGTCAGAAATTCTAACATCCTTTTGTCAATAATTGACAAAACGAGAAGACGGTATCTGTACGGAAATAGAAGACTCGAGTAACACTGTCGACACCTCGATCTAATCGGCGTTTAATGTCACAGGATGTTCTTTTCAAGTGTACACAGAAAAGTCACAATGCATTTGGGCCATAAAACAAGTTCCAAGAAATGTAAAAGATTCAAATCATACAAAGTCTGTTCTCTGTCCATCAAATTCAACAAGATGGAGGTCTCTGGGAAATCCTCCAATGCTTGGGAACTAAGTAGTACACTTCTAAATAACTCAGGTACCAAATAAGAAGTCAAAGGAGGAATTATTTTGAATTGTATAACAGTGAAACATAACGTATCAACATTTGTGGGCTGCGGCTAAAGCAAACTCAGAGGAAAACTCATAGCACTCAACGCCCACATTCCAAATAAGGACGCGCCTCCACCAACGACCCGGCTTAAGAAACTAGGAAAAGCAAAGCAAAGTCAAACTGAAGTGAGCGGAGGAGAGGAAATGACAAGTATAAATGGGACTCAGTGAAACAGGAAAGGGAACAGTATCGAGAAAATCGGCGAGACCGAAAGCTGGAGCCAGTTCCTGGTCGCGGCCCCGTCGCTGTGGGACGCCCCTGCGCCTGGCTCTGTCTCCCGCGCCGCGGATGCCGCTTTCGAACCGCCCTCCCGGGCCCAAGCGGAGCCTGGCGTCTCTTACTCTGGTCTCGGGGTCCCCAGGGGCGTGCTCCCTCGCACCTGCGCCCCCTCTCTCGCTGCTCCCCTCCCATCCCCCTGCGTGTCCTTGACCCCCCTCCAGGAATGCTCAGATTCCGAGGACCAAGTTGGCAGGGGCTACAAACAGGCTGGGGTCCTGCCACTTACGGCCAGACACCTTTGGGGAAGTGGGCGGCCCCCTGCGAATTAGACCCCCCACCTCTCACCCCTGAAACATCGCGACAGCAGTGGTTCTGCGCTCCTGCGGGGCGGGGACTCAGGGGCACCGGCTGTGCTCCCCGTGTCTCTCATTTCTCCAGGCGGAGGGGACAGGCCACCCGCAAAGCCAGGATCCTGCGCCACGCCGGGAGCCAGGTGAGCCGCCAGGTGAGCCGCCAGGTGAGCCGGACGCGAGGGGGTGGGGCCTGCAGTGGAGGCGGCAGCGGGCAGAAGAGCCCTCCCCGCGCGGTGGCCGGAGAAGGGTCTGGGGGACGAGGGGGGACGGGGAGGGCCTTCGGCGCCCGAGGGGCCCCCGCACCGCCCCCCTGCCCAGCCTCTGGGCGAGGGCATCGCGCCGGGGAGCCTGGATGCCCGGGGCGGGAGCGAGGCGGGGGACAGGGGCCTGCTGCCCCCGCAGCTCTCCGCGCAGCTTCCTGCGGATCCTCCCAGACCACGCGGCCCCGGTGCAGTGGTCCCCCCAGGGACTCGCCCAGCGGGCCCCACACTTCCTCCCTCCGGCCTTGGGCCTGCAGCGGCCGCCGCTTCTCCTGGCCGTTCCTGGCTGCAGCTGCGCATCCGGGAACAGGTTTCTGGGTCTGGCGTTTGCCCTTGGCTCTGACTCCAGTCCGTGCCTCCCGGGGTTCAGCTTGGCCTTGCGGAAACCAACCCGGAGCCAGGGCGCGTGAGGGAGGGTGTGTGTGTGTAACCGCAAAAGGGTGTGTGTGATGGTGCTTTATGGGGCTGTGGTATGTGTGTATTGCCTATGTGTGTGTGTGGATGTGGGATGTGTGTATGTGGTGGGTGGGTGCTGTGTGGTTTGGTGTAGAGGATGTGTGTTGGTGCTGCGATGAGTGGGTGCTGTGTGTGTGTTTGTGGGGGGTGGTGTAGTGAGCATGTGCATCTAGGGGCAGTGACTCCGGCTTCGGCGTGGGTTTGTCCCCACGGGCCTGGTGCGGGCTGCTAGGAAGTTCGGTGATGGGAGCCGGGCCTCCGCGGAGCGACTTTATGTGCAGAATCCATGTCCCCACCTGAACACGTGGGGTGGCAGGGCCAGCAGCGCCCCCGGGACCTGGGGACTGCTCAGAAGTCGCCATCTGCAGTCAGGATGTGTTGCCACCTGCCAGAATCCCCGCCGGAATCAGAGCGTGTGGCCGCCCAGCCCCCCTCCGCCTGTGCCCAGCCCCCCTCCGCCTGTGCCCAGCCCTCCCCGCCTGGTGCCCAGCCCTCCCTACCTGGTGCTCCATCCCCTGCCCAGACTCGGAGTCTACACCTCTGAAGACAGAACAGGTACTCGAGTCGATTGTCAGCCTGACCTCATTCTCTGCTGTAACGAGGAGCTCATGTCATGTCATGCGAACGCAGGTGATCGTGACAGCAGCTTTTCCCATCGCAAACGCACTCTTTAAGCCCAGAAGGCTTGGCCGTGGCAGGGACGACGATGCCACAGGACAGACAGGAAAACTCATTCCAGAAAGACGGTGCCCAGAAAGAGCCAGAGGCGCCAGCGGGAACCAAAGACCCGACGGCTCGTGTTCAGCTTCTCTGGACGCGGCGGCTCTGGGCAGGTGGTGACACCTGGCCTCCTGCTCAGATCCACCCTCATCCGCCTGTCACAGCTGGAGACCAGGGGAGGCAGCCCCTCCTGCTGGGGAGCGGGTCCCCCTGGGTGGGAGGCCCCTCTCCGCACCCTCGAGGGCAGGGGAGGCGAAAGCCGGCTTCGTGCTGGTGACGCCGATTTTAACGCCTGATGGTCAGCTCAGGTGCTTCTCCCCACTACGGAGGCACAAGGGTGGGGCGGGGCCGGAGACCACGACTGGCACCCGACCGTCCTTCACTGGGCGGTGGGCGACAGAAGGTCCGGGTGCAGGGTGTCCCCAGGAGTGGTGTTGGGGCCAGGTCGTCACACTGGACACAGTGCCGCCCCCTGCCCCACGTGGCCACAGCCTGAGCAAGGAATAAAGCAGCCGCCAGGCAGGTCTGGAGCGTCCAGCGGTCCCCATGGTCGGGAGCCTGGTGACCGGGTGGGGACCCTGTGTCCCTCTGTGTCTCCCCTCTGCCTTCCTGACCCCGGGCTGGGAGCAAGGACGCCCGGCGTGTGGCGCCCAGGGAGGAAGTCCCTCCTTCCGGTCACCCGGCCACCACAGGGCCGTGACGTGACTCCGACCCGGTGTGACGCAGCCGGCAGGACTGCAGCAGCCCCGTGTGTCCGTGAGCGCGGCCGTGGCTGCCGCAGGACAGCACTCGGCCTCCCGGGGCGCGGCTCGCCGCGGCCTCCGTGTCCGGCGCGCTCCTGGCGGCGGTGGCCTTCGGAGGGGCGCGCGGCGAGCTCGGCGATCTCTCCTCTCTCGTGGCGCTTTGGCGAAGGGCCGGCCGCGTGGCTGTGGGACCGGGAGAAGCCAGAGCTTCTAGAAGCCGGAAGCCGGCCCGACCGCCGGCGGGTCTCCCGCGAGCTGCCTCTCCCGTCCTCACCCTGGGAAGGAGCTCGTTTCTCAGCCGGAAACAGCCACGTCTGTCGTGTCCGCCGAGGCCTCGCTCTTCGGTCTCACGTTGAATGAGCGCGTCCGACGTGCAGATCCAGATGTTCCTTGGGCTCCGCATGGTGCTATTTGTGTCTCTGAAGGTTGCTTGCTCCCGGGGTGCCCCGCCTCCCGCACAGAGTGGGGCCCCTAATGGTCACCGGTCACCACGCCCCGGCAGGGCTCAGACCCGCCCTCCTGCCCACGAGCAGCCTGGCCCACGGGGCGGCCGTGGTCTCGAATGTTCTGTGCCAGAAGTGTCCTCCCCACGTCACACGGCTGCCCCCTCGTAACCGGGATCACCTCCTTCGCTGGTTCCCACAGGGCAGGTGCCTGTCTCATTGGCTCCCGGGGCTGTCCCTGCGCCTGTGATAGCCTGGCATGTGGCAGCGTCCCCACGAGGCCCTCAGAGGCCCTGACGGGCACCGGGCAGAGTCCTGGATTCCTCTGAAATGAGCGCCGTGAACTCGCCTGGCTCTCCCGAAGGTCTGCGTCCGCTCATCGCTCTCACTGCAGGCCGCACCCCGGATGCCAGAGGCTTTGGTTTAGGGCAGCACCCCCTTTTCTCGCCTTCCCCCCATTCCCGCTCCGCGTCCTCATCACTGCAGGGCAGCTGCCCCCCGTGTCCAGCAGGCCGGCTCTGAGGGCACCGGACCCCTCCAGCAGGACGCGGGGTTCTCGGCGTGGCAGCTAGGGTGGGCCACCGCTTTGTCCGCAGGCTCCCCCCGTGTGGAGAGTCCTCGCTGCTCGGCTGTGCGCCCCGGCTCGGGCCGCTGCTCCCCCACACTGAATCACGCACGGACCTCGCTGTGTTCCCTCCTTGCTGCCTGTCCCCCCCCACCACGAGGGGCCTGTGGCCGCTGCTCCCCCAGCACGGTGAGGACGTGCCAAATGAATGAATGAACGAACGAGTGAATGAATGAATGAACAAGACACTCGCTCACAGTCTGAGGATTTACGTCCCTATCTTGGGCAGAGGACTGTCGCGCCCACGTTCCAGACGGCCTCTGACGATGAGTGGAAGAGGGCAGGACGGCAGGGGAGGGGGCGGGGAGGGAGGCCGAAGTCACACATTAATGACGAGTGAGGAGGGACGTCTTCTGTAGCGCCTCGCTTCCCCCTGGGGTGCTTCCCTGAGGGGTGCAGGCCAGGTGGCTGAGGCGGACAGGCTCTCGGTGGTCCCCGCTGTGGCCCCTCCCTTGAGCGTGGGCTGGCCTCTGACTTGCTTTTAACCCACAGAATACAGCGGAGGTGATGGGGTGTCACTCGGTGACTAGGATAGTGGGGGCCCTCTCCAAGGGGAGGTCACGTGGCTGGAGGTGAACGAGGCCACTGGACACAGACGGTGGGAGACCCAGGCCCTGGGGCCGACACCTGCACGGGGCTGATGCTGCCAGCTCCACACCAGCCTGGAACCAGACCACCCCCAGGTCCAGCCTCACTGGGACCCCAGCTGTGCCTGACACGCAGTCCAGCCTCAGGGAGACCCGGCCAGCCACACCCTGAGTCCCCACCGACAGGATCTGTGACGTAAAACTACAACAGGAACGGGGTACCTTCCCGGCCAAGGCCCCCCGGCCAGTGGTCAGCAGTCAGCGCAGGTGGCCAGGCGCCTTCCGGGCCGGCAGCGGCACTTGCCCTCTGCTCCGCAGCCCCCGCATCGCCCAGCGCTGGCCGCTGCAGAGAGCCGCACTCCGCCACCGTTTCCCTGGCTGCCGCCTGAGGTCCACTTGCGGGCCCAAGGGGGGCACCGGGCTGCGTCTCCTGGGGGCCTGCGCCCGTGAAAGAAAGACGCTTGCTGCTCTGGTTGGCAGTGCCCACGCTGCTGCCCCAGGCTCCTGTCTGAGCCTGGTGCTGTCCCCTCCCTGCCCTTCCCTCCCGCCACCCACTGGGGCCCCTGAGAGGAGCTCCCTGAAGCGGCCCCCCACCCAGGGCCTCCCTCAGCCCCAGGCCCGGGGCCTGGGGTCCAGGGTCTCCTCTCCACGGCCTTGCCCATCACGGGGGACTGGCTAGTCTAGTGCATACTCGGCAAAAATGCCTCGCTCTCTCAGCCACTTGGCTCACTCAGGGGTCCCCACACTTGTACGTTTTCTGGGTAACATTTATTTTCACAATTGGACAGAGGAGGAAAGAATCAAATACGTGTCTGCAAGCATTTACCCGAACTTCAGAAAATCTATACCACGTCTAGCCTGAGAACAGAGATAAATCTGAAATTAAACGCCCAAAGAACCAGACTGAACCAGAACCCTGCAGAAACAGGGGGGGACCAAACGTTTCACAGCTGATTCCATCTTTATTTGCATATTCTCGTTGGGAAAAGTCTTGTGTAGATAATAATAATGATAATCATAATCATTACTGTCATCATGATTTCGTACAGCACTCAATTGACCATTTCCTGTATGATGGACTCTCTGGGAGGCTGGCCGGGTCAGAGGATTGATTTTCTTAAAACCCCTGTGACGGTTTGGCACAATTCTGTAAATACACAGTCTACAGACTTCCAGAAACTGCCTGGCCCTCTGTGGATTTATCGCTCAGCACATGACCCAGTCGGGGGAGATGGGAAGTCACGCTGGGTGGACCCGGGGCGAAGGGCCCACCTGTACCCACGGCCGGCCACCTGCGTCCCTAACTCGGGCAGCCTGGGATTCATCGATTTTAGGGCCGAAGGTCAGAGGCCCCGCTTCCCACAACGAACATCTCTCTTGAAAGTTCTGTGTACATTGAATTTTGATAAATCAGGTCGCATTGTGAAGCCGACACGGAGAGAGCTGCTCTTTCTGGGAAAAGGTCTGTTTCCTGTGCACGTGGGGGAGGGACTTCCGCTAAGTTTAGTTTTAAAGGCTTTTTAATCATTTCTACTTTTTCTTCTTTCTTACAGTATCCGGTTTTTAAAAGGGTGGATGACCGGGCCTCCGAGTGTCGCTTTGGAGTGGGAGGAAGCAGTGAGTGCGCCTTGCATGCCCGGAGCACGCAGGTGGCTTCTCCAAACGCCCGAGCGCCTGTCCCCAGCACTCACGCCACCGGGGCCACTGGGTGTGGCCGCCCGCAGGTGAACCAGGTCGCCCCTGCCGGCGGCCCGTGCGCGCCCCCGTAGGGCCAGCGTCCGAGGGCCGCAGGCCAGCTGTCCCCACCTGGAGGCCAGCTGTCGCCGGCGGGCGCGGGGCCGCAGGGATCTGGCGCTCACGGGCAGTTTCTCGGCGTGGACGTGCTTATCGCCCATCGTCTGTCTCTGTGGTCCAGGGAGCCGGCGGGGTCCCCGCTGGGGCTCCCAGACCCTCCCCCGTGACCAAACTCTGCTCACCCACCTGCACGCCCACCCGCTCACCCACCTGCTCACCCACCCGCTCCGAGTCTCCGAGCCCATCTCCTCCCAGCCTTTTTCCCGACTCTCACATAAGAGATTCGAGAGGTGCGTAAAATCACTTATATTTCCACAAACCGCACGATTCTGTTTCCTTCTGATCTTCACCAAGCTCCTCGCTCAGCTACAGGAAAAGAGAAGGTTCTAGCGCTGCCCTTGGACCGCTGTGGTTCTCCGACCGTGACGCACTCTGAACTTCACAGCTCCGAGTTCGTCTTCCTTCTTCTAGAAGCTCTCCAGTGCAGCCAGGGAGAAGTCTCGCCGCGTGCTTCCCGTGCCGTCGGTACCGTGTGATGGCTGCCTGGTCCCTGGCGGTGCGGGTCTCATGGCGCTGCGTCTTCATCAGCTGCGGGCAGTTTTCTCGTCGTGGTGCCAGAATGCGCCGTGGACTTCATCGTGTCTGGTTGCCCGGTGCTGACGAGCTCGGCCTCACGCCCAGGCCAAGGACACGACCCGCCGGACGCCGGAATCCCGTCCTCCAGTGGCTGCCTCCCAGGCTGGAACTGCCGTGGCAGCCAGGATTCGGGCAGGGACGTGCGACCTGCACGGGCATCTCATCGCGAGACTTCGGGGTGCCGAAAGAGCGAGGAGGGAGCACTGTGGCAAGCCAGGAATAATCGCCGAAGTTAAAAAACACCCCGCGCTGCCGGAATGGGGGGGCGATAAGGAGGAGCTGGGGTCCCAGATCCTAGGAGCTCTGAGCAGGGGCTGGGGGCAAACCTGGGCGATGGGGCGTGTCCTGCTGCTGCTGCACCCCCGACGGAGCCCCCCGTGAGGGTCCCCACCCCCGGCGTGGAAGACAGCATTTGGCTGCCTGGTCCCCGGACCTGCGTGTGTGTAGAGAATTTGAGCCTCGGAACCGGAGAGGCAGGGGTGGGTGACTGGCCGGGGAGCCAAAGTTCACTCTTCTGTGGACTCGGGTGCAGCAAGCGTGAGCTCGCCCCCCGTCGGGGTTCAGGCAGGACCCCGCCTCGTCACTTTATCCCGGCGTCTCCCCCGTGGCTGAGCCTCAGGCCCCCTCGCCTCGGCATCTGCACGGACAGGTTTCCCACGCAATTAGACACGTAGCTCTGAAAAATAGGCAGCAAGCGTATGGATGCGTGTGTAAAAATAGATTAACGATTGATGGAAAACGGCACGCTATCAACCCCGTTTGGTGTCTTGTGTTTTTACACAAAGCACCGTGTATTTAAGCTTCTTCCTTGTTGCTCTGCAGCTTGTCGCCCCGGGTCTGGCTGCTGCGTGAAATGTCACGTCATGGATCCCGCCGTGTTTCTGAGGCGAGCCCCAGGAACGAGCAGACACCCGGCGTCCCACGAAGCCCCGATGCTGCCTCGCGAGTGAATTTCTCGCAGGTTTGTATCCAAGACGGTAATAGAGCATACTGTTTATTCCTTTTTATTAAATGGAAATATAGTGTACGTGCCACACAATTTACTCTTATACAATGAACTGCTCGGTGCTTTTTGGTGTGTTCACGGGTATATGCACACCCCACAATTTACCCCCAGAGCGTCTTTGCTCCCCTGGAAAGAAATCCAGCACCCCCGTTCCCCCTCCGACCACCGAACGACTTTCTATACAGATTTGCCCATATTTATTTCCTTCCCCAAATTTTGTTTATTAACGTATTGGTCTTCAGATGACAGAAGTTAAATGAATAAACGCCCCAGTCCACGACACATGGGACTGTTTCTTTCTTCTTTAACTGCCCGTATCCCATCCTCTCTCCCTTTCAAATGAACCACATTTGCTGTTAACTGTGATGTCTAACACATGAGCTACAGAGTACTACGTCTGTACTTCTTAAAACGTATTTGCATCATTTTATCATTTCTGACTTTCTTGCCCAGTTCTACCCTTTGGGAATCAGAGACGGTGCACTGTAAGTGGCTAAGACTAGCCTCTGTCTAAATAACTCTCTCCCGCCTTTCAAGTGACCGAGTTCCAAGTCTGCGGCAGAGAATGTTCCAGAAAAGCCTGGACTCTCTCTTTATACCTGACAGCAGGCAAACCATCAGAGGCAACCACGGCCACGTGAGAGGTCCTCGGGAAATAAATGCGAGATCAATAAAGATATAAACTGCCATGCATTAGAAAACACCAAATAGATTTAAATTTGTGAGTTTATAATAACGCGGAAGAAAATAACTCATCGATCGACGCTGGCGGGAATGAACGCGTTTGACTTGAAACGTGGAAGGGGCCGGGGAAGCACCAATGTTGGCTTTACCTGTTTGAATTCACCTGTTCGAAGGTGACCAAGCAGCTGACGTGGGGGAATTTCTCTTTATCAGACTATTCCAGCCCATGAATAAAGAAGGAATTATGAACTTTGAATATCACGATTTTCAAACGTTAGTGGATTAACGGCAATAGGCAATGATCATTAACGGTTGTCACTCAAAATGAGAGCCAACCAGACATCGTGCCAGAAGTGTAAAATACCATCTACGAAACCCTCCTGTAAAAACCTGACAAACAGACAAACGAACCCCGAATCCGATCAAGCTTCTTGAAGATCAGTTTTCAGGAAATACAGGGAAATCTAAACATTCTAAATCATATCGTTGGGACACAATCGGCAAAGTCCAGGCCGTGCGCCACACAGTAGCACAAATGTCCTGTTTGTTTTCAGCAACTCAAAGCCACAGAGGGGAAAAAAACGTGAGGGAGAACCCACCAAAAGATGACGAGTGACCGAATAGAGAAACCGGACGTAACGTACGGCCGTCCAAGTACGTACACGTGCAAGTGAATAGACCGCTGACAATCGGGTGTAGGACGCACGGCGGGCGTGGACAGCGGCGGTGTGTCTGATGACGGTGAACGCCGGTTGTTGGAGATTGTGGCGTGGGATTAAAATGTTGTGATATTTCTGAACTACGTACCGTCATGCTTAAAGACACAACGATATTCCCTCTGGAATTTGCTTCGGGATGACGTGAAACAGGATGGGGGTGAGGCGGAGGGAGGGAGCAAAGTCAGCTGCCGGGTCGTCATTGTCAGAGCCCGGGGACGGCCACGGCGAGGGTTCGTCGCATTGTTCCATTTGTGTGTGTGTTTGAAACGTCTGTAAGAAAATAAGAACAGAAAGTACAGCTTCGGAGAAAACGCTGGTCTCGGTTTGGCCCAGCCCCTTCCGCCCGGTGCGGTGGGGACACGGTGACCTCAGCGGGGGAGATGGAACTGTGCACACACCGGGAGCCGGGCGTCTGCGGCTCGGCTGCAGGTGGACCCGGCCGGTGGCTCCCGGCCTCCGCCACGTGTTTCGTGACCACCCGCGATGGCTTTCATCTGTCCACGTGGCTGCAGCCACGGTGCCACCACGGCCGACAAACAGCCATTTCTGCCCTCGCACCCGGGAGACCCCTGGGGCAAACGGGAACGAGGGACGAGGTTTCCGGTTCGCCGGGCGTTTGCCCACCGAAGTTCCCTGATGACCGCCAACCCGGCCCCGGCCCGGCCCGTCTGCCCGCGTCTGCGCCAGCCGCGGAGCCCCCTCTCTCTGCGCTTCGCCCTTCGGAGTCTCGTGTTTAGGTCCTTGTAATATCTCCTCGGCCATGGCTTAGCCAGTCCGTTTGCCTTTCTAGGCATCGTCTGTCATATTCTTTGCCAATGTTTCCGTGAGTTTTCCTGGCCCCTTTTTTCCTGGCGGATTTTCAGAAGTCCCTTTATATTTGAGGTGCTATTCCATTGCCAGTTTTAGACGTTACAGATAACTTCTCTCGGTCGTTCATTTGTCTCCATCCTTTGTCCGAGGTGTCAGTTTTGAAAGATCATCTAAGTCCGATGTGGTCTCAATCTATCACCTTTTACCTGGAGATCTGTGCTCGTCTGCTGTCCATCAAGAATCCGTCCACATCAAAGATTACAGATAGGGCCCGCCACTGCCTTCTAATGGTTATTTATTTCCCAGTTAACCTTCTGGAGTGTGCGTGTGACCGTGACGTGGGGTACATGTCCAACTGTGTTTTTTTCCTATATGATACGAGACACTGTTTTGTTTTTTTCAAACACAGTGGGGAGAATGGTCACCCTTTCCCCACGGGCTGGTGATGTGAGTACGAACACGCGGATGCATTTGGGAGGATGGTACGGTCCATGTGGAAGGTTCCTCCGGGGGTGTAAAGCGACGGGATTTATATCCGCATCCTACCTCCAGCTCCCACAGAGGCTCACGGCTATGTTCTGAGTTTGGGGATTCTGTTATTATCTTTGTCCGTCCCTGTGCCCACGCTGTGGTCACCGTGCTGTTGGTGTGTTTACATCGGCTTTAGAGACAGTCACTACACCTAGTAGGATAATTGTCAAAATCTGCTTAGTTATTTGTAGGCTTCATTCACTCATGCAGATTTTAGAGAGAACGTGTTGACTTTATTTAAAAATTACAATTTTGATTAGGATTACATTGAAGTTTTAGTGCAAGGTAGGGGAAATTAAGCTTTATAATGGTAAATTATAAAGCTTTTACAATTTTTTCTACATTTATTGAAATATTATTTTTATGTAATTTTTATTTAATTGAGTTTAAATTTTTTTCTCATAAAAATCTGTGCATTCCTTTTTAGCATAGTTTAGTTCTTTATAATGATAATTAGTACTATGAATGAAATCCTTTTTTCTATTATATTACTAGGTAATTATTTCTGATATAGAAGAATATTATTCGTGTAAGTAAATTCACCTTGTTGAGCTCTTTATAATTTCAATAGTGTTAATTTTTTCTGTTTCTAGTAGAGAAGCACATTATTTAATAATTGATACTTTTCATATGAGTTTATGACATAAATTAAGGTTAAAATTTATCGACTATCTGCCATAAATCTATCGATAGAACCATGTGCTTTTAGTCTTTATTAATGAATTATTATGGTATATTACCTTAATAGACTTTTCTGTTACCAGTATAAACACTGTAAGTTATGTTAACTGTGATATACTTTTGGAGTTGGCTGGCTAATACATGTATATGTGTCTGGGAATGGATATTCGACCTTCATTAGTCTATTTATTAAAATATCCTAACATTTTACCTCTTTTGGGATATGTTATCTCTCAGTTTCCGAAAGCGGAACACTAAGCTATTCAAGTACAATTATCGATGAACTTATTTCTCCAATTTCTCATTGTTTTTATATATTTCGAAAATACATTAAGTTCGTATATGTTCATAAATATTCAAAAATCTGAATCAGTTGTTATTGTTTCAAATTATAGTATCTTTCTTCCTTTAAATATCTTTCGTCTTAACTATACTTCACCAAATATTGTCCTGGCTCTTTTCCAGGTTCAAATCTTTCTGTTTTACTGGGTTTATGTGCGTTTCTGGTACATACGTATCATTAGATTATGTTTATTCTCTCCATTCTGATAGTCTTACATTTCCAGAAATTTTAGTCCATTTACGTTTATTGTAATAGCAATTTGATTGCTCCCGTTTTAGCAATATTGTTTTATACGTTTGACACTTTACCGCTTTGTTACTCAGATTTGTATGCTCAACATCGTCTTCGCTGCCGGCTGGCGTTTCGGAGTGTGCGTGCACCGCTAGGCGATCCCCACTCCCCAGAGGCTCAGCCTCTGCGTCCTTTGCAGCCCACGCTGCTGGGTAGAGGTGGCGTCAGCACCCACAGAGCGGTCTGTGTGTAGACACGTCTTTTCCTTTTAGGCAAACATCTGAGGACGGGTCGATGGCGCTGCTTCCAAAGGGGCCCCCTCTTTGCATTTTCGCCAGCAACTTGGAAACGTTTCGGTAGCTCTGCATTCTCGCCAGCATCGTGTCTGCTTTGCTAATTCTGGCCATTCCACTTCGGTTTTCTGACATTACGCTATTGCGGGTTGAGCGGACATTTTCCCAATGACTAACGATGCTGACCATCTTCTCGCATGTATATTTGCCATGCGTATCTTTTCTTTGGTGTAAAGACTGTACGCAGCTCACATTTTTAAATCAGAATTTGCCATTTCTCACTTTTGAGTTATAAATGCCCTTTGTATATTATAGATACGGGTCCTTGATCAGATTTGTATTTTTACAGACATATTGTCCCAGTCTACGATTTGTCTGTTCATTCTTTATTATTTGTTTTTATTTCTCACAAGCAGAGCTTTTGAATTATTAGAAAATCCAATTGTTCAATGTTTCGTTTCATGTTTTACGCTCTCTGTGCCTTGCATAAAGAAATCGTTGCCTCCGCTAAATTCACAAAGATGTTCCCTATGCTTTCTTCTAGAAATATCCTTCTCAAAGGTTTAATTTGTTCCTTTTAAAAGTTGTTTTAGTTACTCCGTTGTCATTTTTAATTTCATAAATTTTAGAGTCAGCTTCTTAATTTCTAAAAAAAAAAAAAAGCCTAATTTTGATTGGAGTTGTGTTTAATCTGTAGATCAGTTTGGGGCTAATGCACATCTTTGTTTTAAAGTCTAGGTTTTATTATTATTGAAGTATGGCAAGGCCATGGATGAAGAGATGACCGCCATTGAAAGGAGTTAGTCACACACGGTTTCCAAGAGAGGGGGACGCGTCATGCTGTGGGGGCCACACAGGGGAGCGCCGAGGAGGGTCAGGAGGGGGCGGGGACAGCATGGCCACGCGTCTTTATGTGGTTTCCATGGAAAGAGCCGGGCAGGACAGGAAGCAGGCTGAGGAGTGGCTGGTTTAAATAGTTCCAGTGGGTTCACCTGAGGAGCAGGTGCCATCTCTGACTGTCTTGTCTTAGACTCTGGGGTGGTCAGGGCAGGGGGTCTCGCCGCCTGGAGTGGAAGGCCAGGCAGAGGTGTTGGGTCGGAGTCCGGGCTTTGGACGGGTCAGTCTGCATAGGAGATGCGCTCTGTGCGTGAGCCGTTTGCTCTCTAGGAGCTGACGAGCCTTGGAGAGCTTCCGATCGCACCGGACCGCACAGGTGCGAGGTGTATGTGCTGTGAGCAACAAAGCCTCGACGAGGGAAATAAAAATCACCTGAAGAAATAAGCACATGGCCGTTTCGTGGACTGACTCGATACGGTAAAGATCACATCGCTCGTTTTCTTCTTTTCCGTATTCTTGAGGCTTTGGGGTCTGGGGCCCCCCTGCCCGACGAGAACGATCGTGCTTCCTCTCCGACCGAGCAGGCGTGAGAAACAAATCCATCCGTCACAGGGAGAGTCCGAGGCAGGCGGATCCGAAAGTGCCTTTCCTCAGTCGTGGTGTCATTTTGCAGAATGGGAAACTGAGGCCTGGTGGGTCACATGGCTCGCTCGATGTCTGCGGTAAATTGCTGCCAAACCCGTATTTTAGCTCAGGGACACTGACCACAGGCCAGGGTGCCCGCCCCTCACGGTGACTTGTGGCTTTTTTGCACTATGACGGGTGTGTGAAGCTCTAGCAAGGCCTGGGGGGCCTTTCACTGGCCTCCGTGTAGCCACCCCTTCTATGTGGGGGGCTCGCCACTAGTCCCTGCTAGATGTCAGAGGACGATGCAAGATGGAGGTTCCCGTAGGTTCCCGCAGAGTGAGGAGGGCCCAGCCTCCGTCCACTGTTTTGGGTCCAGACTCACCCCTCTCACCGGATGTGTGGAGTCGGGGAGATACTTCTGGCAGCTCTGGGTGCCAAAGGCCACCGGGTGAAGTAGAGGGGACTCGGAACCAGCCACGAATCCTGGGCTTTTGTCCTCCGTCTGTGTGACCCGGCCACATCCCTGCCACTCGCGGCTTCCTCGGCTGCGAGGGAGGCCTCCGGCTGCCCGGGCCCTCGCCTCCCTTCCCGCCTCCTGGTCCCCTGGGGACCCTCAGCAGCCCCTGGGGCGCTCATCTGCAGACATGTGGAGTCGGCTGCGATTCTCTGAGTGACATCGCCGTAGCTGGACGGAGATGGAGACGTGGCAGGCGGCACAGAGGCAATTAAGCTCCAAGATAACTTCAGTGTTTCGTGTTTCAAACTTTCCATTTATCCGCGCCTCAGTCTGAGTCCATGTCTGCTGCTCCGACAGCTGCCGGGTACACAGAAGCCCAAGAGAGGCCCCCAGGAGCCCGTGACCGAAATGGACGGCCGGGGCCGGCGGAGCAGCCCACGCGCTCCGCACGACGTTCCAAAACTCACTGAAGACGCACTTAGGACCGTCGCTTACGTTGATCGATGGCCGGGTTCGGCGCGTGTCGGATCTTGAGACAGAAAGATTTCTTTTCCAGATGGGTTATTAGAGAAAGCACTGTCATAATATAATTTTCCAGACAGCGGGATCGATGATGTCAGCTGTGCCCCCAGTGGTTGAATGATGACTCCAGTTTGGGAGTCCTGGATTGATGGACGGGGCAAACAGTCACATTCTCTCTAATGGATCCACGGCCACACCCACAGTGACCCAGAGGAAGTTACTCACCATACAAAGGCGACAGGCCACCTTCTCCGACTTGGAATCTCGCTTTTTTAAAAAGTGTCAGCGCGCCAACAAAAATGTATTTTATGCGGCGAAAGGCAGCCGGGCCCAGGTCACGGCAGAGACGCTCTCTGTGCAGGAGCTGCGGGCGATGGGGAGCCTGGGCGAGGCTGGGCGAGGCTGGGCAGGTGCGCGCAGCGTGGACGGGCAGCCGGGTGAGCACCCTTCTGCCCGCTCACACCCCTCACCTCGCTCTAACCTGCAGCCTCGGTGCTGCCCCTCTGGGCTTCCTGATGCTGGCGACAGGGGACCTTCCATCATGAAGACCTGACCACTCCGCCCCTGCTGACGCCCCTTCAGTGACCCTCAGCCTTGACGTCCACCTGGTTTGCGGTGGGGGCTCGAGACGCAGAGAGATGTCCTGGGTCTGAGCCTGGCTCACTCTGTGCCCTGTCACCAGCAGATAGGGACAAGGGCAGAGGTCAAGGGGGAGGGAGGGGCTTGGCAGGGAGAGACGTGCGTCTCTTGGGATAACAACGTGACTTTTGGTTAGCTCGGTTTCTTTGGTGTTAATTCTGAATTCAGAAGTCAAGTGTCTTATTCAGGCTGTCCCCCGATTTATTGCCTTTGTCCTTGACTCTCCCCTCTCACCTGGATGAAGGGGCAGGTGCCGTGGGGGCCGCGGGTGCTGAAGGAGGTTCAGGCAGCGTCCCCATGGGTTGGGGGATATCTCTGCTCCAACAGACACCCGCGGCTGAGATTTCTCACCTGTTTTTCCCTGGTGTTGACCATGGTCTCTCATCTCACCTGCTGGCGAGCCCGTGGCTGTGATCACCTTGACCCTCTTGGCCGGGACGAGGCAGGAGAGAGGCCCGACCCCGGCTGCACCGGGCACAGAGCCACGGAAGTCTGGCTCTGCCCGGCCCGAGACCCTGACCTGGATGTCCACCCGGCAGCCCGTGGCTGCAGGGTCACCGTGGCCCTCGCTGTGGCCGGGGACCCCCTGGCAAGCCAGCCCTCCCACACACAGCACCGCGGGGAACTGGACACACGGTTTTCACCTGTCATGCCGGGCGGCTCACGCAGGTCGTCCTGACGGGGCCGTCCAGTGCCCGTCCAGTGCCCGACACAGGGCGAGCCCCCCACAGAGCCGGCCTTCTCCCCGCTTTCCCTCGGGCTGCAACCCAGTCCCTCCGAGGACGACGCTGCCTCTGGAGGAAGAGAAGGGCACCACGCGCAAGGACGTGGCAGTGCACGCCCACGCCCACAGCGTCCCGGTGTGACACGCTGACGTCCTGACTCCCAGGTCCTCACTGGTACCCGCCACCGGGATTCCGGTGGCTGCAGATGTAACTGGTTAAGACAGGGTCACCTCGGAAGATGGGGGGCCCCAGCGTAGTGAGACTGGCAAAGGGGAAATTTGGACGCAGAGACGCACACAGGACGGCCACCGTGTGAAAACGAAGGCGGGACAGGTGACAGTGGAAGTCGGGGAAGGCTGACGATTGCCAGCAAACCCGCGGAGTCCAGGCGAGGGGCTGGGGGCGCACGTGTCCCCGGACAGCTCAGAGGGAGCAGCCCCGCTGACACCTCGGTGGGGACCCCCAGCCTCCAGGCTGCGGAGGACACGGTTCCCTCGTTAGAGCCCCCAGGCTGTGCTCCTTTGTCACAGCAGCCCTAGCAAGCTGACTCACGCGTGCACACACACACCCGCACACTCACAGCCGCACACACATGCACATGCACCCACACATTCAAACACGCACACACATACACACATGAGCACACAAATTCTCACA
>NW_024342469.1:1573506-1577580 GCF_902729225.1 Pteropus medius | reverse complement strand
TCCGTCCCCTCCGCTGTCCTGGATGCAGGACTGGCGTGGGAAGGGGCTGGAAAGCTGTCCCCTGGCTGGCCCAGAGTGCCCGCTGAGGTCTCGTATCCTGACCAACGAGCAGCGCCTTGGATGGTCGGCCCGCAGGTCCGGGGCATGGAAGCGACAGGCAGTTCCAGGCGCTCAGTGGGTTTGCTACGTTGAATGGGGTCGAATTCCCTCCTTAAATATCCGACGTGCGCAGTCAGCGTGTCCCCAACTACACGCGGTCGGCGATGCAGCGGCCACCTCCCCGAGTCTGTGGGCAGAGACAGACTCAGCCGGTTTGACGAGCGCAGCCCCATCGGGACGGGGGGCGGGACGTCCTGGGGGGCAGCGGGGCGTCTCCCAGCCCCGCGCAGCCGGGGATGGCGTCCGCGGGGTCTCCCCACGCTGCAGCGGCTTCTCGGGCGCTTCGCGAGGTGGCCATGCGCTCTTCCCGGCAGAGCGTGGTTCCCGGCCAGCGCCAGCAGCGGCGAGGCCGGCATCCGCCCGGCCCTCGAGGACACCCCTGCGGGGAAGCCCAGGGCCACATGTCTGTCGTCCCTGTCCCAGCGCTTCCTGGCGGGAGAGAGTCGCGAGGGCGTGCGCGGCGCAGCCTCGCTGGGCGGACGAGGCCCCTGTGCCGGTGCCGGGAGCCCGGCAGCTGGAGCCTTTTGCTGATGTCGCCCCGCACTGGATCTTGGCGTTTTAAGGGAGCCGTCCCGGGAGACTGCTTAAATATGGCCAGTGACAAACCCAACAGGCCGGTCGCCGATGTCTCTGAGCCAGAGGGGCAGTTTTCCAACGAGCATAGGGCATGGCTCCATCGGATCTGGCAGAGCAATTGATTTGCAGAATCGCCCTGCCTTCCCCGCCCCTGTCCCGCCCCCCCAGGTACCCCTGTTCTGACGCTGGGCACAGAGTCCAACGACGAGGAGCAGCTTGGGCTCCCCACGGCCAGGGAGTGTCCCAGCCGGTCGCCACGCAGCTGGGGCCTGGGGCAGGACACTGCAGCTCCCCGGGCCTCAGCTCTGCCCCTAAATTTGCATTCCGCCGTCGGGGAGGCACCGGACAGGGTCGGCCATTTAAGTTTCGATTAATTATAATAAAAGTGAACGGTAGCGACGCTGTCTCACCGGCCACGCTTCAGACCTGGGAGGGGACCCCTCATCCCGAGGGACTATTGCCGGCTGGCGGTGGGGCCGGGAGGGGGTGGCGCCAGGGCGGGGCGGCTCTCCGGGAGGGAAAAGGCGGATTGTGGCGCTGTGACAGAGAGGCGTGGACGAGCCTGGAGGGACGAGGCGTGAGCTGTGGGATGACAGGTGCCTGCCGGGGTCAGGGGCAGAGACGGTTCCATCAGGCGGGGCGCTCGCCGCCTGGGCCAAGGGCAGCCCGAGATCAGGGACCTGGGGAAGGGGCCGCCCCAACCAGCCTGGCTTACGAGCCTGTTATTCCAAATGAGCCATAGGGACAGAATAGTCAGCTACTCGCTTACGAGGCACAGAACGGGAATTCGGGGGCCTGTGCCTGGCCTCGTCCTAGCCGACAGGGAGGCCTCCGTGTCACTTGTCACTTGCATGGGCAAGTGGAGTTTTTGCAGTAAGGCCGTTCCCAAAATGCAGCGGTGTGCGTGGGGGCGGGGACCTTAACCTTCGCGGTTTCCAGGAGCGCAGGGCTGGGGCGGCCCCCACGCGCCCCGGCTCGCGCCTGGCTCACAGGAGCGTGCAGGTCGGGGCAGGAAGGTGGAGGGGACAGCTCGGGGCCGTGCGTGACTCCGGTCGTGAGGCAGGATCCCCGGGCACGCCCTGGCCCGCGGCAGGTGTGCAGGACGCCCGCCTGACGTTTTCCCGGCTGCAGCCGGCCTCCGAGCGTCTTGGGCGGGCGCAGCGTCTCCTGCTCCAGCATGGCCTCCGCTCCTGTCACTCCCCGGAATGACAAGGCACCCCAAGCCCCGCTGTTGTCTCATGCTGACCCTTCCGCGTCTGGGGGCTCAGTCGCCAAGCCCGTGGGTTCTGTCCTCTGGGACCAGGCTCCGGCCCTTCACAGCCTCCGCAGGCCCGTGCCCCACGCGCTCGTCACCCCACGTCTCTGGGGCTGAACCTTCAAACCGTAACCCCCATCCCAGGAGGCACGGAGGACTCGCCCCAACACTGGGCCAAGAGACTGGACCTCACCTTCGCCTGGCTTCCGCCTGCACTGGACTGAATCCCAGAGGTGCCCCCGGCCCCGTGCTGAGCTGCTCAAGGGGACGGTGCCGCCAAACCGCAGATGCCCAGTCCCGACCCTGGCCGCCGGCCGTTCCCGGCGACCCTCCTCGTGCCCCTTCCGTCGACTTCACTGTCTTCGCCTCTCTCTCGCGAGCCCGTGGCTCCTCCTCATCCCTTCTCTGCTCTCCTTTTAAAAACCTGTCACCTCTGTCCCAGTGGGAGACCAGCTCAGTCTGAAACAGTCCGAATAAGATCCGTCTGCCACCTTTCACGAGCTTCTGGTGCCGCTTCTCTCGACAGTTCAAATGTCACCCCCTTTGCAAAGCCCATGCCCCTCGCCCCCCCTAGACCTACACCAGGCTCCCAGAGCCCTCCTCTCCGCAACCCCACCCAGGGTGCTCATCACGGGGTGCTCCGAGGCTGTGAGCAGCAGCCTGGGGTGCTGGGCGGGGCTGTCCGTCACGGGATGTAGACTTTTCAAAGCAACAGTCACAACACGACGCTGAGCCGGCCTCGTGCTGTGTGTTTATCTAGCTAGTTAAGTAGCTAGTTAGCTGGTTAAGGGGCAGGGGGAGGCAGCGGGCAGGATATTGTGGCGCGGTCATCTACGTTCTGGGCAGGGTGCGCTCCCAGGAGGCCACACACGCCTTGGATGCCATCGACCCTGCCCCCTCGTCGCGTCTGGTTCTTTTTAACGAACACGAAGGTAATTAAGAGGGGGCGGCGAAACCGCTCGGGAGAGGACCACCGAGCCCCCGAACCAGCCACCGGCCGACCCCACTGTGCGTGGAGCGGCGCCCCGGCCCCGTGAGGCAGCGGTAAAGCGCATTCTAATCCGCTGGCTCCCGCGTGCGTGTCGCCCGCGCGCCTGCCACCACCCCTCCGGGCCTTCCCCACGCAGGGTCGAAGGCGCGCGTCGGACGCTCGTGATGGGCGCCTCGCCCTTCGGTGGTTTCCCTGATGTCATTTCACGTAACGACTGATGGGGAGACAGAGCAGGGACTCGGGCACAGCTCGTTCTTCAAAACAGTAACGACTGGCCAAGCCGAATGTGGTGGATGCTTTTTCTTTAATTTCCAAATTGGCAATTAAGCTAAGAGCAGCCGTGGGTGGCTCTGTCCCCGGACTGGCGGGAAGCGCAGGGCGGGGCAGGGGAGAGGGGAGAGCTGGCCGGCAGGACTGGACGCCGGCTCCGCATCGGGGGGCCCTCCGCTGCTGCGCTGCCCTCGCGTCTGAGACCCCCACCCACACACTCGGGCACCCACGTGGCTCTCATGACAGGCCGCGGAGGGTGTGGGCAGAGGAAAGATTCCCGAGTCCTCTTAAACACCGCTGGTCCCTGGGGCGTCTTACTGCAGGTCACGCCGTCTTCATGGCGAAGATGATTCAGATGAGAAAAGTAGAATGTTTTAAAAGCAAACAAACATGATTTTGTTGTCCTATAGTTATTTTAAAGAAAATAAATAGGGTGCGGACAGAGAGGGACAGGCGGGACTCGGGGAGAGACGGCCACTGCTCAGAGAAGCCGGGGCCAGGAGGGCGACCTTGGGGCCGAACCCCGGAGGCTCTGCATTTACGCCGGCTCCGCCTGGCCGCAGGGCACAGTTACTCGATGGAACCCTCAGCTACGCCCGCGCGGAGAAGGTGCTCCGAGGTGCACTTAGCACCTCCCCCCGTCGGACTGAAATGAGCAGGTGGCTGGGTCGTCGGATAGGTCGAAGGTTAAAGATTCCCCGAGGGTCCCAGCCCCGCCGGGCGGCCCTATAGGTTTGGGCCTCCAGCTCCACAGTTCTGCGGGCCAGCGATGCATGCTCCTTCTTCTTCCTCCTTCCTCCTTCCTTCCTTCCTTCCTTCCTTC
>NW_024342469.1:1556358-1573495 GCF_902729225.1 Pteropus medius | reverse complement strand
TCCTTCCTTCCTTCCTTCCTTCCTTCCTCCTTCCTCCTTCCTTCCTTCCTCTCTCTCTCTCTTTCTCTCTCTCTCTCTCTTTCTTCCTTTCATTTCTACTTCTATTAAATGTTTTCATTTACTATTTTATACTAGTATATAATGAACATACACACGCACACTCACATAAGGTATCCCACTCACCCCGTTTCTCCGGTGGGCCGTGACTGGCCCTGACCGGGTCCAGCATTCCGGTCCTCTGTCTTGATTTTCTGCGGGCACAGGTTTGGTGCAGCTCATCCACGCGTAGCCTCGGCTACTCAGATTTGCTAAAACATCCGAATTTCTATCTCAGATCTGACCCTCTGGGCCGGCTCCACAGCCACAAACCCAAAAGCCAGCCAGACGTGGTGGCATAGTCCCCGGTGTGCCAGCCGAGCCGCGGCCACTCAGAGAGGTGAGCACGTCCTCGCTGCCAGGTCCTCCTGCACCGGTTTCTTTAAGAACATTCCTAACGAGACTTTAATCGGAATGTAACACTCAGAACCTGGAAAGCACACAGATCACAAGTGTGCTGTGTACGTCCGCTGAATTTTCACCGAGCAACACAACCACAAAACCACCGCCCAGATCGAGACGGTCACAGCATCCCCAGACGCCCCCAGGCCGTCCCGGCCACGATTCTCACCCTCTCTGCCACGTTAAACAGCTTCCAAGACCAAACCCTGTGTCGCTTTCACAGAAGTTGTATCATGCAGCATACTTTCTTTCGTGTTGTTTTTTCCCCCTAATAATATTATATTATTCTTCCATACACCTTTGTAGATTAATGATTTACCCATGTTTTTCCACTGTAGAGTGCTCTGCCGTGTCATTATACCTCAGCTTATTTACATTTTCTGCTGCTGATGGACGCTGGGGACGTCTCCAGCCCGGGACAGTCAGCTGAGACGCTGCATGACTGAGGATTCCGCGCCTGCCCGCGGTGCCCGTGCGCAGGGAGCTCGGCAGGGTCTGTGTCGAGAGCGCCATGGATAGAGTCGGCCTTTTGTGTGTGTGTATATTTATTTAGTAAACCCTGGACGAGTTCCCCAAACCAGCTGGCACGTGTCACCCGCGGCCCGCAGACCTCGCGTGTCCAGTGGCTCAGGATTCCCGCCGGCTCTTGGCAATGTCTGTCTCATCTTCTAAGTTTGAACCTTTCAGGAAGAGGTGACGGTGTCTCGTTGTGACTTTTATTTGCATTTTCTTGTTTGCTAAAGGGGGGGAAACACCGTTTCCCATATTTTTGGCCTTCGGGGTGTTTTCTTCTGAGAAGAGCCTGTTCAGATCTCTCGCCAACATTTTTATTGAATACTTCGGATGGTTTCTTCCTTGGCGATTTTGGAATCCTTTGTTATACGTTTCGGAAATACCTTCTCTCATTCAGTGGTTTGTAAATGTCCTCTTTTCGCTGTGCTTTGACGAACACGAGCTCCTAATTTCACTGTGGAAATTCCCCCGCCTGATCCCGTGGAGCTAGCGCGTCATCGCGTCCCGCTTAAGAAGTCTTTGCCGACCAAAGGCCGCTCAGCCGTTCTCCTACGTCGCCCTCCACTTACGCTCACATTTACGCCTCCGGAGATGAATTTCGTGTGCGCTGTGAGGGAGACAAGATTTCTCTTTCCCCGTATGTGTATCCGAGGGACTCAGCCTCATTCGTGGAAGGGATGCGTCCCCAGCGCCGCGGAGGACCGCTGCTGCGACGCACGTGTCCACGAAGCCCGCGTTTGCACCCGTCCCCTGGTCCATGCCCGTGACGACGCCGGCTCGGTCCCTGCCACTTGGCAGTAAGTCTTGATTCGTGGTCCCGTGAGTCCCCAGTCCCTTTTAAGATTGTCTTAGCTGTTCTTGGTCCTTTGCCCGTTCGTCTACATTTTAGAATCAGTTTTGAATGATGTTTTAGAATCCTTACTTCCAAAAAATTACTAACCAGGGTTTTGTTTTGGGTTGCATTGCATTAACCCCGGAGATCAACTTGAAAAGGGTTGATATTTAACTATTATGCATTTCAATCCATCGTTTTTGTTTGTTTAATTTCTCCAAATAATATTTCGTGCAGAGTTCACGCGCGTGTTTATTCGTCCCCAGCAATTTAGATTTTTTAAGTCGTGGTTAACGGTGTCCTTTTGAATTCTGTTTTATTCTTCATTGGTTTTGGTATGCAGGAATAAAACGCGTTTCGTATGTTGACCCTGTATCCAGCGACCTTGTTAGATTCACTTATTAATTACCCCGGTCTGTAGGTAGCTGCTTCAGAATTGCCTGCGTGCGAGATCACGTCGTTCGAGAATGATGAGTTTGATTCCATTCGCCCGGGCTCACAGCCGTAATCCCCTTTTCTTGCCTTATTGCACGAACTAAACCTCCAGCGCGTTTCTGAGTCGAAGTGAGTGAGGGTCGCTCGTTCCCAGCCGCCGACGCTTCGTCGTTAACTCTGACGGTCGCCGTGCTGACGTTTAGGTGATTTTCACTAGGCCGGGGAAGTTTCCTTCTGCACCAGCTGTGCTCAGAGTGTCTTGAATAGGTGTTGAATTCTGGCACATGCTTTTAATGCGTCTGCTGAGACGACCGTGTAATTTATCTCCTTCACCTGGTTACTAAGGCGACTTACAAAGACTTACGTCCAAACGATTCCTTTTGTTCTCGCAGGCCTGGCGATCCCATCCTGTCTCGACTCGATCGTAAGCATCGTCTGTTTCCACGCGCCCTGGGCTCGACTTTCTAGCGCCTGCTCTGGGGACGTTTGCCTCGACACTTACCCGTCTCTGCGTTAGCTTCCTACACCTGCCATAACCGATTTCCACAGACTCTGTGGTTTAAAAACCCCAAATGTGCTAAGTTACAGCTCTGAGGCCGCACGTCTAAAATCGAAACGCCTCTAGGGAGGGCCCGTTTCCCGGCCCTTTTCGGCTCCCAGAGGCCGCCCGCATTGCCCAGCTCGCGGCCCCTTCCTCTTGTCACCCCAGCTTCCTGCCTCCGTCAGAATCTCTGTGATCTGGACGCCCCCCGCCTTCGCCTTCTCAAGGCTTGGGTTACCCGGGATCCGCTCCGCAGCTCAGATGCCTGACCGAACCACGGGGGCAGGGCCATTCACCGCGTGAGGCGACATGGTCACAGGGCGGGGGATGAAGCCGTAGGACCTCCGGCCGTGGGGCAGGGCCTGAGTCAGCCGGACACTGTCCCCAAACCGTCTTTATCTACAGAGTACGTGTGAGCTTTTGTCATCAAAGTGTTTCTGGCCTCATCGAGACAACTGGGGAATGTTTCTCTCTTTCTAGTCTCTGGAAGAGTATTTTGTATATGAACACTTCGGATATTTTGTTATTCTGTCCATGTTTAGAATAATTTAAAGGCACATAGGCTTGGAAGATTTTTCCTTGTTATTTGATATGGAGAAATTTTAATTATAGATTTAATTAGCAAACACTCATATAGAGAGAACTGTTCAGATTTTTCTGTTTCCTCTTGATTCTGTTTTAGTCAGGTGTGGTCTTGATATTTATAAGTTTTGCCTTTTTTTCTCGCTGTGCTGTAATCTCATGCGGTATCGTCAGGGGTTTGTCTGATGTGTTCCTCTTTCTAACAGACCAACACTTGCCATTATGACAGTTTGCTTCTCTCTAATTTCTGATTTTATCTTTATCTTGTGCTTAATCATTATTTTAAATTTAATTTACTGTTATTTTCTCCAATTACTTGAAATCAATATTTAGATCGATTCTGAACGTTTACTCTTTTCGAATAAATGAATTAAGCCCATAAATTTTCCTCTAAGCACAGCTGTAGCCATATCTCATGCATTTTTTTACTGAAGTTTTACAATCCTACGTGATAAAGTTTCTTAATTTCCTCTGTGAATTCTTTTTCTTTGATCCATGACTTATTTACAAATTTTTTTTTTGCCAGATATTTGGAAATTATCATCCTATATTATTAATTTTTGTTATTGGCTTCTAGCTCAGCTCCACTCCAGCCAGAGAATCTGCCAGATATAATGAATCTCAGTCATCACTGGAGACTTGCTTTATGGTTCAACACAAGGGCAATTTTAGCGAACGACCCAGAAGCACATGAAAAAGCGGAGCCTGCATTTGACGGGCGCCGCGTTCTATGTAGATCAGTTATATTAAATTCATTAACCGTGTTGCCGACGTTTCCTGTGCAATCACCGATGGTTCCGTCTGCTTTCGCTGTTAGTGGCAGAGCGAGGGGTGTTAGTTCTCTCCTTTGATGACTGTTTCTTCGTCAGTTTTCGCTGTCTGCTGTCAGTTTGGTTACGTGGACTTGCAGGCTGTGTTCATAAGTGACAGTATTTTCAGGACTGTTTTATTTCCCCGGAGATGGGAAATTGCGATGAAATATCCCCCTTTTTTTTTTAGCTAGAAATAGACTCCGGCTTAGAGTCTCCTTCTTGTCTGGTACCTGATGGCTGCATCGCTTTGTCATTAGTATAATTAGTATTATCATTATTGTTATTATTAGCTACTTTTGCATAGTATATCTTTTTCCTTATTTTATTAGCAACCTTTCTGTGCCTTTAAGATGTGACTCTTGTAAGTAGAAGATAGTGTGTTTTTTCTTTAGTAGGAAAATCTTTGTACAGTAATCACTGTACTCAGAGCATTTGCATGTGATGTAAACGCTGATGTTTTTGGCCCTGGATTCTCCGTCTTAATATTTCTACCTAGGACCCTCAATCTGTGTTTATGTTCCCTCTTTTCTTGACTTCTTTGGGTTAATTCCAGCGTTTTTGTCACCCTTTTTCCCCTTCTCCTAAATCACTGTTTATGCCTCCTTTCACTATGTGCTTAACTTCTGTGGGTTATTACTTTCATCCTTGACTTGCCAATGTCGAGGGTATTTTATTACTTCTTGAACATAAAAACTGTAAAATACTTCAATCCCCTTCCTTTATGGCCTGATTGCCTTGTATTATAATGTTATGTATGTTTAACTCCCATAATTATTACGATATATAAATGTAATTAAAATTATTATAATAATATATGAAAAAATACATATAAACAGATGTAATTATATGGCTAATATATAATCTATAATTATATGTTAATTATATATTAGCCATATATAATAATGCATTATACATATATAGTCATATATGATTATAATCCGTAGTTGTGTATCACGTGTCCTATGTCACATGTCTCCTCCCGCACGCATAGTTGTGTATCACGTGTTCTATGTCACGTGTCTCCTCCCGCACGCACACGCTTCCACCGGGAGTCACTTCTTTTCACCTGAACGACCTCTGAAGTTCTCTCGGTGGAAGCTCCGCTAGTGTGCACTTGCTTCAACAATCGTGTAATTATATCCTCACTTTGCCTCGACCTCCGGGGAATATTCCTCGGGCATCGACTTCCGGGCCGGCAGCCCCCCTCCCGAGCACCCCGTGGATAAACGCCCTTGGCCGGCGCCGGCCCATCCTCTCGTTGAGGCCCCTTTCTTCCTACTGGTCTTTTAAGGTCCCGCATTTCATTTTCTCTACTGCTTTCAAGATTTTTCCGTTTGCCTTTGTTTTTTGTAAGTTTGAACTAGGATACATCTGTATCCTAGGATACATCCTAGTGCGTGCGTGTGTGTATGCTTGATTTTTTTTTTTTTTTTTTTTTGGTCAGGATTGGAGGGAAAACATTAGACACACATTACTTTTGTCCCATTTTTTTTCTTCATTGTCTGATTCTCCGTTTACTTACGGGTCGGACTCGTCATCACGTCCTGTGCCTCCTGCGCCCTTAAAACGCTCCCCGCCCTCCTCTCTTTGCTACTTTGGTCCCGAGATTTCCTACCCAAATGTCTTTGTGCCTCTTTGCTGTCACATTTCTCGGTGTGGTTACCCGGACATGGTCGCATTTCTCGGTGTGGTTACCCGGACACACTTATGGTCACGCGCAAAGCACCCGGTGACTCAGAAACCCTGCTCTTAAGTGTTCTCAATCCCACGTTTCACAGAACGATTTAATTAAACTCTGCGTCGGCACCACCTGGCAGCCCTGTCTCGGTCACAGCTCAGGTCGCGTCTGAGTCAGGTGAGGTATCATCCAAGGTGCGTTGACTTTGCTCCTGGCTAAGCTGCTTTTAGATCGTTTTTGAGTTCACATGATGCACTATTAGTGAAAATTTACTCTGAACTTCATATACCCACTTGCATGATATTTATTTTTTCTCTTTATTTTTTTTAAGTGTTATGTCTATATTTAAATTATAGTTGACATACACTATTATATTAGTTTCAGGTATACAACACAGTGACTAGACATTTATACAGCTTGTGATCACCTGATGAAGCCAGTACCCACCTGACACTATATACTGTTATTACGATCCTACTGACTAAATTCCCATGCTATAGTCTGCATCCCTGTGATTATTTTTTCTTTTTATTATGGTGACATTTGGTAATGAAATCCAGTAAGTTTCAGGCATACAATTCAATAGTAAGGCGCGTATATAATATATATGTGTATATATATATTGCATTGTGTGTTCACCCCCCTAGTTGCATATTTACTAGAGACGATTTTTTACTCCTCATCCAGATGTATGTTCGTCATCTCATCTCTTCGGCTGATTCCAGGGCTATTGCGTGTCATTGCTTTTTTCTTTTTCTTTCTTTTTAACTGAGATGTCAGTTACATACCACCGAACCCGCCGTTCTGAAGCCTTCTCCTCGGTGTTTTCGGTCTCTCCACATTCCCATTCTCTGCCTTCCGGACGCGTCATCAGCCCCCAGGAAACGGCACGCGCATCAGCAGCCGCTTCGGGTCGGGCCCGGCCTGCTCGCGCGCGTCTGTGCAGCCTTTTCTGGGCTCTGCTCTTGAAGTCGTCTGAAAAATAACCCGTGTCTCCTGAAAGCCGTGTGACCTTTCGGGGTATCTGAGATACTTTTACGAGCACGACTGAGCGGCCGAAGCTACTGACCCCAACACGTAAGGTAGACGCTACCTTCGGTGTCCCGACCACTTCATAAATGAAGAAATTAGCTCTCGGCGAGGTTAGGTAATTGGCCTGAGATTATTATAAGGCCTCCGCGTAGAACTGGGATTGGAATCCGTGTTCCTTCCGCTGCGCCATGTGGCAGCCTGAGGCCATCTGGCCCTCACGCCCTGACGGTGAGTTAAGGCCTGTGGCGCCCGGTCTGGCCTGGCGCCCGTGCTGGCAACTCGTCATTGTCACAGTCAGCGCACAGAGCCGCAGACGCATTCGGGATTCTGGACTCGTGCACTGGTTTCTGAGGTTTAAAGATGCTCGTCCTCGCTCTCACGTTAACCAGGAACTTTTACAGCGTGAGGCAAAGGTACAAGCTGTTTCTCCATGCTTCATGGACGAGGAACGCGCGTGTTTGTGAAGAATTATGCCAGGCGGCCGCTGGCAGCTTTTGTCAGATGACATAGAAACATCTGTTCCCGAGAGAGTCCGCCTCGCAGACTCACTTGCAGGAAACGAGCATCTCCTCTGGCAGTGTGACAGCGGACCTGGTTAGGGCGCCTTAGATGAAATCCGGTTATTTTCTGGGTGCTCCAGTTAAGTACCCAGGGTCTAGAATTACAGGTGCCCTCTGATCTAGAGGTATAGCCTGGCGTTGCTGGGAATGCAGGTGACCTGCCAAGCCCAGGACAGACCATCCCGAGGCGCCCCGACTCGGTGAGGCAGGGTCTGAGCCTCCGCCATCCGCTCCGCTGAGGCCTGAGATGTGGACGGTTTGGAGATCATGGTGTGAGGGGCCAGAACACAGGAAGGACGCGGCCGCCGAGGGGACGGGTACCAGGGCTGCTGGGCCATGCTCCGTACGAGCTGGGCTGGCTCTTGCTGGCCGTGGGGGGCCCCGTCCACACGGATGCGGCACTCAAGGAACCCTCGCTGGGACGCTCTTCGCGACGACTGTCACGGCTCCTGTGACTCCAGTTCTGACGATCGCGACGTGGGACCCCCGTGTCACCGGCGTCACCTTCGCCGGGCAGCGCGGAGCTTTCTTTCCCTTTTCTTTCCGTTTTCATCATCGCGCGCCCTCGCGAAGCAGGACGCGACTCTCTCTGCACAGGAGCCCTGTGCTCCGCCGCGACGTGGTGACAGCCACCGCCACCGGCCAGGGCTCAGCCATCGGCGAGCGTGTCCCGGACCCCAGGCATGTCCCAGAGACTCCCGTGGGGCGGCGGAGGAAGCTGGGGATGTGCTGACGGCGCCTCCGGAGAAACGGCAGGGATGGCAGACGGCACGAGGAACCGGCCCACCTGACCCCGGAGGCCCGGGAGCCCCACGATCTGCCTGTGCGGGCTGGGGACCCGGACAGCCCGGCCGCGAGAGCCAGTCCTCTCAACCTCTCCCTTTCCGTCCTAAAAACGTGTTTACGAAGACCCGCCTCTCCACATCCTTGCCGACTGAGATGTGTCATCGGACCTTCTGATCTTTAGCAGTCTGCAGGCCAACGCGATCTCATGCTGTTATTTCAAATTTCATTTCTCTTATGACGGTGAAAGTGAGCGTCTTCTCGTGTGTATAAGATCCACTTAGAATCTCTTTTCTGGGAACTAGCCATACTTTTGAGGTTTCTTGGCCCGTGTTTCTTTATGGGTTGGTCTTATTCATTTGTAGGGACTCTTGATATCTTGGGAATGAGCCCTGTTTGGTATATACACTGTAAAAGCATCCAATATGAACTGCGCACCCCCTGCACACACACACACACACACACACACACGCACACCGCGCACACACAGCACATTAAATTAAAGCTGTGACCACTGAGAGAACACTGTCCTTGGGAGAACTAAGCTTCTAGAGGAAGGTTTTGGTTCAGGAGATTGTCATGCTCTGCGAAAGAGACAGATGTATATTTTTCTGGAACAAAAATGAAATGCACGTGTCTGTGTAATTGACCGTACAATCTTTGAATGACCCGGAAGGAGTAAGAGTTAATGCTTTGCTCTGTGCAATGTGGTCGACCTGTGTCTCCCGAGCAACACACGTGAATATCCGCCAGTGCATCTCAGACACAGGGAGAGACGGAATCCACCCCGCCCCGTCTTTCCAAGATCGTTACAGCTCTGTAAAATGAAGGAGAAGCTCACGGTGTGGGTGACGAGTCTCCGAATCGCACGCACGGCATTCGGCGGAGGTCGTATCTTTATCTCAAGATGTGACAGAGAAGAGTTGGGACTTCAGACAATGAGAAATTCATCTTATTTTCCCATGACGTGGAGAAACAAAATGTGTCACCCGACCACAGATGTCGGAGAACACGGCTGTGGATCAGAATGGCGTGCGGAAGGCTTTTCTTGGTTTGCCTGGATAAGTGACTTTGTGGACTGTTACGGAGAAGGCGCAGGGGCGGGCGTTGGGAACGGGGCAGTCGCCCCGCTTCTAGATGGGATAACAGACAGACGGACGCTGCGGTTAAGCCACCCGCTGTGAGCTCGAACCTGGACCGCGCCGGACCCTGGCTTCGGTTTTAATTTGCGTATTGACATTTGTGCTCTTCGGGCTTCTGGTGGATTGGAGGACCCCTGCCCCTGCGCCCCACTCCCTCCACCCCCCCCCACACACACACCAGGGACGGTGACCTGCTTTATTTGATCCACCAATTAAAACGCAATCCTGTCCGAAACCTCCTGCCAGGCACGCCCAGAACCATGACTGGCCACTGCCCAGGTTGCGTGGCCCAGTCAAGCCGCCACGTAAGAACAATCGTCACGGTGAGACGACCTCCTGGGCTCTAATGCGGACGTCACCGCCCCCAGCCAGGTGGCACGGGGAGCTCTGGCCTCGTCTGTGCCGCTGCCTTCTCATTTCAAGACGAAGGTAAAGCCAGAAGGAAAGGTCCTCGAGGACCATGACGAGAAGGTCCCCACGAAGGCCGCGGGCCCCCGAGAAAAGGCGTCTTTGCTCCGTTCGCTCCCTCCGATGTGGCGGGCCTGCGCCCTGCCAGGCTGTAGGTGCACGGGACCCCGTTTCTCCGTCCCTTCCCCCCACTGCCGAGTGCGAACAGGAGGCATCCTCCGGGAACGCGCTCCGAATTCACAAATGCGGCCTCTGAAAGGGAGCGTCCATCATCGCGACGGTCAAGCGGAGTCGGCCCCCGGAAATGAGAAGACGTTCATCTGCGACGTCCTACAAACGAGCCTTGATTAAAATCGAGAAAAGTAAGTTCTAAAGCAGCCGAAACGGAGCGACGTGAGCGCCGTGCTGAAGGGCGCGGTGGCGGCCATCACGCGCGCAGACGGAGTCCCTGCCCGTCCGCCTTCCCCGCAGGCCCGGAGGTCGCCCGCCTGGTCCCGGGCCGCTGGGTGGCGGGCTCGGGGGACGCTGGGCACGTGGCTTAGCGAGGGCCAGAGCTGACCTGTCACTGCTAGCCGGGAGGATTAAGATCGTAGATGAAAGAACTGTGAATTGACTCTGTAAATTTTATATATGAAAAGAAACATTTCCTTAATGAGTTCAAGTTTGTAATTTAGCTACGTTTCAATAACGGCTTAGAAAATTTAAAAAAAAATGACAGTTTCAGAGCTGGTCCACACGGAGGTGACGAGCTCGGCCTCACCCTCCGGGCGCAGGGTGAGGCTGGCGGGAGGAGCCGGCGGGGCTCCCTGGAAGGTCAGGCCTGGCCGGGCGGTGGCCGGGCCCGCGGTGGCCGCGCTCCCTGCGTCTGTGGCCTCGGCCACTCTCTGTCATTTGTGTTCCTCGTCCGTTTATTCGAGAGCCGTCGGATAACCTTTTTCCCAACATGTAGTCCCTCATCCGTTGACTCAGCAAATGTTAACCGCACGGTGCTGCGTCGGGTCCTCTCCTGGGAGCTACGTCGTCCCCGATGGACGAGGCGCCCAGCGTTTCGGCCTCGTGGGGTCGCTCGGAGGTGGAGAGGGACATTCGGTGAAGAGTGAATGGGGAGGTCTGTGCGTGTCGACGAGGGCGACCGGAGAGAGCGGGCGGGGTCCCAGGGGCTGCGTGACCTTGGACAGGTCCCAAGGGCACAGAGCCGCCACTCGGAGCTGGGGCCCGCTGGATGCTCACGGCAGCCCCTGAGCGACACAGTCACAGTTCCCACCTGTGACCGACTCAGCAGAGGGAGGCCGGCACGAGGCGACGCGGCCGTTTGAGCACAGCACGCGCCCGAGGGCCGCTTGGTCCTGAGTCTCACGTCCTTCCACTGACGTGGACTCGGGGACCCGCGCTGCTCCCCGGTCAGTGCCGGGGGACGCGAACCCCGGCTCCTGGCTGCGAGCGAGCTGGAGGGCTGACCTCTCCTCCAGGGGCTCCTGCCAGGGGCCCCGCTGCCGTGACCCCGGCTCCCAGGGCATGGGCTCCGGGCCGAGCGGCCGTCATCACCTTGGTGGTCCTGGACCCCCGCGGCTTTTATTTATCTGCCAGTCGAGCCCCCAACACACTGCACGGCGTAGGTGCCTGACGGTCGTCCATGGACTGAATCAGAGGTCGAGCAACGGCATCTGCCAGGTCCAAGGTCAAAGCGATGGAAGCCCTCTGCCGTGCCCCTCTCCCGCCCTCATCCATGCCACCCCCGAGACGAGGACACGGCTCTGGGCTGGTGCCGGCCCAAGACCCATGTCACCCAAACGTTTCTCCTTGCAGAGAGCGGATCGGCCCCGGGCCCGGCCGCAGAGGACAGAGGCCCCGACGCCGCGCCTCGTGGTCTGCAGGAAGCCAGCGCTGCGTCCCAGCCCATCCCCCCCACGCCCAGGCGTCCTTCTCGGCTGCCTGTCCGTGACCAATGGGCGATCTTTCTAGGTCTTTCCGGAGAGGAAATTCTCACTTGGAATCCCCAAGGAGGCTACCAGACTCCCATCCACTTTCGAGTCTCTCCTTGGTGTCAAGACGTTGACTTCGTCCCCGCTAAGATGCCGCTCTGGGAAAAAAGTCACATCTTCTCACATTTTCTGCAATTCTTGTCACTCTCAGCATCTGCTCGTGCATAATGATGTTCGTAAGCGAAGTGACATTTCAGAGTAATGAGGCTTCAGTGACAACGTGCAAGAGATGTGACAAGTTTTCTCTAATATAAAAAAGGAGTGTAGACAAACCCGCATCCACGGCCGTCGCTGGCTCGCCTCAGCCTTTGAAGCCGGAGGTGGTCTCCACGGTCCCCCGGGGCTGGTACCGGCCCTCCCGGTGACGCGCTAGAAACTCGCGTCCCTCCAAATAAGACCCGTGCCGTGCGCCCGTTCACGGAAGGGCGGGCATGGTCAGCTGTGGACAGACTGCAGGGGAGACGGTGGGGTGAGGCGGGGTGCGGGCTGGCGCTGGGCGGCTCTGGGCGGACTCAGCCAGCACTTCACCTCGTCACCTCGTCACCTCGGCTACTTCCCTTCTCCAAACTCCCGTCCCCGAGGACGATGACAAGCACTTCCCAGGCATGACTCTGACGGACGGCAAGAGACCCTCGCGGGGCTGGCCCGCGGGGCGGGATGGGGTGACACTGTGCGAAGTGGAGACCGTCGCGCTCCCTTTAAAACGCGTCACGCTTTCGGCCCAAGCCGAGGGGTCCCTGAGCGGGCAGTTCTCAGAGGAAGGGCGGCCAGACTCTCCCCCGCCCCCAGCCTTCCTGGGCCATGTCGGGGTCCCAAGCATGACGTGGCACTGGGGCACCCCACAGAGCACAGGGTGCCGCTGTTCCCCGGGGCTCCCAGTGACACCTCCAAATGCCGGCCTGTGCTGCTGGTGGCTCCACCTGTGACAGCCAGGAGGACAGTGCTCACCTGGCCGGGCCCCCCGTGGCCGGTCACTGTCAGAGAGGACCCGCAGGGTGGCCAGGGCGGCACAGGGCAGCCAGCAGGGGCGGTCCTGGCTGGACTTAGCCCCGAGAAAATCAGAGAGCGGGCCACCCCCTGCAGTCCGCTGGATGTGCTGCCCCCTCCCTGGGTGATACGAGGGAACAGGCGGGACCCTGGACAGCCGTCGCCCTGCCCCGCCCGCTACGGGCGTCCTTGAAAGTTCAAGGCGGTTCAGGGTGCAAAAAAGGCTCCCGCAGCCGCGTGCATTCTGGAAGCGTTTGTTGCGAGTGCGCTGTGTGTGCAGGAAGAGCTCTCCTCCCGCCACGGCCTCCTCCCGCCACGGCCTCCTCCCGCCACGGCCTCGCCAGGCGGACAAGGGCTGGGAAGGGACCAGGGCAGGCGGGGGCGGGGCCGAGGGAGGGGTCGGCAGCCATCCAGAGCGGCGTGAGAGGTGACGCACACAGGCTGGCCAGGGGGTCGTGCCCCTTCGTGAGAGCGAGTCACCAGACACGGTCCTCCTCTCTGGGTGGGGAGCCGTGCTCTGCGCTGGGCCCTGCAGCCGCTGGTGTCGGGGCCCCCTACGGGGCAGGGGCCATGGGGCACTGTGGCCTCCGAGTCGTCCTTCCTGGGGACGGGCACAGTTAGGCCATTCCATTGGTGTCGTTTCTAACTCTCTGCATCCTGGGCGCCTGCTGAACACCCATCGGGAGGTGAGGTCCACACGCTGCCAGGACCTCGGACCCATGACGAGAATGGAGGCCACGCTGCCCGCTCGGGTGCGGAGGACAGTGTCCCAGCAGAGTGGGACGATCTGTGCAAGTTTTCACGGACGAATGCCGAGCCCCGCGAGTCTCAGGCCCCCAACGGGGCTGGCCTTATGAGGACCGCCCCCCGCCCCCAGCCGCCTCCAGCCAGGCCTCCAGACCACTCGCCGAGTTCCTGCCATGTGCGGGCACCGAGGGGCGCTTACACGCATGCCCTAGTGTCCCTGGAACCCTGTGACACGAGCCCCATGGAAACCAGCATGAACGACACTCGGGCTGTGGGGACCCCGCCCCGGGGGTATCAGACCCCGGGGCTCCCTCGCCGTGTGCCCCCTGCTCCGCCCTCCTGCGGGGAGGCCGGCCAGGCGCTGTCCCTCTGAGCGAGGCTCCCCCCGAAGCAGCACGTCCTCCTGTCCCCACCCCCTCCTGTCCGTCCCCTCGGGGGCTGGGTCCCTGCCGTGCCGCTGGGCTTGGCACAGGGTGTGCGTCTCCGCGATGGGCACGGTCCTCCTTCCTGTCACCAGCTGCACCATTTCCTGTCGATTCATTTCTTTGCCTAAATGGCTCCTTCTGGCCCAGGACGCACGACCGACCCGAGGATGAAAGTCCAGGTTGCTTCCCCATCCCCTGGCCCGTCACGCTGGACTCCGCGACTCACAAAGGAATCTTCGTGCTGCTTACGAGGCATGTTTTACCGATTATGCCGTCGCAGCTCAAGATTACAATTTTAAGAATATCTTTAGTCATTTTGGTCTAACGATGTGCTCTAATGTAATGGATTTTTTAGTATAATGATAAAATAGACTAATATAACGTGTTTATTTTGGGGATAAATGATTCAGAATAGGGCTTCGATACATCTGGGTCATGATCTAACGGTGAAGCAATGTTGTACTTCGCCTCAGAACACAGATCGGCTCCTGTTCACTTTACAGCTTTTCATCTCCAGATCAATGTGTCTTTCGCAATGTTGGGATCACGGACTCATTTGAAAGTAAATTTGAAGAATCATTTTCCCTAAAGCACCATCGAAGTCTAAGCCGATCGAATTTAGTAGTGACCTCTAAAAGAATTTATTTTTTATTAAAATTTTTTCTATCCTTATAGAGGTGAAAGCAACAAATAAAAAGTGTCTATAATTAAGGAATATAGTGATATTTTGATACATGTACATGTTGCAAGATAATTATCGCAGTCCCCTATCGTGAGTGTGAGTGTGTGTGAATGTGAGTGTGTGCAAGTGTGAGTGTGTGTGAGTGCGTGTGAGTGCGTGTGGGTGTACTTGTGAGTGTGAGTGTGCATTTGGGTGTGGCGTGCTTGTGAGTGTGTGTGAGTGTGAGCATGAGTGAGTGTGGGAGCACAAATGTGAGTGCGTAAAACGTGAAGTGAGTCTGTGCGAGCCTGGAGCGCCGAGTGGCGCTGCGTGAGTGTGAGTGTGATGCGCATGTGGTCAGGCGCACGCAGGAGTGAGCGTGCGCGATGAGCGATGAGCGAGTGCAGAGTCGAGCGCGGCGGCGCAGGCAAGGCGATGAGCACAAGATGTATGAGCGGTCCGAGCGTGCGGAGCGTGCGTGATCCCTGTATCCGCTGAGCGTGCGCTCTGGTGAGCAGTGTTAGCGCGTGATGCGCAGAGCGTGAGTACGTATGAGTGAATCCTTACAAAGCGAGTGTGAACTGTGTGCGGAGTGTGATATGGCATGCAGGAGCGTGAACGATGCGTACGTGATGGCGTGCAAGCGTGAGTGCGTGAGCTCATGCAGGCGTGAGTGAGCAAGCGTGTGAGTGCGAAATCATGCGCAGCGATGTGCGAGCAGAGGACGACCAGGGTCCATCCTCCAACAAGCTCCATGCGCAACGCAATATCCCCTACTATCCTGTGGTCTTGAGTTCTTCTCGCAGCCGGCCCAACGAGGAGTTTGCCCAACCCAGACTGATTAATCATCCGAGTCATGGGCGATGGAATCTCGGGCTGTCCCCAGCCATCCTGCCCAGGATGTGGATCGCCCCGTGGTCCAGCGTCCACACTGTAGACCACCCCGCCCATCCGTCACTCAGCGGTTGCCATGGGTATCAGTTATCATTCAGTTTCTTCCACATTTTTCTCGGACAGATCCTATACATGTTTGATTAGGTTTATACTTAAGTATTTCGTGTACTGGTGCCATCATTATATAGTATATATTTTTTTACTTTCAAATTGCATTTGCTCATCGCCAATACCTAGGAAGGCAGCCGCCTTTCGTATACTCGCCTCCTGCCCTGCGGTCTGGCTGGAACTGCTCCTTAGTTACGAGAGGACGTTTTTGATTCTCCGTGATTTCCTGTGTAGGTAATGTCTGTCACTGACGAATAAAAGCCGCTTTATTTCTTCCTTTCCAGTCCGTACACTTGCTTACTGCTTCCTTTTCTTGTCTGATGGCACAGCGGGGGTTTTTGGCCTGAGGTCAGGTAGCAGGGACGAGGGAGGACGTTCTGGCCTCCTTGCTGACCGTCTGGAGACGCATCCGTCCCTCCCATGGGGCGCGAGCTTAGCGTAGTTTCTCGCAGATGCTCTTTACCGAGCAGAAGACGTCTCTCTGGATTCCTCGTCTGCTCAGTTTTTTATCAATCCTGTATCCGAAATAAATCCACTGTGTCACGTCCTGTAATTACACACTGTTGGATTCGACGCACTTTGTTTCGTTGAGGTGTTTTCCTTATGAGAGGCTTCGATCTGTCGTTTTCCTTCGTCGTAAAGTCTTTTTCTGGTTTGTAAGGTGACCTCAGAGAACAGGTTAAGAGCTCTTCCCTGCGTTCCGGGAGAGAAGGAGATTGCTGATAATTGGTATTATTTCGTTCTTAAATGTGTGTAGAATTCACCCATGGAGTAATCTGGGCCTATTCTTTTTTTTTTTTCTGTTTCCTATTAATTATTGATTCTTCTTTAAGAGATTTATGTCTATTTACGCGTATTCGAACGATCTAGTTCTTGTTGTATTAAGTTTTGACGGTTTGTATTGTTTAAGGAGTTGGTTCATTTCATCTAAAATGTCAACTGTGTGGGCATAAAATGGTATTGTTGTTTTATCTTCCTTTTAATGTTCCTGGGGTCAGTAGGCATGGTCCTTTATTTTATTTATGATATTGGTAATCTGTGTCTTACCTCTTTCTTGGTTATACTGATCAGAGGTTTATCAATTCCGTAATCTTTTCAAAGAACCAACTTTTAATTTTGCTGATTTTTTTCCTATTGTTTTCCCGATTCCAATTTCATTGATTTCTGCTCTATTTTATTATAATTTTTTTCTTATTTTTGCTTTAGGTTTATACTAGGTCTCTAGTTGCTTAATGTGGAATCATAGATTTTTGGTTTTAGATCTTTCTTTTTTTCTAAGATATGCACTTATTCCTATAAATTTTCTTTAATCACTGATTTTGCTGCATCCACAAATTTTGATAAGTCTTATCTTTATTCAGTTCAATTTAAAAAAAAAAAATTCTTTTGAGATTTCTTTGACCTATGCGTCATTTAGAAGTGGATTGCTTAATCTTCAACCACTTCAGGGCCCCCATCTATCTTCGTGTTGGTAACTTATAGTTTAATGTCATTGCCTAGAAACAGATTTTGTATAA